>NC_058134.1:291455129-291620238 GCF_016433145.1 Gracilinanus agilis | reverse complement strand
CCCCCCGCACTCCCCCCACCCATGGCTGATGCATATTTCCAATATGCAACCCTCAATCATGTCCACCCTGACCCATGTGTTCAAGCAGTTGTTTTTCTTATATGTTTCCTCTCCAGCAGTCCTTCCTCTGAATGTGGGTAGCGTTCTAAGTAATTTTATTCTAAGAATTTAATTCTAAGTACTTTTTATTAGTAATAGGTACTTTTATTATCTGAATTAATCAAAGCTTTTTTTCCCCCCTTCTTTTTAATCTTATCATTGTCCTAATCCAATTGAGGCTTCAATGGAAAAAAAAAACTACTGCTTTAATAGGGATTAATTAAAAGTCTCCTACTTGCAGTATGGTAACCACCCTAACTTTATTTTCCCTAAATTTTGCCTTATTTCCCTTTTGTGAAGTCTATTTTAAGG
Source organism: Gracilinanus agilis (assembly GCF_016433145.1). NCBI lineage: Eukaryota > Metazoa > Chordata > Mammalia > Didelphimorphia > Didelphidae > Gracilinanus > Gracilinanus agilis. Next base: position 291,619,827 of record NC_058134.1, on the reverse strand, counting down.
ATTTTAGATTAAGATACTGATTAGGTACTGACCAGATTTTCTATTCATGGGGGACTTCTAACTGAAACTATATTCCTAATCTTATTTTATAAAATATTGCTTAGGAAGGGAACAGAGTGTGTTGGAGATAACAGGAGGGTGTCAGTAAGCTTCCACTCCTCTTCATGAAATATTTCTGGATGGTTGCTTTAGAATCTTGAAGATTAAGAAAGAGGAGGTTGGTTGCTACTATCTTTTCCCTTTCTTTTCCCTGCCTCCAATTTCTAGGGTTTTTTTTTTCTGTTTTAAATTCATCTATATATTTAAAACAAGATATATCATTTCTTTAACTTAGCTCCTTGTTCTAGACTTGCAGAACTTGCCTTCTATATTTGACTAGCTAAAGAGGAAGCCTGAAGTTGGAGTTAGAAAGACAGCCTTCCTAGGAGGCAAATCCTGCCTTTACCTTTGGAAGGGTAGCTGTTTGGCTTAGATTTAGACTTAGCTCTCAGACTGTAAGGTGTAGAATAGTTGTCAGTTTGCATTGGTGGGTGGAGTTCTTTCCTGGCTAGCCTACACCAACAAAATCTCAAATCTTTCCATTTGATCAGCATTTCTAATTCCTATTTATAAATTAGCAGCAACTCTTTGCCTACACAAAGTTAACTCATTAAACTTGAAGTATCAAATCCTGTAACTAGATGGACCTCTCTCTGTAGCAGACTTCCTTAATTTGGTGTTTGTGAATTTGTTTTTGTTTTTTTTTAACCCATACCTTCTGCCTTAAAATAGATGTTAAATTATCAGTTTCAAGGCAGAAAAGCTTAAGGACTAGGCAGTTGGAGTTGAGTGACTTGCCCAGGGTCACACAGCTAACTGGCTATCAGTCTTGTCAGTCAGCAAACATTTCTTAAGCCCTTAGCATGAACTAGGCTTTTTCAAAGATTATGTTTACAAATTATTCAACTGATTGCTTGACTTAAGGCTCACATCTATTCATCCATCCAGCCCTCTAAATCATTCATAGCTTGGATTTTAAATATCACATTTTTGCCATTTATTTTTGGAAGTTTATGAGTACATTTTCAACTTCTGCACTGTTCACTATTCCTAGAGTAGAAATCTGTTTGATTTTTCTTCACCACACTTCCCTGAATTTCATTTTATTTTGTAGTTGGCAGGTATTTATTCCAGCTAATTCTAGTTTACAACCAAACACCTAGCCACCTGGTTTCCATTTAAAGTAAAAAGTAAAGTAAATCTATTAAAAAAAGGTTTAGTTGTCTTTTAATTTACACTTAAAGTCCCACCTCAGCCATTTTACCTGTCTTCATTAATCATTAAATATTTTCAAGTAATCATAAAGATATTGGTACTTGTTATCTTCTTTTGGTACCTAAGCAGGAATATCAGACTTTGCCTTGCAAAGTCTTTTCAACCAAGCAAAGCTTTGCCAACCTGGAACATTCCATGTCTTTGCTGGGGCATCTTCTCTGGCTCTTCCCTAACTCCCTCTTCTCAGCTGATTTTCCTGACTTTTTAAAACCTTTACTAATTCCTCTTAATCCCAGTGCTTTTTTTTTTCTGTTAAATTTCCTGCTTGTGCTGATTTAGTTTACTTTGTATCTATTTATTTGCATGTTGTCTCCTTCCTTAGATTGGAAGCTCCTTGAGGGCAGGGTCTCTCTTTTGCTTTTTTTTGTATCTGTAGTACTTAGCCCAGTGCCTGGCACATAGTAAGCATTCATTAATGATTATTGATTAAGTTCTTTTCCTGCTGTCAAAACCAGAGAGATTGCCTTAATTATTTTTCTCCCCATCTCAGTTCTCCAGGATCCTTTAAGATAGATTTATATGTATCTATGATATATACTGGCAGATTGTGAAGGTTTTACTGTTTTTGTATATTTCTCTACTTCCTAGTCATTAGCTGGTTCCGCCTCCTCATATTGGTTGCATTTACTGCCTTTACTGATCTTACATCTCACTGCTACAATATAAGTCCTCTATGGGCAGGAACTGGTTATTTTTATTTTGGTTTTTGTCTTTGTATCTCATCTCCTACACAGTGCTTTGAGCATATTAAGCCCTTAAAATGCTTTTTGTTCTTGCTGTTAGTAGATCTTTTTAGTGCATTTATTGAAATTGATGACTATGCTACTGGGAAGGAGGGCAGGGAAAGGAATAAGCATTTATAATGTATATAGCATGTATTACTTGCTAAGCAGTGTGCTAAACACTTTACAAGTATCTCATTTGATCCTCATAACAATCCTGCCAAGTAGGTGCTATTATCCCTATTTTATAGTTGAGGAAACTGAGGCCAAGAGAGATTTAAGTGACTTGCCCAGGTTCATATAGCTAGTATCTGAGGTAAAAAAGTCTTCCTGCCTGCAGACCCATAACTCTATCTAATTTAACATCCAGCTGCTTAAACCAAAGTTTAATTTAAACTACATTTTACATTTCCACAGTTCCCCATGGAGTTCATTCTTCATGTCTTTTTATTGGAGATTGAAAGATCCACTGATAAACAGTTTTCAAACCTGCTTCTTCTGGTGGATGTCAAACTTTTTCTTTATAGAAACTGAGAGAAGTTCATGAGTACTAAAATATTTGAAAATTGTAAAGTTTTGGTAGCAAATTGACATTGTATATTAAGCCTAAAACTAGAATCAGTGTAACTGATGTTTCAGTTTTTGTTTTTTTCAAAAATAGGAATGACGATTGGCTTCAGAGATAATTTACTGGGCTTTTGTTCCCATTTGGGTCTACGTATCTATTAATATTGCCTTCTGAGAAAGCTTATCAGATCACTGGAGTGTTTTGCCTATTTAAATTCGATGTTTGACGTGTGAGCAGACCTAAAGGTCTGTGTTCTAGGCAGGATGGAGAACTTCTTTCTGATTTACTTCATACAGACACATCTTCTGCCTCTGAGGATGAGGGCTCTCTGAGACGACAAGCCGCTCTCTCTGCTGCCTTGCAACAGAGTTTACAGAATGCTGAGTCCTGGATCAACCGTTCAATTCAGGGGTCATCCACTTCTTCATCAGCGTCTTCCACACTGTCCCATGGCGAGGTCAAAGGAACCACTGTGTCACTAGCTGATGTGTTTGCCAATACTCGAATAGGTAGGAGCTGAATTTCCCTAAGAAACCAAATTGTGTTCTTTTTGGTTGTTTGACTGGCTGTTCCAGAGATTGGTTTGAGTTAGATTCTCTGGTTTTTCAAAATGATCCAAATATGTTGAGTCAAATAGAAGTTAGCCGCTGATGAGGAAAGTAAAGAAGCACTAGCTGTATAGTTGTTTGTGATGACTACTGGCTGTAATACTGGTCTATCGGATTGTTCACCTGAAGCCCTAGCTATTTCCATAGCAACATTCGAGCTGTGAGAGGCAATATCAGTCTTAATGTATAAGACTGTACAAACTTGTGAAGACTTGGACTCTTTCGTCTTTGTTGTAATTTTTTAAAACAACAAAATCAAACAAGAAAATGTTTTTCTGGGGGGATATATCAACAGAGCCTTTATTTCTCCCATAAAATTGGCCCTCATTGTTCTTGCTGCTATGATGTTACTCCACATTGGAGTACTCAGGCTAAGAATTTTGTGTTCTGTCTAAGTTGCTAAGTACTGCTGATTGCTACCATATGAAATAACAGTTTTTGTTTAGCTCTGCTTTAATGTTCTATGTTGTGTTTATTTGTGTGTTTAAGAAAATAAAATATGCATCCATGAAATTTATCTCAGGTTTTTATTTTTATTTTATTTTATTTTTGCTTAGTCTAATGCAAACTGATATGTGACCCATATTAGCATTAGGCAATGATTATTTCCTCCTTTCCTCCCATTGTTGATTATATATTTCTTTTGATCACATTGGTGCTTTTTTCTGTTATTCTGTATATATCTTTGTGAGTCTTTGGTTTCTTAACATAAAAAATTTGTAAAACTTTTCCATTCAACACTATAATTTTAAAAGAATTCCATAATGATCATGATCAACCAAGATGCAGTGTTCAAAACCCAGGCTAAGAACCACCAGAATATTTCATTTCTCACATCTCCTACTCCCCTTGAGCCATATGTCTGAATAGTAGGAATTTCATAGTATGGCCACAAGTTTGTGTGTTCCTCTACACTTTCTTCTACTTCCTGATTAGTGGATAAATAGAAAAAGTGTGGTAGCTTGGTAGAGTTTTTTGAAAATCATTATTTGCATATAATTTGATGACCTGGTAATGGATTTCAATTTAAAAAGTATTTTGTGTTACACATTTTCTCCCTTCTCTAGAGAATTTCTCTGCACCCCCTGATGTCACCACAACTACCTCCTCTTCTTCATCCTCTTCTTCAATTCGCCCAGCAAATATTGATCTGCCCCCCTCGGGGATAGTTAAAGGCATGCATAAAGGGTCTAACCGTTCCAGCCTTATGGACACAGCTGATGGTATGACTGCTTTTGGTGGCCACCCTTGGCCAGACAGGAGAAAGAAGTTCAACTAGTTTATTTTGGTGTCTTAGTGTCTCACTTATAATGAAAGTAATTGCAATTGTCTCCAGATTGCTAGCAACAAATGTTATTCTACTGTACTTTTTTATAACATTGTGAATATTTATAATTGCTTAGCATTTCCTATAAGATACTTTTGTTTTATTTTGTTTTGTTTTGTTTTTCACCTTTACCTTCCATCTTGAAGTCAATACTGTGTATTGGCTCCAAGGCAGAAGAGTGGCAAGGGTTGGTAATAGGGGTCAAGTGACTTGCCCAGGGTCACACAGCTGGGAAGTGTCTCAGGCCAGATTTGAACTTGGGTCCTCCCATCTCTAGGCCTGGCTCTCAATCCACTGAGCTACTACCCAGCTGCCAGTGACTAAGGAAAAATAATAGAGGTTCTTCAAGGAATCATTAGACTCCTGTTGCATTTGGGTAATACCTATGGTCCCTTTTTCAGAGTAATGTTTTTTAGTGCATAAAATAAAATGCATGAGATTACAATTATATTGAAGTATATTCTGTAGACAAGAAGACTTCAGATTAGATACTATCTGGTGGTAAGCCTAAAAACGATAGTAATTTCAAAGTAATTTCTAGTTATTATTGGAAACATTATTTAGAAGTCACCAACTATAATGCGATGTGAAAATATCCCAATTTCTTTTGGTTACAAAATCACAAATACTACTAATAGTATTATGGTTTGTTATATACATTCATTAATAAAATTTTAACATTTCAGCTAGTGGCTAGTAAAAATTAAAATGTAAAATTTTTCCCATCCAAGTTCATAGATCCCTTAAAATCAATCCTTAGACCCCTTAGGAGTCTTTAGACTTCAGGTTAAGAATCCCTAAGATAGAAAAAAATAGGAAGAAATTAAATATTATGATCATAAAACGTGTGTGTGTATGTGTGTGTGTGTGTGTATTTTTACATATACCCAATTGATGCTATTGAAATGAATTAAGATTTTGGAGAAAGGTCTGTATCATGAAAAATAGAAGTGTTTATAATGAGTAGTTATTATTTTCACAATTTAACCATAATTATTTTCTTTCCTCTAGGTGTCCCTGTCAATAGTAGAGTCTCTACAAAAATCCAGCAACTTCTGAATACTCTGAAACGGCCTAAAAGACCTCCCTTAAAGGAATATTTTGTAGATGATTCTGAAGAAATTGTAGAAGGTAGTAATAAGTCTGCCAAGCACAAATTATGAACTTTCTTTTTAAAAAAAGGATATCAGATCTGTTTTAAGAACTGATGATCTCAGTTGGGCGCACAGGGAATTGGGGGAGGGGGAACTAGGGATCAGGAAAGGCTTCATATAAAAGGTGTTTGAACTGAGTCTTTAAGTAAGAGATTCTAGAAGACAAACATGCATTCCAGGCATTCCTTGAGGGTGGCCAGGGCAAAAACACAGAGATAGGAGATGTGTCTCACATTTTAAAAAGGAACTAACTCTAGAACACTGAATTAACACCTAATATGCAAGTAAAACTAAGCATTTTTACATGTATCACCAAATTCTAATGAGGCTATGAAATTTGACTCCTTAAGTATTTAGACAGATATTTAATGCTATATCATCTTCCTTTGTTACTCAGTTTTCAGATACTTACCAAATACACTGTGTGCCTGAATTATTGTTATGTGCTCAAGAGGACACCGAAATCTACCTTCTGAGCCCAGAGAGCTTACAGTTAGATGGAAATGAAACATAGTTAATCAAAAAGCTAATTAATAAAACAAGCAGTAAATAATAATATCCAGATTTCTTAGTCATTTATTATATCTCACTATCATCAGATTTTTACTGAAAGCCTGCTATATTCAGGTTTTTCTGAAATCATCATTTCCTTTTTTTTCCTTAAACCTTTACTTTCTGTCTTTAATATTGATTCTCAGATAGAAGAGCCATAAGGCTAGGCAATTGGGGTTAAGAAACGTTTGTCCAGGGTCCCACAGTCCTGGATTCTGGGTCTGGCATTCTCTCCACTGTGCTGCCTAACTGTTCTCCTCCCCCACTTCATTCATTCATTCATTTTTTTTTTTAAACCCTTGGTTCCCAGAATCATTGATTCCAAGGCAGAAGAGTGGTAAAGGCTAGGCAGTGGGGGTTAAGTGACTTGCCCAGGAAGTTTCTGAGGCCAGATTTGAACCCAGGACCTCCTATCTCCATGCCTAGCTCTCAATCTACTGAGCTACCTAGTTAACCCCAGCCTTTCATCATTTCTTACAGCATCATAGTATTCCATCACATTCATAGACCGTGATTTATTCAGTCATTCCCCAATTGATGTGTTCCACTTCGGTTTGTGGTTCTTTTCTACCACAAAAAGAACTGCTATAAATATTTTTGAATCTGTGGTTCCTTTTCCCCACTTGGTTTGATCTCTTTTGGGGATAGTCATTGTAGGATAAAATGAGATGCAATACACTTTTGAGGGGCTTCATTCCTGATTTTATTTGGAAGGCATCTAACTTTTCCCCATTACAGATGATACTTGCTGATGATTTTAAATAAATGCTGTTTATTATTTTGAGGAAAGGCCCTTCTATCCCCTATACTTTCTTGTGTTTTCAATAGGAATGGATGTTGTATTTTGTCAAAGGCTTTTTCTGCATCTATTGAGATAATCATATGATTTCTGTTAGTTTGGTTGTTGATATGGTCAATTTTGTGGATAATTTTCCTAATATTAATCCTTACATTCCTGGTATAAATCTCACCTGATCATAGTGAATAATCTTTGTGATAACTTGTAGCCTTTTAGCTACTATTTTATTTAATATCTTTGCATCTATGTTGATTAAGGATATTGGTCTATAGTTTTCCTTCTCTGTTTTTGGTCTTCCTGGCTTGGGAATCAGTACCATATTTGTATCATAAAAAGAACTTGGTAAGACTCCTTTCCCTATTTTGTCAAATAGTTTGTAGAGTATAGGGAATAATTTATCCTTTTTATGATTGTTTTTTAATTAATTTAAAGTATTTTACTATGGTTACATGATTCGTGTTGTTTTCCTCTCCTCCTCACTCCCTCTCCTGTAGCCAATGAGCAATTCTACTGGGTTTTACATGTGTCATTGACCCAGACCTATTTCCATATTGTTAATATTTGTACTAGGGTGATTGTTTAGAGTCTACATCCCTAATCATACCCCCATCTAACCATATGATCAAGCAGTTGCTTTTCTTCTGTGTTTCTACTCCCATAATTCTTTCTCTGGATGTGGATAGCATTCTTTCTCATAAGTCTCTCAGCATTGCTCTGGATCTTTGCATTGGTACTAGCAGAGAAGTCCATTATATTCTATTGTGCCACAGTGTATCAGTCTCTGTGTACAATGTTCTCCTGGTTCTGCTCCTTTCACTCTGCATCGATTCCTGGAGGTTGTTTCAGTTCACATGGAATTCCTCCAGTTCATTATTCCTTTTAGCCCAATAGTATTCTATCACCAACAGATACCACAATTCCTGAATCGAAGGGCGTCCCTTCATTTTCGAATTTTTTGCCACCACAAAGAGCTTGGCTATAAATGTACAAGTAAATGTACAAAAAAATGTACAAGTCTTTTTCCCTATTATCTCGTTGGGGTACAAACCTAGAAGTGGCATGGCTGTATCAAAGGGCAGGCAGTCTTTTAAAGCCCTTTGGGCATAGTTTCAGGTTGCCTTCCAGAAAGGTTGGATTAATTCACAACTCCACCAGCAATACATTAGTGTTCCAATTTTGCCACAAACTCTCCAACATTTATTACTTTACTTTGCTGTCATATTAGCCAATCTGCTAGGTGTAAGGTGGTACCTCAGAGTTGTTTTGATTTGCATTTCTTTAATTATAAGAGATTTAGAACACTTTTCCATGTTCTTATTGATAGTTTTGATTTCTTTATCTGAAAATTGCCTATTCATTTCCCTTGCTAATTTATCGATTGGGAAATGGCTTGATTTTTTGTAAAATTGATTTAGCTCCTTATAAATTTGAGTAATTAGATTTTCATCAAAAGTTTTTGTTAAAGATATTTTCCTAATTTGTTGCTTCCCTTCTCATTTTGGCTACATTGTTTTTGTTTGTGCAAAAGCTTTTTAGTTTAATATAATCAAAATCATTTATTTTACATTTTGTAATATTCTCTATCTCTTGCTTTGTATTAAAATCTTTCCTTTCAACAGATAAAGTATTCTATGATCATCTAATTTACTTATAATTTCCTTCTTTATATTTAAGTCATTCACCCATTCTGAATTTATCTTGGTGTAGGGTGTGAGATGTTGATCTAAATCTAATCTCTCCCATACTGTGTTCTAATTTTCCCAGTTTTTGTCAGATAGTGGGTTCTTGTCCCAAAAGCAGGGGGCTTTGGGTTTATCATATACTAGCTTGCTGAGGATATTTACTCCAAGTCTATTCTATTGATCCTCCCTGCTGTGTCTTAGCCAGTACCACATTGTTTTGATGACCACTGCTTTATGGTACAGTTTATGATGTGGTACTGCTAGGCCCCCTCCTTCACACTTTTTTTTTTTTTTTCATTATTTCCTTTGATATTCTTGATCTTTTGTTCTTTCAAATGAACTTTGTTATATAGATCTTTCTAATTCAGTAAAAAAGTTTCTTGGTAGTTTGATAGGTATGGCACTAAAGAAGTAAATTAATTTGGGTAGGATTGTCATTTTTATTATGTTAGCTGCCTGTCTTTGGAATCAGTACCATATTTGTGTCATAAAAGGAATTTGGTAGAACTCCTTCTTTGGTTATTTGGTCAATATTTTGTATAGTATTGGGATTAGTTGTTCTTTAAATGTTGGATAGAATTCACTTGTGAATTCATCTGGCCCTGGGGATTTTTTCTTAGGGAGTTCTTTGATAGTTTGTTTAATTTCTTTTTCTGATATGGGATTATTTAAGTATATTGTTTCTTCTTCTATTAATCTAGTCTATATATATAAAACCTAATATCTTTATATATATATAACATATATATATATGTATTTCCTTCTATATTAATTTTATTTTGTTACAGGGCTAGGCAATGGGGGTTAAGTGACTTGTCCAGGGTCACACAACTAGGAAGTGTCTGAGGCCAGATTTGAACTCAGGACCTCCTGTCTCTAGGCCTGGTTCTGAATCCATTGAGCCATCCAGCTGCCCCCTGCAATTTATATTTTTGTAAATATTCATTCATTTCACCCAGATTGCCATATAATTAGGCAAAATGGTTCTTAATAATTACCTTAATTTCCTCTTTTAGAGGTGAGGTCACCCTTTTCATTCATAATAATGTTGATTTAGTTCTCTTTTTTTTTCTTAATTAGATTAACCAATACTTTATTTTATTTGTTTTTTTTTTCCCAAAATAACAGCTCTTAGTCTTATTAGTTCAATAGTTTTTACTTTCCATTTTATTAATTTTGTCCTTGATTTTTTGGATTTCCAATTTGGTGTTTATTTGAGGGTTATTAGTTTGTTCTTCTTCTAGGTTTTGTTTTTTTGGTTTTTTTGCATGCCCGGTTGCTTAGTCTCTTCTTTCTCTTTTTTATTAATATAGGCACTCGGGAATATAAATTTTCCCCTGAATACTGCTTTTGCAGTATCCCAAAAATTTTGATATGTTGTTGCTCATTGTCATTCTCTTCAATGAAATCATTAATTGTTTCTATGATTTGTTCTTTAACCGACCAATTTTTGGAGAATCAGATTATTTAATTTCCAATTAGTTTTTTTATTTGCCTCTCCATGTAGCCTTACTAGTTATAATTTTTATTCCATTATGATGTAGAAAAGTTGCATTTATTATTTCTGCTGTTCTACATTTGTTTACAATGTTTTTAAACTCTAATACATGGTCAGTCTTTGTGAATGTACCATGTGCTGCTGAAAAGGTGTATTTCTTTTTATCCCTATTTATTTTTCTCCATATACCTATTAACTCTTAATTTTTCTAAGATTTCATTCGCATCTCTTACTTCTCTCTTATTTTTGGTTTGATTTATCTAGATCTGATAGAGGAATGTTGAGGTCTCCCACTAGTATAGTTTTACTTTCTATTTCCTCCTTAAGCTCCAATAGTTTCTCCTTTAAAAATCTGGATGCTATACCATTTGGTGTATACATGTTGAGTATTGATATTTCTTCATTGTCTATATTACCTTTTGTCAGGATGTAATTACCTTCCTTATCTCTTTAAATCAGAACTATTTTGACTTTCACTTTGTCAAATATCATGATTGCAACTCTTGTCTTCATTTTCTCAGTTGATGCCCAATAAATTCTGTTCTAGCCTCTTACCTTCCCTGTGTGTCTACCTGCCTCATGGGTGTTTCTTATAGACAACATATGGTAGGATTTTGGTTTTTAATCCACTCTGCTATCTGCTTCTATTTTATGGGTGAGTTCATCCCATTCACATTCAGAGTTTTGATTACTGCCTATGTATTCCAAATCATTTTGATTTCCTTTTTTAGTTATGCACTTCTTTCACTATTTCCTTCTACACCATTGTTTTGCTTTTCATCAGTCCAACTTATTTTTCTTAACTTCCCACTCCCTCCCTTTTTTCTTTTTTTCTTTTTTAGAAAAATTTTCCATGCTTGCATGATTCATTTTCTTACTTTTTCCCTTATCCTCCTTTATCCCCCTCCCCCCAATAGCCAACATGAATTTCCACTAGTTTTAACATGTGTTCGAGTCTACATCCCCAATCATGTCCACATCAACCCATGCGTTCAAGCAGTTGTTTTTCTTCTGTTTCCACTTCTGTAGTTCTTCCTCTGAATGTGGGTAGCGTTCTTTTCTATAAATCCTTCAGAATTATCCTGGGTCATTGCATTGCTGCTAGTATTGAAGTCCATTACATTCAATTTTACCACAGTGTATCAGTCTCTGTGTACAATGTTCTTCTGGCTTTGCTCCTTTCACTGTGCATCAATTCCTGGAGGTCATTCCAGTTCACATGGAATTCCTCCAGTTTATTATTAATTTGAACACAGTTGTATTCCATCACCAGCATATACTACAATTTGTTCAGCCATTTCTCAATTGAAGAGCATCCCCTCGTTTTCCAGTTTTTTACCACCACAAAAAGCGCGGCTATAGATATTTTTGTACAAGTCTTTTTATCTATGATCTCTTTGGGGTACAAACCCAACAATGGTATGGTTGGATCAAAGGGCAGGCAGTCTTTTAGAGCTTTTTGGGCATAGTTCCAGATTTCAGCATCTATTGAGATAATTGTGATTTTTGTTTGTTAGCTTGTTGAAATAGTCTAATGTTGAACCATCTTTGCATTCCTGGCATAAATCCCACTTGATCATGATGGATAACCCTCTTGATCACTTGCTGAAGTCTTTCTTTTGCTAGTATTCTATTTTAAGATTTTTGCATCTATGTTCATTAGGGAGATTGGTCTGTAGTTTTCTTTCTCTGTTTTTGATCTACCTGGCTTTGGAATCAGTACTATATTTGTGTCTCAAAAGGAATTTTGTAGGACTCCTTCTTTGCTTATTATAACAAGTAATTTGTTATATGAGGAAATATCAGTACTCAACATGTATGCACCAAACGGTATAGCATGCAAATTTCTAAAGGAGAAGCTAGTGGAACTCAAGGACGAAATAGATAGCAAAGCTATACTGGTGGGGGACCTCAACCTTCCCCTATCAGATCTAGATAAATCAAACCAAAAAGTAAATAAGAAAGAGCTAAGAGAGGTAAATGAAATCCTAGAAAAATTAGAGTTAATGGATATATGAAGAAAAATAAATAGGGACAAAAAGGAGTACACCTTCTTTTCAACAGCATATGGAACATTCACAAAGATAGACCATGTAATAGTGCATAGAAACATGGCAAACAAATGCAAAAAAGCAGAAATAATAAATGCAACCATATCAGATCATAATGCAAAAAAGCAGTTATTAGTAAGAATATATGGAGAGACAAACCAAAAACTAATCAGAAATTAAATAATATGATTCTCCAAAATAATTTAGCGAAAGAACAAATCATAGAAACAATTAATAATTTCATTGAAGACAATGAGAATGATGAGACTTCTTACCAAAACCTATGGGATGCAGCCAAAGCAGTTCTAATGGGAAAATTTATATCCTTGAGTGCATATATTAACAAATTAGGGAGGGCAGAGATTAATGAATTGAGCATACAACTTAAAAAACTAGAAAATGAACAAATTAAAAATCCCCAGATGAAAGCTAAATTAGAAATACTAAAAATCAAAGGAGAAATTAATAAAATCAAAAGTAAAAGAACTATTGAATTAATAAATATGAGTAGAAGCTGGTATTTTGAAAAAACAGATAAAATAGACAAAGTACTGGTAAATCTAATAAAAAAAAAAAGGAAAGAAGAAAACCAAATTAACAGTATCAAAGATGAAAAGGGAGACCTCATCTCTAATGAAGAGGAAATTAAGGCAATCACTAAAAACTATTTGCCCAATTATATGGCAATAAATATAGCAATCTAGGTGATATGGATGAATATTTAAAAAAATATAAATTGCCTAGATTAACAGCAGAAGAAATATAATACTTAAATAATCCAATATCAGAAAAAGAAATTTAACAAGCCATCTAAGGACTCCCTAAGACAAAATCACCAGGGCCTGATGGATTCACAAGTGAATTCTATCAAACATTCAAAGAGCAACTAATCCCAATACTATACAAATTATTTGATATAATAACCACTCCCTCCCTTCTTATTCCCCTCTTATTTCTCTTTAAGGTCTATTAATCGCCACCCCCCCCCCAACTTTCTCTCCCTTTTAATACTCCCTGCTCCACTTCCCCCCTTCAGCTCTCAACTTCCTTGTAGGGTAAGATAGAGTTTTATACCCCAATAGATTTGGCTGTTTTTCCCTATCAGAACTGATTCCGCTCAGAGTAAGTTTTAAGTATTACCTATCACCACTCTCTTCCTCCTCTTCTTATAATAGTATTCTCTCCCCTCAACCACCATGAGCCTATTTTTCTTCTTCCTTCAAGTTTCACTTAGTACCATCCTCTTTTTTTTGTTCCCCCCATTTTTTACACATCATCTTGAACAACTTAATACCACAACTCTGCCTATGAATAATTCTTCTATCTACTATGATAATGAAAACAATTTTTAACAGTTATAAATATTATTTTTACATATAGAAATGTAAACAATTTGACCTTACTGAAGCCCTTAAAATTTTTCCCTTTCTTTCTTGCTTACCTTTTCATATTTCTCTTGAATTTTGTATTTGGACATCAGATTTTCTGTTTAGTTCTGGTCTTTTCTTTAGGAATGCTTGGAAATCTTCTGTTTTGTTAAATGCCCATACTTTCCCTGAAAGTATATAGTCAGTTTTGATGGGTAGGTGATTCTTGGTTGTAGACCCAATTCTTTTGCCTTCCTGAATATCACATTCCTAGCCTTGCGGTCCTTTAGTGTGGAGTCTGCCAGATCCTGTGTAATCCTAACTGAGGCTCCTTGATATCTGAATTGTCTCTTTCTGGCCACTTGCAATATTTTCTCATTGGCCTGGAAGCTCTTGAATTTGGCTATAACAATCCTGGGGGTTTTCTTTTGGGGATTTAATGTAGGGGGCAATCTATGGATTCTTTCAATGTCGATTTTGCCCTCTTTGAGAATATCAGGGCAGTTTTCTTTGAGAATTTCTTGTAATATGATGTCAAGGCTTCTTTTATTCCTAGGCTTTCAGGTAGACCAATAATTCTCAAATGTCTCTCCTGGGTCTGTTTTCCAGGTCAGTCATCTTTTCAATGAGATATTTCATGTTTCATTCTATTTTTTCCATCTTTTGATTTTGCTTTATTAATTCTTGCTCTTGTGAGATCATTAGCTTCTACTTTCCCAATTCTAGTCTTTAGAGACTGCTTTTCAGCTATGATCTTTTGATTTTCCTTTTCAGTTTGGTCTATCCTGCTTTTCATGCTTACTGCAGGTCAATTCTGATCTCCAATTTACTTATTACTTAATTTGATTTCTGTGCCTCTTTTTCCATATGGGCTTTTGTCTTTTAAACTGTTTTCTTTTTGTATTACTTTGATTTCTTTTTCCCACTTTTCTTCCCATTTTTCTTCTATCTTTCTTATTTGTTTCTTGAACTCCCTTTTGAGTTCCTCAAGAGCTTGCGACCAGTTTCCATTTTTTTTTTGAAAGTTTGGATGTGTTTGCTTGTTTGCTACTCTCTGCTGTTGCTTCTTTATTTTACTCTTTTTATCCATAGAAATTATCAGGGTCAAGAAAGTTTTTTTGTTTTGCTTTGTTTTGGTTTTTTTGCTGCTGCTTTTTCCTTTGGCACTAGTGGATTGAGGTTCCTGCATGTTGATTGTTTTCTTAGCTTCTGTCTTGCAGGGCTTTGCCTTTGTAGTGTCTTCCCTTCCCAGTCAGGAGCCCAAGTGAAGACAGGTTATGTGATGTTCTTCGTGTAAGGTGTTTTAAAGTTTTTTGCTCTTGGGCTTTTTTCCCAGCCCCTGATGCTTTGGCTGTGTACAGCCCTGTCTCTGTCCAAGCTCCACATTACATTGGCCAGGCTTTATGTTCTTCAGCCTCGGGTGTCAAGTCTCACTACCAAGGCCTTGCACTGCCCTCAGGGATAAGTCTGTGATGCTTTCAGCCAGCCCCCGAGAATTTAGAGATTGCCAGGGCTCTCGCTCTGAGTCTGGCATGGTAGATGATGTATGTGATGATCAGCTTGCCCTTTGATAAGTGAAGTCTCCCTTATAGCTTGAGAATCCCTAAACACTATCTACTTTTAAGGCTGCGTCCTATGGGAGAGCCTCTTTATTCATCCAATTTTGATTTCTGTCCTTCTGAGATGCTTTGTAATGATTGGTTGGAAGGAGATTCAGAAGGTTCCTGCTACTAAGCCTCCGTCTAACCTCCACCTCGAGGTCATTTTGTTGATCAGAGTTACTAAGTCTTTCAGAGTTGATTAACTTTACAATATTGTCATTAATGTATAAATTCTTTTTCCTGGTTCTACTCAGTTTTTTCTGAAATCTTTCCCTTCAATATTTCTTACATCATTATAATATTCCATCCATTCATAGACCATCAGTTGTTTAGCCCCAACTGATGGAGGGCAGTTTCTAGTTCTTTTTGACCACAAAAAAAGATTTGCTGATGAATATTTAGTACCTATAAGTTCTTTTCCATTTGCTTTGATCTCTTTGGGGATAGACCTCGTAGTGGAATTGCTTGGTCAGAAAGCATACACAGTTTAATCGCTCTTTGGGTCTAGTTCCAAATTGCTTTCCAGGATGGGTCAAACTAGTTTATACCTCCACTAATAGTGCATTAGTGTACAGTCTCCATTTTCTCACAGCCTCTTTTGTCATTTTCACTTCCTTTTTGTCACTTTTGTTACTTTTCTTTTTTGTCATCTTATCCAATATGATAAGTTTGAGGTAGCATCTTAGGGTTGTTTTAACTTTTATTACTCTAATTAATAATTCAGAGCACTTTTTAAAATGTTTATTAATAAGTTGAAGTTCTTCCTCTGAAAACTGTATTCATATCCTTTGACCATTTATGAATTGATTTTTTATCATAAAAACTAAAGTACATAATTCAGAGGAATAGTTTTTTCTTGTAAATTTGTCTCAGCTCCCTGTGGTATCTTAAAAATGAGAACTTTATCAGAGAAACTTGTTGCAAAGATTTTTCCCCCCATTTTCCTTGTTTTCTTTTAATTTTATCTCTTATGTTTTGTTTGTTTTGCTTGTGCAAAATGTTTTAATTTTATGTAATTAGAATTATCTCTTTTACTTGCTGTGAACCTCTTGATCTTGTTTATTGATCATGATATTTCATTGCTCATTATTATTGAAAAGGTTTTGGCCAAAGGCTTCCAGACTTTTTACTTCATCTGCCATGCTTGGAATTGTTGTGAGAAAGATTTATTTAGCAATTTATGTAGCATTAGTGTTGGACCTAGCAGGAAGGGCTGGAGGATTCCAAGATGGAATGAAGGAGCAGGAAGTAGGGCTTGTGCTCTGAGAGAGACTCCATTAGTGGTTGGCGCAAACTTTTGCTAGCCCTGGGAGATCTCAGAGTTAAGGAGACCCTGCATCCAGATTCCCTGGGATCCTGAGTGGTGGAGGCTTTCAGCAAGTGGACAAGACCTGCAGAGCTGCACCAAGTGGAGAAGGGGTTTGGGATCTGGTGGACAGCATCTCAAGGTCACTCTCTACCTGGGTACCTTGGATCACCTTGGCTCTTGGCATCCTGTGATCATCTTTGGATTACTGCGAGAACCCTCAAAGCCACCCTCAGGCCCTTTAGCTGTGCTGGCCAAACCTGGCTGGAACCAGGTTTGAAGCAGCCTTCCCAATGATTCCAATACTGTTCCTTTGGGCTCTGCCTGGCTTAGGTCAATTAGATAAGAGAAGTCAAGTCCTCCCCTTGCCCTGTGGTTTTACCTTTAGGTTTTCAAGTGCAGAATCCCCTATCCCATCTTTATTTAGTTACTCACAATTAAACTGTTAAAAACCTTTACCTTGCCTGCTGGTTCCATAGACCCTGGCTTAGTGGTAAGCGGGGTGACCGTTGGCCCAACTGCCATTTCCGACAGTTAACAACATTATGCAGTCCCTCTCATCTCCATATTCTAGGATCCCTGGCTTCAACATTCAGCTCAAATCCTACTTACTACCTGAAGCATTTCCTGTTCCTTCTCTTTCCCCCATGCCCTTTATAATGCCCCTCCTCAAAGAACTATTCTGAAATTTTTATGTATTTAGTTTGTATGGCTTAGTATGTGTGTCATCTCCCTCAGTAAAGTGTTATTAGATCCTTGAGAAAAGAGATTATTTTATTGTGTGTATGCTTACCAGTTGATGATATAATTGTTCATGATAACTTCCTTCCGTGATAAGTCATCTAAAATAAACTGAATGTCTTCATAGCGAAATAAATAAATTAGGCCTGCTTTGAAATATAATATCTATTGCCATAGTGTCTTGCCACTCAATAGACACTCCATAAATATTGAAATTGAATTGAACCTCTAAAATGAATTTAGAACCAAGTTAATGCAAACAGTATATTTTAATGCAAACATCCAAAAGTAGTAAGTTATGTATCACTTGCAAGTTTTCAAGTAATAGTTCCAAAACCACCTGTTCATAGATCTTACCTTTATAAATGCCAGTTCAAGTACTAATTGAATTAGCTATTTTTTTAAAAGATTCTTCTAACTCATATTTCATGAGAAAGGAAAAATTCAGTTGCAAATGACCTTAAAGTTATGAGTAGTATGGTTCTTTCATATTTCCTTTTAATTTAATATTGTTTCCTCTGTATAGTACCTCAGCCAGACCCAAACCAGCCCAAACCAGAAGGACGTCAGATGACTCCTGTGAAGGGAGAGCCATTAGGAGTCATCTGTAACTGGCCACCTGCTCTAGAATCAGCACTACAACGGTGGGGGACCACTCAAGCCAAATGCCCTTGTCTAACTGCACTTGATGTCACCGGGAAGCCAGTTTATACTCTAACATATGGTGAGCTTAAGAGATTCCAGTTCCTACTTTTTCTCCTCCTTCTGGGGTATAATAAGATACATGAGCTTGTTAGCAAAAAAGACAGGTCTTCCAGAATTATATATGGTAGAAGATTTGCAAGAAAAAATACGTTTTTAGCTTGATATTCAATAATTACTGACTTTGGTATTTCAGCAGCTCTTTCAAATTAGATAATTGGCTGTTCAGTGCTAAGTATATTGTCAAGTGTTTCCATTTTCCACAGTAGTGGTTGAAGGCCTGCCAATATTTAAAAACTCTACAGAGACTTGGTAGCATGGGAGGAAAAATTTCCTAATGGCTAGTGTCCTGAGCATGAGAAAGAATATATAAAGGTAGAAATGCAACACAGATAAAATTCTGATAAAATAGTTAACTTAAAGGAATTTTTGCTTCTTTTTCATTCATTTTTACTACAAATAGTATACATCTAAAGCTCTAAACTAACATTATTTGCAATAGGAAAAAAACTAGAAGCTTTCCCAGTAAATTCAGGATAAAAACAAGAATACTTCCTTTTCCCACTGTTATTTGACATTTAAAAGTCTAGTGATATCAATATAATCAGATTAAAGACTGAACATTAGTAAGGAGATAAAATTATCCCTATTTGATATCTCTTAAAACTCCAGAAAATCGGCAAAGATACTAATCGAAGCCGTTTCTAGCTTTGGTAAAGTAAGAAAATACAAAGCCAATGCATAGAAATAAACAGCAAGAAGGATATAATTAAAAGGGACATCTAAGTCAAAATAATCATAAAATACATGAAAATATCTGGAAGTCAGTCTACCAAAATCCTTGAAATTTATAAAAATGCAATTACAGAGCACTCTAAAGAATAAAATAATTTTTTTAGAGGTCATTTCTAGCTATCCTCTCCCCCACTGTTGCAATAATCCTTCCATTGTGACAAAGAAAGGCAGTTAGATAAAACCTCCCAACAGATGAACTGGCCTTTATTTTTTATTAAAAGAGATTGAAAATTAATATGATATGAAAAAAATTATTGCAATAAAATTAGCATTTAAAAAAATTCAGACATACTTCTAATGGACTGAGGTCCTTTCCTTCAAGTAGAGTCTTATTGGACAGATAAAAATTGTACATGAGAAATAATAGAGACAATGATACTTGTAAATCATGAAGCTCCACATTTTTATCAGAAACTTTGGTACCAATTTGGAACCATAAGTTCCATGAAGGAAGGGGCTTTTTTGGTTTTGTTACTATATAGCATCTAGAATACTGCCTGGCAGACCAAATACATTTTTGTTTGATTGAATTGAACGATGCTAAAATTTGTTTTATCGTCCCATCTCCAGCCTATGCAGTGCTTCCACGAGAGTGTTGCCATGGCTTTTTTCAATGTGAAAACTGCATTGTTTGAGCCCCAGAGATGAGCTTGGCCTATATAGTCCATTGTAAAATTGTCTTTTCCTTTCCAGGAAAATTATGGAGCAGAAGCCTCAAGTTGGCCTACACGCTGCTTAATAAACTGGGGACAAAAAATGAGCCAGTATTAAAACCTGGAGACAGGGTAATTTTCAAAATGTCTGCGTTTTTGTTTCTTTCTTTAAAACAAGAGAAATGTTGGTGGAGTCATGGAAGGGACAGTGATATTTTTTTGAAAAACAGTATCAATAGAGAGTTTACTTTTCAGAAAAAGAAAATTTGTCATGTTGAGCTTTCTGTTACTACTTTTTAGAATCATGAAAACTGTTTGCAGCCAATCTTCTCCTACACATAATTCAGTAGTGTAATTGTAGTGTTCATAGATTAAAGGGAAATGATGACCTTTTACTTAAGCCAATTTTTTTTTTTTTTTGCTTCTTGTGTCCATCTCCTTCGTTGCTAATCAGTTAAGTGTTAGGCAACCAGACCAATAAAGAAGGGAGAACCAAAGTCTTTCTCACAGCCTAACTACTTTCAAACAGAACTTTGATACTTATTTATACTAGGAGAAATAGCAATTAGACTACCATTTTATTTTTAGTAAGACCCAAAAACCTTTGTCAATTTCCTATTGGCTTTTTTTTCTGTTTTATGTATTGCTTCGTAAGAAAAGCCAAATTAAAAATGTTCCATACACCCTTGTATTAAAAACGTCTTATTTTAACTTGGATATTTGTTGAATTTAAGGTGGTTTAAAAGGGTATTAATTTCTTGGCAGCTAGATATAAGTTTCTCTTAATGTGATGAGAGAGATTTGAGAAAAAAAATCTGTGCCTAGAAAAACCCAGGTCTGTAACTCTACTTCAGTGATCCACAGGGTGATCACTGAATTCTCAGAAGGTATTTTTTTCCAGTAGAATGGACTTTTTTCTATAGGAGAGAGTAGGTCATTGCTATTAAACTTTTTATAAAATTGTCATGTGCTGTTACTATCAGTGTCTATTAATGCTTAACATTAAGAACAGTTTTGACATTTAGCCTATCTTGGGAACAGGATCAGAAAAAAACAATTTCATTACTGTCCATCAAAATTGCCACTTCTGTAATCATAGGAAGGACAGAATGCTTCCAAGTATTTTGCTATGTTATTTTTGTTAGCTCAGTTTTCTCCAGAATAAGAGGTTACTATTTATATTTGAATATTTGCATTATAAGCAATCTGATACTGTAAAGTGTGTTGTTGAGAACTTTACCTTTGTTTTCCTTCTAATTAAATGTCCTCATGAATTTTAGGTGGCCCTGGTCTATCCCAACAATGACCCTGTCATGTTCACGGTAGCTTTTTATGGATGTCTCCTAGCAGAAGTAATCCCTGTACCCATAGAGGTGCCGCTTACTAGAAAGGTAATATTGTCAAAGCTAAAAGGCATGATGGTATGATAGGAGATAGCAAAATGTTAACATTTATTTTGAAGAGTACATTTTTTAGTTTTTTTGAGAGCAAAGTACTTACTCTCTGACAGTTTTCTTGAGACTTCCCTCTTACTGACAGGTTATGGAAACAAATTTTCCATAAATACATAGGTCAATAGATATAGAGCAGTAGGAGAACTTTTTGGTGCTCTTTCCATCCCTTGTCTTGTAATTGGGTGTGCTGAGGCTCATGGAAGTTAAAGAGATTTGTCCAAAGTTGTGCACAGAGTGAGTTGTAGGGGAAAGTTTTGAATGTAAGTCTTCTGACTGGAAATCCAACACATAGAGGATGAGCCTTGGGTCATATGTGTTTATAAGCTAAATGAAAGGAAAATCAGTGCTATTCCTTTCCTGCACCTCTGAGTCATCAAAGTATCCTGAGATACACTGGACTTTTTCAGTAATAATAGTAACTACTACTAATTACTAGTATTTATATAGCATTTGAAGGTTTGCAAAATACTTTATATAAGTCCCATGCAGGGAATTACAGTTCATTAAAAAAAATTTTTTTTGAACCCTTATCTTCGGTCTTAGAATCAATTTTGAGTATTGGCTTCAAGGCAGAAGAGTGGGAAGGGTTAGGAAGTGTCTGAGACCAGATTTGAACCCAGGACCTCCTGTCTCTGGGCCTGACTCTCAATCCACTGAGTCACCCAGCTGTCCCCTGTTTTAATTTTTTTGTATCTTCTCTTTTTCTTAAATTCAGAGATATTTTATTTTCCCAGTTACGTTTTTCACATTTACAAAAATAATAATTTTCAACATACATTTTCCAAAATTATAAGAGCCAAATCATCTCCTTCTCTCCCCCCACTCAGAGATGGTAAGCAATTTGATCTGGGCCATACGTGTATTATCATATAAAACACACTTCCACACAAATCTTTTTAAACCCTTACCTTTGATACTAATTATTGGTTCCAAGGCAGATAGATGACTAGTAAGGACTTGGAATTAAGTGGCTTGCCCAGGATCACACAGCTAGGAAATGGCTGAGCCCAGGACCTCCCATCTCCAGGACTATCCACTGAACCATCTAGCTGCCCCACTCAGTTATTATTTGATTAATATCTTGCTATCCTGAGCAACCAGCACAATTCCCAGCATTTAACAAATACTTATAGATTGGTTAATTTACTGGGATGTTGGGAGAAACTAGTCCTTTAGTGAGCAGATCTAGCATTTATCTCAAGTCATATTGAAAGAGCATCATTTTTGATCCATGAATAAATGGGAACATTGGCAAAATTAGGATTAATTTTCACTAATGTGGAACAGTTTGGTTTAAATGTTTAATTTGTTACCCAGAAGATAGTATTTTCTAACTGTGTAAGAAGGTTGTTGTCCTAAAATTCTAAGCCAAGGACAGATTCTAGTATATATTCATACTATAAGCACCCAAGTGACACAGAATTACCATGGGTTGGATTTTTAAAAAGTATATCATCATTTCTTGTTTCTCTGACGGTGATGCTGTTATTCCCTCCACAGGATGCTGGAGGACAGCAGATTGGCTTCTTGCTGGGAAGTTGTGGTGTGACATTAGCTCTCACCAGTGAAGTTTGTTTGAAGGGACTTCCAAAAACTCAGAATGGGGAAATTGTACAGTTTAAAGGTGAATAGGAAAACTCACTTGTTTTCAGAAAGTCAGTTTCACAATTTTAAGATGGCAGAAGCAGAGCTAAATATGTATGTCTGAAAAGATTTGAGACTTTTCCTTAAGAAGTGATTATAGTAGGGGGCAGCTGGGTAGCTCAGTGGATTGAGAGCCAGGCCTAGAGACAGGAGGTCCTAGGTTCAAATCTGGCCTCAGGCACTTCCCAGCTGTGTGACCCTGGGCAAGTCACTTGACCCCCATTGCCTACCCTTACCACTCTTCTGCCTTGGAGCCAATACACAGGATCGACTCCAAGACAGAAGGTAAGGGTTTTAAAAATAATAATAATAATAAAAAATAAAAAAAAGAAGTGATTATAGTAGCCAAAAATCCAATATTAGTACTTCAGGTTGCATTGAGAAAGGAGTATTCTGAAATGATAAAGTACTGCATCTGGTGAATTTTATTCATTTTAGGGAATCATAGTCTAAGGAAAGAGATTGAGAATTGGAGAGTCAGACTGTATAAGATAGTGATGATTAACCTTAAGGTTATGCCATATAAGGATTGAATCAAAAAGTAAAGATATTTAGCCCAGAGAAGAAAAGGCTTAGGGAAGAAAAGAGAAACATTTTAAAGTTTTTGATAAGCTATCATGTAAAATGGGGATGGAAGTTGTCTTACTTGTCACGGAAGATGGGGCCATGAACAGTAGACACAAGTTTCAGAGGAGCAAGAAAACTTTCTCCACTCATACAACTTCCTCATCAGTTCAGGCCTACTTCACCTCCTTTCTAGATTACTGCTTTAGTCTCTTCTTTGATATCCCTGTCACAAGCCTCTCACCTTCTGACATGACATGATTTTCCATAACAGCAAATCTGAATATGTGATTCCCCTATTCAGTCAATTCCATAGGTTTCCTATTGCCTCTAGGACAGAATAAATTATCTTTAAGCCCCATTTCATAAGAGTCCCTCTTTTCCTGTATGAAACAACTCAAGCACTCTCTTCCACATGAAGCCTCTCCTGAACCTCGCAGCTGCCAGGGCCCACTGCCCTTCCTCCCTTCCTCCCCAACCTTGTATTTAGCTACTTTGTATGTATTTTGCTTACTCCCTTTTTATTTATGCTATATATGTGTACACATGTCCTTGTCTACTCCATTAAAATATCAGATCCTTATGAAAAGATTATGTTTCATTCTTTGTACTTGGATCACAACAATGCCTGGCACTGCTAAGTACTTAATAAATATTTGTTGATTGATTGATCCATGCTGTCCAGAAATTGAATAGGCTGCCATGGAAAGTAGTGAATTTCCCTTTCCTGGAGCTCTCAGCAAAGCTAGGATGCCCAGTTATGTAGTACACTGTATGAAGAATTTTTATTTATATAGTTATGTATCAGCCACACTAGATGACTTTCTCAGGTTCCTTCCAGCTCTTCTGTTCTGTGATGATAGATAATAATGTCAGCCATAAGTTAAAATAGCATTAAAAGGTAACAAAATGCAAATTAAATGTCATAGAAAATGTTGGTCCTTAATTCCAAAATTAAAACGTACCCTTCCTTCCTTTAAGACAATAAACTACAAAAAATGGGGCATTCCATGTATTGTCAGTTGCAGTAATTATAATTAGATGATTTAACTTAATGTTTTTTTGGGGAAGGTCCTGGGCAAGAGGGATAGTTATTCAAAAGTGACTGTTGGATCAATACAAAATAGATCATAAAATTTATTGTAGGAAAAAGAACACATTCCAATGTTATTACGTTGTCTGAAATAGCTAGGGGCTTCATGGTTCTAATACCTTCTGATTCATTCAAATTTATGTCATAATAAAAAAATTATCTATGTAACATGTATTGACATTGGGTATGATGTTAGGTCATATCATATCACATGCAGTATTCCATTTGAAAGTTCTATTTCTCAGAATAGTAAAATGTTTGTCAATTTTCAGCAATAAGAACAAGGCTTCCAGGCTCACTAGAAGTAAAAAACACCCCAAAATATTTTGGGAGAGTGTGCTTATCATCTAATGAACGTTCCCAGATCTTATAGACTTAGCTCGACTTCTTTCTGACAACAGTTTTGAAATAACATTCAATATTAAAAAATTATGAGTTTAATCAGTAGAAATTACCTTTTGTCACCCTTCAGAATGCCTGTCTTTGTATTGTCTTGCTTTGACAAACATGTTTTCTTCATAGTAACAGTTAGCAGCCATTTAAAAATTTGTTCGTCTACTTATGAATAGCTGGGTTAATCCATCTTCAAAAAGCCTACTGTCACAAGCACATGTATGTAACCACTGCTGCCCCATAATGAAACCATATCAAAATTAGCCTAATATTAGTCAGTATTAACTGGCAGAGTCAGCCTTTACTAAATTTGTATCAGTTTAACAGGTAAGAATCTGGATTTAATTCAAATTAATTACAACGCGGGGGAGGAGGAGGGAAGAGATCTAGATTTGCAAAGAAATCCAGTCAAGAAATCCATCTTTTCCTATCAACCAAAACTGCTAATTGCTTTCTTTGGATTTGATTTAGGTTGGCCCCGTCTCAAGTGGGTGGTAACAGATTCCAAATATCTTTCCAAATCACCTAAAGACTGGCAGCCACACATCTCACCTGCTGGCATAGAACCTGCCTACATAGAGGTAAATTCTAAAATAGGTTCAGAAATGTTACCAAACTTTCTACTATCACTATGAATAAACATCCAAAAATAACTCATTTTGTAGGAGTCTCAATATTAGAAGTTGCTGTTTTCCACTTCTGTGTCCAATTTCCATCTAACTGAAATGAAAAAGGGTCTGTTGAAGCCCTTCTTCCCTTCTTCCTCTTGGTGATAGAAACCACTAATCCACCTCCACCCTCCCAGCTGAGGGACATGGAATTTATATGCCGAAGTCCACAGTGGCAGTCATCCAGCCCATGATGAGCCTCAGGGAAATAGTTAGGCTTTGGGGAGAAGTAGTGAGCAAAAAGGAGGTGGTTCTACTGTTTCTAATTGTTTAGAAAGAGCAACCAAGAAGCAAACTAAAGGAGAGAAATCTATATAGTATAGAGAAAATGTTTAGAATGAGAGGGCCTGAGTTCAAATCCTGCCCTGGTAACTCATTGCTCACTATCTCTGTGACTTTACAGTCACAAGTCTTAACTTAAGCTCTTCAGGCCATAAGCTTTCTCATTTGTATCAAGGGGAAGGGGAGGAAGGGGACTGAGTGAAATGGCTTCTAAGTGAAAAAGTAATTGGAATGAGAGAATATTAGGGTACAGATGGTGAACAGATGCTGACAGAATTTAATGTGGAAGTTCAACAGCAAACATTTAAATGCCAGGCACTGTGCTAAGCACTAGGGAACAAAGAAAGGCCAAAGACAGTTCCTGTCCTGAGGGAGCTCCCAGTCTAATGGGGAAACCAACGAGCTGTAGACTCGTAGGAGTGAGCTCCTGAAGCAGTCCAGTCACTTCTCTGGACCTTAGGCTGTTCATCTATAAACTAAGAACATCGGACTAGATGGCATCTAAGAGTAACTGCTCATGCCACCAACCACAGGGATTCCATGGTTGCCTTGTTTTCCAAAAACCACATTCCATATCTTGATGGATATTTACATTGAACTGAAAAATCGAGGTCTGCTTGTAGGAATCTTGTAGTTGTTCGTGTCTCACTTTTAATCAAAAATCGACTCCTATGGCTTTACAGACTTCTGAGTTAGAAATCACTCTTTAATTCTGCCTTGGTGTTTTTGTTTTTCTTTTCAGTACAAGACAAGCAAGGAAGGGAGTGTCATGGGAGTCACAGTGTCCCGGATTGCCATGCTGTCTCACTGCCAAGCCCTGTCACAGGCCTGCAACTATTCTGAAGGTAAGCTCTCATTCCACTGCTGCCCCCCATTGTATTACTTTCAGATGCATTCATGTTATCACAGAAGTGTTCAGTAAGGCTCCTCTGAATGGCCACATTTAGAGTACAATAATCATAATTTGAGCAGCTTCACTGTTATACCCATTCTTGTCTTGATTCACATGGTGGTTTTGTTTTTCTGGATATGCGATAGTTTAGAACAGTGATGAGCAAACTACAGCCCGAGGGCCAGATGTGGCCCCCTGAAATGTTCTATCTGGCTTCGAGACATTATTCCTAATCTGATGAATACAATGAGTAGGATACAATACAATGAAACTTCCAAAGAGTTGCCTTAGAAACAGACTGACAGATGAGCATTTCTTTTCCTTTGACACCTGTTTAAAAAGTTTGCCCATCACTGGTTTAGAAGATAAGCCTAATTCTGGATGAGCCAAATTCAAATAATTTTGAGAGATTTAGTGAAGCAAAAAGAAAAGTTTTTAGCTTAATTCTCCTTATGACTGCATGACAGCTTGGCCTACACCCTCAGTAAGAAGCCACTGCACTTGTAAGTTTGGTGGGAGAGTCATAGAACCTTAACTGAATCAAAATATAAGAAAGATTCAGTAATAGGTAGAGAGAAGTTTTGTGGAGGTTGTTTGGGTCATGTGGACAGACAGATACCAGATTGTATGAAGTACTGACTATGTTGCAGTTACTGAATAGTTAACAAGCATAGGGATTATCGCCCTGTGATCACAGACCAACTTAAGGTCTCCTGAAAGATTGCATACAGGCCCTTGAACACTAAACCTTATACTATGAAATGGATGCAATCAATAGTGCTTTCAGTTAAAGAATTGTTTGAGTTTGGGGCAAGGGATACTCTTGTCATCACTCAGCACTCACTGCTTTTTCACTTTGAAGGTATCACCTGCTTTCACATTTTTAACTCTTGACTTTTCTATTATAGGGGAAACCATAGTGAATGTGTTGGACATCAAAAAGGATGCTGGACTGTGGCATGGCATATTTGCGGTAAGCTACTCAGCCTAATAAACCTACTGTTTCACTGACTAATGGGATTTTAAAATCCACTCCATTAGATTTGTTGCTGTGGATTAATAGCCCAACAGTGGTGGTTTTAATTTGAAACAGTGCTTTTAATGAACCACTCTATTTTCCAATGGCATTTTATTCAGATGTACAATGTAAATGTTAATGAAAATAAAGAGGAATGTTGCACTGCTGTTACTTGCTTACGAGCCTGGCTATATCCTTTTTGTAAGAGCACAGAAGAGAGCTTAGAGACAGAAATAAAAATCCCATCTGCTGTGATGGCTCTTATCCTGAAAGACACCATGAATGCCATATGTAGACTATTGCCTTAAAAAAAGATCTCTCAAAGCCTTGCCTCATCTCTTTTCCTGCCATACATAGTTACATTTGGGATTCGTCTCTTTTATCACTTGTGGTATGCTCCCTCTCATGCTCAGTGGCTAATGTTATTTCTTTTGTATCTTTCTTTGCTTTCAGAATGTAATGAATAAAATGCACACAATTAGTGTTCCCTACTCAGTGATGAAGACCTGTCCCCTGTCCTGGGTCCAGAGAGTCCACACTCACAAAGGTAGTCGCAGACACAGCTTCTCAAGTTTTTCATCATTAATCTTTAAGCTTTCAAAGTTTAATAGTCACTGGCTATTTTGGCTATGGTTTTGGTGGATGGGGAGGCAGATGGCATATGGTTCTAGTGATATGTAACATAGTGATGTGCCAGTTTGGCTAAAAGATAAGGGTTTAATTACTGTAGGCTTGAGCAAATTATTTACTTGCCCTTCCTCAACTTCCTTGTCCATAAATTGAGAGGAATACACCTTAATTTAAGTGCTAACAGAGAAGTGTTAAAAAAAGTTGCATTACTTGAAATATTGTGATTAGCATAGAGGCTTTAATTGTCCTTACTGTGGTACCTGAAATAAGCAAGGAGCTTAACAAGTGCCAATCAGGGGTGCTGAAACACAAGGACCACACCCACAACCCCACATGTAACAGGACTAACTAGATACACTGGAAACCCACACAAGGGATGTGGAGAATGGGTAGTGGCAGAATAAACACACAAGTTGGGTAACTGTTGGTTGACAGTTTAACGGTCCACCACACTAGCCAGGGGAACCAGATTTGGAAAAGTAACTCAATGTGGGCTCTTGTTGGAGTAGAGGAAACGGGAAATATATGGGAAACAGTTTAATGATAAGTTTAAGGGATAGATAATAAGGGGAAAGGTCACACTAGAGCTAATCAGCTGTGGATGAACTCAAGGGCTGGTAGGTGGGACTTCAACACTAACACAGGCTGTCAGGACAAGCATGGCTGGTCAGAAGGGGTAAAGGATTTCTCACTAATGAGTCCTCTTCAGCTCCACCAATGATCTCAGCTTCCTAGGGCCTCAGGTATCACAGCAATTCAATCCAAAGGGTAATGAAGTCAGGGAGATGAACTAGTTTGCATGCCCACCATACTACCTAAATTCAATGCTCAAGCTGAGCTTCCTCACTGCACAGATGGTTTCTTGCTGTAGACAATTCACTTTTCCTAGCTCTTCACTCAGACAGTTAAGCTAAGCAACCTAACTGCCATTAGCCACCGGAATCACACAGGAAAAACTCCCTTCTCTTACCACTGTTCCATACTTGGAACCTTCAGATCTTGCCTGACAGCTCTGGCTGCTACCTTACTTTAAAATCCTAATTTCCTCATAACATACCCTATACATTAAATGTAAGCACTAGACTCAATTTTCTTGAATAATGTTTTCCAAAACAACTTTGAATCTTCATTAATTGTTAGCTATAATCCCTAAAATAGAAGTTGATGTCAACAGAGTATAAAGAACCACTGCATTTGTTTTTTTTCTGTACTAACTTTTTTCCCTTTTGACTTATAGCCAAAGTGGCTTTAGTTAAATGTCGAGATTTGCACTGGGCAATGATGGCACATCGGGACCAAAGAGATGTGAGCTTGAGTTCTCTCCGTATGCTAATCGTGACTGATGGAGCTAATCCTTGTGAGTAGTTCTGTGGTGGGCTCCTTGGAACCTAATTCCTTCTAACTTATTTTATTTTCCTATTATATTTTTAAGTCCAGCTCTCACTTTTTCTATGAAAAGAAAAAAGCAATTAGTGTTCCACCAACCAAGATCATCTTTGTTGCAATATAATCTGTAAACTGGCATGCATGATATGTGGATACTCTTGGTTGAAAAAAAAACTCAAGACCATTTTGTTTGGGGATAATCAGAAATACACTAGAACTTTTCTAGTCCTTCCCTTTTATAATCAGACAATTTCAGACCTTAGTGGGGCTCTTGTGTCTATTTGATATAAGCAAACTCATTAATAAAAAGCAGGTTTAATCGTCAAATGTATGATTAATTTTTTTAGAATAAAAGAGAGTATGAGACTAAACTAAAACAGACAAAATAGATGTTTTCATTGCTATAATATTTTTCCATTTTATTTTCAATTCTAAAATTTCCCCTCTCCCCATCTGTTCAGAAGACAAAAAAATCAAAATATATTACAAATATGTATAATCATTTAAAACATATTCCTGCATTAGCCATATCCAGAAAGAAAGAAGGAACAGAAAAGAACAGAACATAAAGTTTGATCTTCCCTCTTGAATTATTCTCTGCTCTATCTGGAGGTAGATGACATGCTTCATTATGAACCCTTTGGAATTGTCATTGGTCTTTCTATTGATCAGAGCTGCTAAGACTTTCAGTTGATTGATGTCTTATGGAGAGAGTATGCCTTAAAACATGATTATGGCCATGATTTCATGGCCTTTTATTTTTGGCCAATTCTAATTTTCAAGAAATCATTTTCTTCTGTAAGATTTCATAACTCTTACCAAGCTGATAATTCTCTTTTCATATCTTTGTTCCAAAGCTCTCATTTGGCAAATTTTTTTCTTCTTTTTAAAAATTCTTCTAGGAATTCTTAAATTTTGTCCAAAATGCATTTTTTTTTCCTTTGAGGCTTTACATATGGTTATTTTCAAGTCATTTTCTTCTCTGTTTGAATCTTGAGCTTGCCTTTAACTACAGAAGTTCTTTATGGTAAAGTTCTTTTTTTTTTGTTAATTATTCAGCCTCTTTTTTGATTTTGGACTTTATGTTCATGCTGGACTCTGCCCACTTCTACAGGGAAAGGTGACCTGAACCCCCTTTTATATCCTTCTTCTGCTTCCACAGCTCAGCCTGGAAACCTGTTCACTGACCTCCTGGTCAGCGTCCTGCAAATTTCTGACTTGGATTTGCATCTCTTGGCTTCTGAGGGTTGTATTTCAGTAGACTGCTGCTAGATTCAGTTACTGTTAGCCCATTGGGAGCTTCTGTAGATTCAAAGCAATTGAATTGCCAGCTCTCTTTTGGTTCAAGCCTCCCACCCTGTTTATTCCATTGCAGGCTGCATTGCCACTCTGCTCCTGGGCTCAGAGCTACACAGCTATGTTTCTAGAACTTGTTCCTTCCCCATTATACAGCCTGGGCCTATGCTCACTTGCTACTGCTCCTCTCTACCCTGCCTTTGTAGCCTGGAACTTGGTAATGTACAACAGAGCTGCCAGATGACACACATTCCTACATCAAGTATTATTAATTCAGGGATTCCCTAGCATTTCTGTTTACCCAGTGCTTCCTGCCCTGGTGCTCTTTCCATCCCTTGGAGACTGAAATGTTTTCTACCACCAATGCCACACATACTCCTGGCCAATCCCTTTCCCCTTCCCCATTGTCCAAATCAGTCAATCAATCAGTGTCTCTCTCTCTCTCTCTCTCTCCCTCTCTCTCTCTCTCTCCCCCTCCCTTTCTCTTTCTCTCTCTCTCCATATATAAATGGAGATATGTATGTATGTATGTTTTCCTCTCCCTCTTTCCTTCTCTTCTCTCCCTTTCCTTCCCTTCCCTTCTTTTCTCTTCTTTTTCTTTCCCTTCCTTCTTTGCTGCCAAGGGCTGGAAAAATGACTCATTGTGATTTTTTCTGGCCTTTTCTAATCAGTTTTGATTCTGGTACATTTTCTACATCATTGTGGAGGATTTCTGAGCAAGCTAGGCAAAATGTTTCCTCTCCCTCCACCATCTTACCTCCTACAGTTAAGTTATTTTAAGCAAATTGTTACTGGAGTGTCCTTCTATTGTATCCTGCTGCTAGACTTGTCTTTGCATTGGCCGTACCATTCCCATCCTTAACATCTCTACTCAGTGGTCTTTTCCAGACCTTTTTGTCAGTGTAAAGATTCCCAAAATTTTTGTACTGCCCTTCTGAGTTGCTGATATCAGCCTGGCTCAAGACCTTTGACATTGTAGAGAATAAGAAACCTGCTTGATGAAACTTTAAAAGATGTACTCAGTCTATAACAGTGATGGCGTTAACCTTTTAGAGATGGGGATCTGGGCCTGGCCCCCTCTCCCCCGACCAAGTGCCATGCCCAGCCCCTCTACCAGAGACTGAGTGCCACACCCTGTCACTGAGTGCCATGGAGAACCCTTCCCCCCACTTATCCCACACAGGGTGCTCCCAGGGTTGGATAAAGTGAGGAATCCTCAGCAAGTATAGAGAAGGGGAGGGGAATGGCTCAATCACTCCACTCCCCTTCAGGACGGCCACCTGTGAGCTCCCATTGGCTGCTGGGCAGAGGAGCAGATCACAGGAAAAAATGTCCTCGGGCATGGTAGAGAGAGGGAAGGGAGCAGCTATACCCAAGTCCCTCTGCCTTTCTAGTAATGACCTCTGGCAGGGCTGGGGGGAGGCTCTGTATGCCATCTTTGGCACCTGTGCCATAGGTTTGCTGCCACTGGCCTATAAGATCCTGAGGGTGGCCTGAATCACTGACTGCCTCTATGTGATTGTGGAGGCAACTATCCTCATAGGCCAGTGGCCCTGAGTGCTAAGGTATGATAGCCCAATGAAAATGTTTCTTCCATTGAGGTTCATACAATAGCTGCCATTTCCCCAGCTGTCATTTTGTGTATGCCAGGAAGGCAAAGAAAGATAAACAGTACCTCTACTTCCAAGGACAGGCTGCCACTCACATTGGTCCAAGATAATTCTCTTCCAAACATAACACTTTCAGCTCCTGAAGGTAATCTCAGAGGAGACCACTACAGGTGTCTGCAATCTGTCCAAGATACAGGCCAATGGATTTCTAAAAGTGCCAGTCATCAGTATAAATGGTTCTGTCACCAAGAGCAAGTTTGTCACCTGATATGTCTAGCTGCCATGAGTTTGTCATTGATAGCCTCAGAGAATCTACAGTGTGATGATCTTGGATGATGTGACTATAGTGGCATTCCCCAGTGTTGTGAGCAAGAGCTCCTGCCCTCATTCAAAACCTTGGAAACTTTGGGGCATGTGGCGGTCATCATCTCAGAGACAGGTCCCAACAGTGCACTGAAGGCTTTGACAGAGGGTCTATGAAACGATCACCATGGATGAAGTCTACAAAGAAGGGAACATCTTTGTCACTCCATCATCACCTTGGGCAGGTACTTGGAGCAGATGAAGAATCAGAGAGCCAATGGTGTCTAATAACAGTGGACCCTTAGATGTAGAAGTAGAAGGAGACTGAACAGAACTGCAACAGAGGATAAAATGAGATGTTGGATGGATTGCTATAAGCTAAAGAATTTACTGTACCCTGAGCCATTCTAACTTTATATTGAACAACTCCTTCCACAACCAGGTGCTATCCTAATTTGAGCTTTGGACTCACTTAGGGCAGTCTTCTGTGGAGGTGCACTTTCTGCTCAAGAATCTGGATGTAGCTGTGGCTGAGGGCTGCCTTGGTTAGCTGAATGTGAAGCTGACAAAACTGGAGGGAAAAATGTCATGCCTGTGGAGGGCCTGTTCAAACCTAACTACTACTGGTACCAAGGTCCTCCTGATCCAAAGACTCCCAATGGCTAATAGTATCTTTCTGCATAGAGTAATAAATGATGTAGAGCAGTGATTCCCAAAGTGGACACTACCGCCCCCTGGTGGGTGCTGCAGAGATCCAGGAAGGAGGTGATGGCCACACTTTTTTTTGTATTACATTCTATTCTGAATTCATTAAATAGTTTCATAATTTCCAGGGGATGCTAAGTAATATTTTTTCTGGAAAGGGGACAGTAGGCCAAAAAAGTTTGGGAACCACTGATGTAGAGGTTAAAAAAAATAAAGAAACTATAACCAGGCTTTATTTATAGTATTTACAGGTAGAAAGTAAAAAAGAAAATTTTGAAGTTCATTTCTCTGGGTTGGTAGTAATATACCCTTAGACCCATTTGTGCCTTTAAATAGATGTCCAGCTCTTTTTGAGATATAATTTTATGAATTTGCCCCTGAAATGTATAATTGGACCGTATAGATTTAATAATAATTTTTCAGGAAATGTATGGAATATGCTATATTTGTCTCCTTGGTTTCTCATTAGAACCTTTTAAAAATTACAATAATGAAATTCACATTTTCATCTTTAAAATTGATCCGTTCTATTTGCTTAGGGTCCGTATCATCCTGTGATGCTTTCCTGAGTCTGTTTCAGAGCCATGGTCTAAAACCTGAGGCCATTTGTCCTTGTGCCACCTCTCCTGAAGCTATGACTGTTGCAATTCGCAGGTACTGTTCAGTTCAGGAAATGCAGAACAAAAAGTTGTATGTTATAACTGAAAAGGAATGTCTAATACTTGCCTGATATTGCCCATGAGTATAAAGCACGAAGTGCATTATGGGCCTAAGAGAGCAAAGGTGACTGTTGATGGAATTTTTATGCAAATTGTTACCTGAGAAAAGAAGTTCATTTCTTTTCTTACTGTCGCCATTACTATTAAGCTATATGTGCATGTCTGATCTAGTCTCCTACTAAAATGGAGTGCTTTTTCCCCAGGTTATTTTATCTTTGTGGTAGGTACCATTGTGGCCTTGAAACAAAATGTACTTCATTAAAGCAGGTGTCAGGGAACTGCAGCACATAATACCTTTCTTTCTATTTTAGTCTGCTGTTAATTTTTTACTATCCTCCTGAACACTTTCCATTGTTTCATAACATATTTGCATCTTCCTCTAAGCCATGCTTCTTATTTCCACCAGGCTTCTTCTCCAGATGCCACCATATGGTCATACCACTCCTAGGCTCAGAAATCTTCAGTATCTCATATTTCCTGCCCAGTAACATTCAGATGCCTCTGCCTAGCATTCAAGACCTTTTACCCCATGGTGCTGCCTCAACTTGCAGGCCTCCATTTACTCCCATGCTCCTGCCCAAACTGGAGTAATCTCCATTCCTTTCATATTTCTATTTTCATACATTACTCCCACTGATCTGTCTCACTAGAGTAGGCTTTCTTCCCACCCCCTTATCTATTGAAGTCCTACTTCCCCTTTAAAGGTCAGCTTCAGTGATTCCACCTTCAGGAAATCTCTCATTCTCCCACTTCCACCAATCTGTAATGCGTTTCCCTCCTAGGAGCTCACTTCACATTTTGTTATATAGCTCAGTGATGTGTCTGCTATAGTTATCTGCGTGTGTATCATGGATGAGTGCTGTTTCCTCCATACTCCTGGACCTAGTATATTGCTTTATATTCAGTAGGCAGTTGATAAATAATTGTCAAATTGAAATTGAGAGTATTTTCCTACACTGATGAAAACTCACCTTTTTTCAGGCCATTCCCTATCTTCTGTGAGTGTGATTCTTTAAGAACACAGTGAGTTTCTAATGTAATTCAATTAGAAAGAATGCCAGGTTTTCCTTCCTAGGGCTGATATTTTACTCCCATGATAAAAGTGTTGGCCTCCACATCAGTTTGTTTTTTTCTTCTCAGACCTGGAGTTCCAGGGGCCCCTTTGCCAGGACGAGCTATTCTCTCAATGAATGGCTTAAGTTATGGGGTAATCCGTGTCAATACTGAAGATAAAAATTCAGCTCTGACAGTACAGGATGTGGGACATGTAATGCCTGGAGGTAAGTCCAGTATCATCTCGTTTTTTTTTCAAGGGTATGTTCCTGGAGCAAATGGGGCCCCATAAAGTAGGAGACAAGGAGCCAGAATCCTGGCCTTTGTATGTCGTGTGGTGTACAGCGGCAGTCAAAGCACTTATATTTTCATTGTTTCCCTGCTTCTAAAGTGGGGCTAATTATTCATGGCTAAGAAATTCTAATTTGGGCTGTGAACACAATCTTCCAATGGATCTATGAGTGCTCATTGCTGGTGAATCTGGTTGTCATTGTACTGGTCAAAAGTGTCTGTTCAGTGCAGGTGGGGTCATGATAGCTATTCTTCCAAAGACCCCTTCTACAACTACCACTGCAGAGACCACCAGCTGCCACACCTTCCTCAAAAGAGACAAATCAGCTTCTTAAGTAAGGCAGGAGGCAAAATAGAGAAAACTGCTGATTCCTAGAGGTGCAGAGGGTTGGAGGCCTTGTGTTCATTTACTAAAAACATAACTGGGAATGATTCTACTAAAGATGGTAAGATCCAGTCAATCCTCCAATTTCAGTTAACTTCACTTTTTTTTTTCATCATTTTTCATCATTTCGTCATTTTTCATCAACAGTGACACAGTGTTACTCAGATCTGAAGTGTGAGATACACAGATTGAATGTGGTAAATTTTACATGTCGTGGTTGAAGGCAGTGAAATATTAGGTAGTAAAAGAATCGAATTTGGAGTCATGAGACTGAAGTTCAGATCCCTGTTCTGCTACTCAACTTCCTTCATGATATTCAACAGTTATTTCTCTTCCACATCTGTAAAATGTTGTACTTTTTCATAATCTTTTTTTTGTGTCAAAGAGCTATGGATCTCTTCTTAGAATAATCTTTGTAAATGCACAAAATAAGATATATAGAATTGCAAAATAAATCACTTACACTGAAATATAGGGGGCAGCTAGGTGGCTCAGTGGATAGAGAGCCAGGCCTGGAGATAGTCCTGGGTTCAAATCTAGCCTCAGATACTTCCTAACTGTGTATAACTCTGGACAAGTCATTTTGTGAGAAATCATTTAGCCCCCTGCCCATCTTAAATCAACAATTTTATCCCTATGATTAGTTCTAATCAGTATTATCCAGTTTAATGATTTGATTAGTTACTTATTAGTATCCTCTAACCTAATGCAATCTTATAAGAATAGGTTACTTTTTAACAAACAGTAATCAGAAATTGCTAGTCTTAGATCCAGTTATATACTTCATAGTTTAATAACTGAGAAACAAGAGTCTTTTTTCCCAAGAGTTCTATATCAGACTTTATCTTAGTCAACATGACTGGGAGTTGGGAGGGGGGTAGGGGAGGACAGGAGAAGGTCTCCACCCAAATGTCACAAACCTCCATAGAAAGTCCCATGATATATTAAATATAGAAAAAAGCCCTTCCACTCAATATTACTTCCCTTGTAACCCTTATTAGGGAAGCTGGGATACCTAAACAAGTGACTAAAGTAGGTTTGCTGATAAAAACAGACCTGATGATAAAATGGGTGGCACAAAGATGGAGAGTTGTATGGCCTAATTGCCATGTGGCCACCTATTGTTTGGTAGCAACGTGATCAGGGGCATACTAAGTGTTTGGAGTCAACCAATTAGATCACTCACTGATGTCTATACTGACCAAAGGTTGGGACTGGGCCATGAAGGGAATACTGTACTCTAGAGAAGGAAAGGGTCTCAACTGTGAGGAAGAGCTGGGATCCTATTTGTTGGAGTTATTGGCTCGGGCTCTGCTTCAGCTGTTTTGTTATGGATAGAACAAATTTCTGGAGTTACAATTTAATCCCAGTAGCCTATCCCATACTACGTTTCTGACTTGGAATGGATACTTTATATTGATTAAGAAAAATATTCTGTAGACAAGGAAATTGCAATCACATGACTGAGTGGTAAGCCTAATAACTATAGACATTTCAGAGTTGAGATGAACATAAACAGTATTTTGAGTTTATGGGTTATGCTATATTAGACTACCTATGAGTTCTATTGGTGACAAAGGCACAGGTACTGTTAAATACTATTTTGATTTATCAATGACATATAATTTAAGAAAATACTCATTTCCATGATGAGGTTAGTGAAAAATAAAAATGTGATTTTTTTTCTTATCAAAATTCATAGACATCCTTAAATCTATTTGTGAACCCTTCGGTTAATAACCCATACATAGTTTAGTTTGTCTTTCTTTTAGCTCTCAATTGATGACTCTCCGAGCCTATGAAAGAGAATGGATTAGTATTCATTTCAAGTATGCCAATATTTCCATGGCTAGTTGAAGGAATTTGGTGATCTGTGCTCATAAACCATTTTTTCCATGCATTAGGGATAATGTGCATTATAAAACCAGATGGACCACCCCACCTCTGCAAAACAGATGAAATTGGAGAGATCTGTGTCAGCTCCAGAACAGGAGGCATGATGTACTATGGACTTGCTGGTGTGACCAAAAACACATTTGAGGTATCTATCTTAATCTATATTTTATCTATCTAGTCTCTTCCTAACTTCCTAAGAATAAAAATTCTTATTCCATATGCTTTTTGAAAAATCAATTATAAATAATGTGGAAACTGCCAGGTGTAAAATGGGAGAAATGTGTAAGGGGTAAAAATAAAAGGTTGAACTAAATTTATCAGAGAGTAGGGTCGCCAGGAATTAAGTACTTAATTCCAAATGAAAGACTCAAGTCAGAATTACTTTTAAGGTAGTTTATTTACAAATAGGAAGAGAGAGTTAAAGTAAGAAAATCAGAGAGAGGATAAGGCAAGATATCTAACCTAACACACCAAGCATTTTGCTCCAGCCCCTGGCTCAACCCAGGCAGAGCTAATTAGTCCTCAGCTGGAGCCGAGGGCTATAATAGGGAAAACCAGGGAAGGTGCCTTAAATATTAAATATGGGCTCACTGGGGTAGATAGGAGACAGAAAGGGAGAATGGGTGAGTCAGGGAACCAGGTTTAACTACAAGGGAAAGACCACTGACTGGAATGACAGTTAAGCCTGAACAACTGTCACTCAGCCCCACCCAGCCTGGAATAAATACAGATTAACACATACACACAATGAGGACCTAAAATTACTAAAAACACACAGGAAATCAGTTTAATTATAATATGAGGGGATTGGAAAGGGCATTAGTTTAACTATGGCTAACAACCCAGGACTGGAGTCAAAAAGGGTAAGATCCCTAGCCAACCTGACTTCTGCCAGGCTTTGACAGCTTGGCTAAGGACCTGGGGAAGAGAGCTTGCACTTGGCATCTCACAACTCTTCCAGGGATGTTACAGGATGCCAGGAACCAACTCCTCCAGAACTGATGTAGCCAGGTAGGGATTGAAGTCTGCAAGCTGTCCCCCAGATCACAGGCCACTTCCCTATTCAGTGCTGTCTTGCAGGATTGATGTCTTCTGCTTTCAATCTTCACCACTCTCCACAATCCCAGGGAATCAGGGTACAGCTCCACTAGCTCTGAGGTCTCCCACAGTCAGTTACAGCTTGTCCTAACCACCATGGAGTCCTTCTCAGAGAGAAAGCAAGCCACTTCCTGCTTCCCCATTCCATGTGGAATTCTCCAGTCCTTCCTGTTAAGTCTCCTAAATGATAACTTAAGTAATCTTCCTCAAAGCAGGACCCAGTGATGAATAAAGCAAGGGCTTCAGCTGTGAAGCCTCTCCCAAGAGGGGAGGCCTCTTCTGAGGATAGTCCATTCAGAAAATCCAGGAAGGAGTCAGTCTTTTTCACTCACCCATGTGGTAGTTCAAAAAGAAAGCTGTCCAAGGTCCTCAGCCAGAGCTCCTCCAGGGTCCAGTTCAAGGCAAAATAAGAGTGTCCCAGGAAGTTCTGGCCACTTTTAAAGACCATTCCTTTCATCACTTCCTGTGCCTTCCTTCCATTTTAAGTGTACCAATTACAGCTAAAGCTTTGTTTGGGACTGCCCAGGGGGCAGTCAATTCTGATTCGTCACCCACTTTCACGCACATGTGTTACAGACCTCCCCTACTCAAGTATAAGTGGGGTGTATTCGCTTCTGGTTATTAAATCTAAAAATGGGCAGGGTAGAGTTAATCCCATCTTCACACAGGTTTGGGGTGATGAAAATTTTTAAATTCTCTAGTATGGATTTTGTCCATGGAATTACAAATTGACAAATAAATGAATGAATGAATGGATGATAGAAAAATAGTATTTAAAAAATGTAATTGGAACATCTAAAAATTGAAATTTCCAACTTTTTTCCTTCTATATTATTTTATTTAATATATTTCCTAACATAATATAATATAATATAATATAATATAATATAATATAATATAATATAATATAATATAACATGACATAACATGACATAACATGACATAACATGACATAACATGACATAACATGACATAACATGACATAACATGATATAATATAACGTAACATGATATGGTATGATATAATATAAATAATATATTATTTTGTTGGAGACCTGGGAGACCTAATGTTTTACTAAAACATGTAATATATTAGTGACTTTGATCAAATAATATATTTTTAAAACTACTATGTTACCTTTCAGCATCTCCCATTTTCCTTTTAGGTCATTCCAACTAATGTTGCAGGTTCTCCAATTGGAGAGGTACCCTTTGTCCGATCAGGATTGCTTGGATTTGTTGGGCCAGTAAGTAATATTTTAGTGCTTGTGCTTTCTGTATGTTCAAGATGAAATTAATTATTCCAGTGGTTTGGTGGGATTATGAAACATAACTTACTAATTAAAGTAACTTCAATAGAAATAATAGTGTACCCAGTTCATTTGGCTCTGTAAAATTAAGATTATTCCATTTTCAGAGATATTTTTACACAGTTATACTTGCTAAATTCAGATTAATACAATTCACATTTGTAGGAAGGTGGTGGAAGAATTATCTCTGGCAATAAAGGAAGTACTACCATGATAAAATAGTTATCGTGCATTATAACATGGCCCCTTATGACCAGGGATTGAAGTATGTTTGAAAAACTCAGGAAAACTGGCCAGGAAGAGCAATGATTAATTTTTTTACAATTCAAATTCTGTAAGGATTATAGGTATATTACCTTACTTGGGGCTCTAATACAAATGAGATGCCTTGATTCTTTTCACCTGGATTGACCTGCACAATATACTTTTTTTTGTATGTGGCTTTATATTTGCCTTGACCCTACAAACTGGTCACTGCCCAATATATGAATGAATATCTATTAGTTTCTTTCTAAACTCAAGTAAGGATTTTGTCCTTTAAAAAAAAAATCCAAGAAATTAGACTCTACCTGAGAGAATTTGTTCTTCCTAGTATTGATGTTATATAATTGTATATCTTTCCTTCCAAAAAGTGTGTTACCTGAAGAATTTGGAACAAAAATAGGCTAACCTTTAGACTGGATCAGGAAAATAAGTTGTACAGCTGGCAAAAGTGGAAAATTAGATGAGATCACTCATTACTCTTGTATTTTTCAGATTTTAATTTAATATTCTACTTAGAAACAAATATGGGAATTCCTCCTATCTGGAGCAGGCATTTTTTAGTCAAGCAGATATAATGAGATAGACATATGTTCCCTTAAGTCAGATACCCATTGGCTGCTATGTTTTACTTTTCAGGGTAGCCTTGTATTTGTGGTTGGAAAAATGGACGGGTTGCAGATAGTTAGTGGCCGAAGACATAATGCTGATGACATTGTTGCAACTGGATTGGCAGTTGAATCAATAAAGACTGTCTATAGAGGCAGGTAAGTGGTAGAAAATTCAAATATGTTCAGAGCTTTATATAAGGGCAAAGAATACTTGCTAGAATGCTTGAACTGGGTTTTCTCTGAGAATAAAGTTGTCTTTGGACATAAAACTAAAAACTAGCTTTGAAAAATATATGTTTAAAGGTTTTGAATTTCATGTCCCTAAAGTAAGTCAGACTGAACATGTATTTATGTGTTTAATGAGCTAAGTGTGGGAGATACAAAAAAAGGCAAAAAACCATTCCTGCCTCCAGAGAATGGAATTCCACTCCTCTCTTTGCATGCCAATGGAGGAGACAACTTGCAATCACATACATATATACATATATGTACATATATATGGGATAAATTGGAAAAACTCTTAGAGAGAAGACCCTAGCTTGGAAGAGGACAAGGAAAGGTCTCTTGAAGAAGGTAGGATGTGAGGTGAGATGTGTGTCAGTGAAAAAAGGAGGATGATGGGAGACTGAAGGAAGGGAAGAAGGGAAGGAGGGTAGCTGGGTCCCCCCAGCCTCAGTAGGGAAATTAAACCGAATCCTTTAGAGGTGGGATTCGGAGCAGAACAAAATTAGGCTAAACTCTAGGGATTTTAACTGGGTTTATTTTAGGGTATAGAAAAGAAAGTTTTGGGAAAGCTAGGAGTTAGATCTTCAGCACCTATGTTGGGACCAAAGCTCTCTAGGGCAAAAG
Organism: Gracilinanus agilis; assembly: GCF_016433145.1. Taxonomy (NCBI): domain Eukaryota; kingdom Metazoa; phylum Chordata; class Mammalia; order Didelphimorphia; family Didelphidae; genus Gracilinanus; species Gracilinanus agilis. Next base: position 291,577,976 of record NC_058134.1, on the reverse strand, counting down.
GCTCTCCAGAGAAAAAGGTGCTTCCCTGGGAAAATGGCTCTCTCCAGGGAAAAAAGGCTCTCTCCTCCTTTGCAGGAAAAAGGACTTCTTGAGAAAAAGGCTCTCTCTGGGAAAAAAAGGAGCCAAAACCCGTGCCTCCTCTCTTCTTTTATACTTTCTCAGACACCTCCCACAAAGGAAGTGGAATGTTTCTGAGGAAGCTGAGGTAGAGAGTCCTGGGAGATTAGTCTCCTGAGGGTTTAGAGCCATTTCAAAACACACAAATATAAAGGAAGTCAGGAGGTGGAAGTGAAGAATGGTCATTCCAGGCTCAGGAGACAGCAAACAAGAAGGGCAAGAGTCAGGAGACAGAGTGTGCAAAGTACAAAAGGGAGCAAGTATTGATCAATAATAGTCAATAAGCATTTATTAAGTGCCAATAGGTGCCAGGCATTGTAGCAAGCACTGAGGATACTAAAAAAAAAAAAAAAAAAAAGGCAAAAGATAGTCCCTGCCCCCAAGAGTCTAATGAGGGAAGGTAGCAACTAAAAAGAAGCTGAAACTCTGGGATGTGAGGAAGTCCTGTAGACAAGAAGGGAAATGATCCAAAGAGATGAGGACATCAGAGTTTATTTCAGTGAGGAGTTTCTGGAGATCACAAAATCCAGATGGGCAATCAGGTGATATATAATGACGTAAATTTCCCTGACAGATGTCCTTAAATAATGAAGGATAAGGAAAAGGGTCCCTCCAGCCTCTCTAGTCAGAGGGAGGGATGGAGGAGGGGCTAAGGGGCAGGGCCTGCTACGGAAGGAAGGGAAGTATCAAAAACTACAAATGTAGAAGGGGCCCACCTGTGAAGGAGATGAAGTTTGTTCTTTTCTTTCTTTAAAAACAACAACAGCAGCAGCAACAGAACCCTTACTTTCAGGCCTGTTAACAATTCTAGGACAGAAAGGCAAGGGCTAAGGCAAACAGACTTGAGTGACACACAGTTAGGAAGTGTTTGAGATCAGTTTTGAACCCAGGTCCTCTTGACTCCAGACCTAGCTCTCTTTATTGTACCAACTAGCTGCCCCGAGTTTTAAAAAAGAGAAATTTATATTTGATCCTGTAGGGAATGAGGATTCTCTCTTCCTCCAGCCCCACAGGTTTATTCATTTGGGCAGTGTGGTGAAAATGAATGGAGGAAGGTAGGAAGATAGGATGGATGGGAGAAAGGAGAAAGGAAGGTAGAGGAATGGAAAGGAAGGTAGTGGTCCTCGTCCTGGAAGGGGGATATTGACCAGAGCCCTCAAATGAATGATCAGAGAGCAACTTTAGGATTTGAATACCTAGGTTTTATTTTAATTAGAAAGGGAAAGGTCTAGGGAAAACTGGGAGGTAGGAAGAAAGGGAAAAAGGCACCAAGAGAGAGATCAGGGTCTCAGAGTAGAGGGTGCTGCTTCCAGGGTGGAGAAAGCTAGCCCACCTCCAGGGTCATAGAGAGCTACTTCCAGGGTCAAGAGAGCAGACCCTCCTGGATAGAGAGAAAGAAAAGGTGCCAAACTTTCCCTTTTATACTTTCCCTGACACCTCCCCCAAAGGAAGTGGGAGGTGTCAGGGATAGTTGTAGCAGAGAGAGTCCTGGGAGACATAGTCTTCTAGGGCTTACAATAATTTCAAATGACACATTCCCCCCTGTGATCCCCTGGGAGACCAATCTCCCCAATGGATCCTAACAAACAAATAAATTTACAATTACAATAAATAAAGGGTAAATACATCAATAAAAGGGGAGAAAAGTAACAATTTTTACAATATGAAGAAATCAAATGGTGCTTCTTTTACAAAAATATTCAGGGGGCAGTCCCCTTTTTTCACAACAAAATAGATACATACATAAAACAAATTCATTTAAACAAAACAGGTGAATTTAACAACAAAAATGAATTTTAAAACCAGACAAATGAATTTAACACCCCCCCCCCCAGTTCAAAATTTTTTCACATCCGGTTGCTCTCTTAGGCTCCTGGATCATTCTTTTTCCACGTGGTCTCTACAGGCATCTCCATTTCAGTTTCAGGAGGCAGTAAACTTCTTTTCTAAAGCAACCTAAATTCTCCATATGAAATTAAAAACACATTCCCCCCTGAGGAGGATAGAAAGAAACAATGAAATTACACAGGGAAAACATGGCTGAGGTGTGAGGCATATGAATCATTGCCAATCAAATTCATCAGAAAATTTAGCACAAAAACCAAATAAGTAGTGGATGAAAAATTTTAAACATCCAATCCAAAAATTTCATATGGAAAAAATTCTAAATAAGAAAAAAATAGAAAATCACACTAGGTCTTTGAATAATGTCCAATTAAAGTAATCCATGTCTGATATCATGCACTTACTCACTTAGCAGCCAGTACCACAGTCAACCCACTATAGTAAGAAAGTTAGGAAAAAGGACTAGATTTATATTTTTTGGTATGATATTACATCATTTCTTTTTTTCTTCTTTCGTCATTTCTTCTATGGAGCCAGAACAGCCAATTGTTAGGTACTTGACATATAAATTTTTACAAGGAGTGTGGTTTGAAAGGGTCCTACATCTTAACGTATGTTAAGCGTCGCAACCTCAATGTTCACACTAGGTTCAAGTCCTTTTTTTGGGGGGGGGGCATAAAAGTCTTAGCAATCTCATTTGGCATCATGCAGGTATGTGCTTCTTTGGCACTATATTGATGAAATCTCTACTCCTTTGTTGATCTCATTTCATTGAATCAGACATTTCATCAAATCAGACATATGTACTAAGTCCCATAATAGCAAAATTCCAATGGCAGTTTCAGTAGTCTAAGGCTTTTGGGCAGGCAGTTACAGTTAGAACAAATGGATATACTAAACCTACACTAATCTAATAATCAAAAACTCTTTCAATTTAGATAAATGACGTGCTTAGGACAAATACAAAAATTGCACATGTAATTATAAAAAATGTGCTAAAATTTCAAGACATATATATATCCTATAATCAGTGACAATGAGAGAAAAAAATATATGTATGTTGCAATTCATGTCACTTAAGGAGGGGTAGAATATAAAGGCTCTTACCTAAGAATTTTGATGCATTTCCTCTTAGCTTAGCCATGATCCACAGTGTGAGTGCAAATGAGGTAAAACAATGGAGTTATAAATGCAATAATACATTTAAGAAAATACAGAAGTTTCACAAAAAGCATGAAATGCAAATCAATTCAAATTCAAATCAAATCAATTCAATAGAGGTAATATATGTTCAAATCTTTCAAATATGCAAAATACAAGTCTTCCAAATTATCAAGTCTGCCAAATTATCAATACAAAGGCACATGTCAAATACTGGATGGCACAAATAAAGTTAAGGAGGTAGACAAGTCACTGTATTCAAAATTCTGTTTTTTCTTCTTTTGCTATTTTTAAAGGGAGACAAAACTGAAAAGGGTCAATAGCAACAAAACAACAAAAGCAATAGAGTTTAATAGAGTTTAAGAGGCACCTCCTTCTGCCCCACGTGGCACCCTGATTAGTACGTGGACAAGTTCCGCTTTGGAGATATTTTTGTAGGGTCAGTTGTTGTGGATTATCTGCCTGATTATCAGTCCTGAAATTGCTTTTCCTATGGTTATCAGTCATGAAATTGCAATTCCTATAATTATTGTTTCTGAAATTAGTATTGTTTCTGTAGCTGTTTTATTATTATTATTCCTAATTATCTATAACAAATTCCTGCAATTCATCATTAAGTGGCCCTTCTTGTTACAGAAATGGCAGGTCAGAGATTGGTAATTAGACTCTCGGGGAGGGACAAGTGGTATTGGTGTAGTATCATCACGTCCACTTTCCTGTTTTCTATTTTATTTTGTAATGATTTCAGTTCTTTTTGTATGGGAAAAATTATTGTTTTTTTAATGTATTATTATCAGTGCTGTCCTTGGTGCTGCCCTCCAATGGCAGAAAGGTAGCGCTGCAGTTTAGCAGAAAAAAGGGAGAGGGAGCTTACTCCATGCTCAGTGCTGGCCTCTAGTGGCCAAGGTAGTACTATAGCTCAGTAAGGAGAAGGGAGAGGGGAGCAGTGAAATGGACAAAAGCATGATGATGGCAGTCAGGCTGATAAGCAAGGTAAATGGGTTTTTTTAATGTTAGGGATTTTAGTATTCCCTTTTAAAAGGTAAAATCTCTCCAAAGGGAGAGATTGAAGCTAGTAGGGGGGTAGAGGGTAAAGAGGGATCTGGGTTTTCCCACCAGCAGACCTCTGGGGGAAGATCTTGCTTTCCTGCCACTGGCAGACCTCCTGCTGGGCCTTTTGCTGCTGGCTGGGTTTTTTTCTCTAGGGGACCAGGGTTTTTGCAGGCTGGTGAGGGCTTGGGGCTTATGTGATAGATTTGGATCCCCTGCCTAGGCACTAGGCACAGGAGCTGAGTAGGGGAAGAGTCCTTTTTTTTTCTCACTCTGCTGGAATCCCAGCGAGACCCCCTGTTGGGTTTTAGCCCGGCAGAGGTAAGGGGGATTAGGGTTTAGGCTCTTAGGCTGGGGGTAGGGGGGATTTAGATCTAGGAGCCCGGCAGGGGTTTAGTAGGGGAAGGGATTCCCTGCTGGGCTGGGTTTGGGCAGGAAAATTTTTTTCACTTACCCTTAGGTAGTAAGGCAGGCAGGATAGTTAGCACTCATGCAGGCAGGTTCAGGTCCTTCTGGGTTGCCATAAAATGTGTATGAAAGTGAAGGGAGGAAGGTAGGAAGATAGAATGGATGGGAGAAAGGAGAAAGGAAGGTAGAGGAAGGGAAAGGAAGGTAGCCCCAGCCCCGGCAGGGGGAAATTGACCAGAGCCCTCAAATGAATGATCAGAGAACAACTTTAGGATTTGAATACCTAGGTTTTATTTTAATTAGTAAGGGAAAGGTCTAGAGAAAACTAGGAGGTAGGAAGAAAGGGGGAAAAGGCACCGAGAGAGATCAGGGTCTCAGAGTAGAGAGTGCTGCTTCCAGGGTGGAGAAAGCTAGCCCACCTCAAGGGTCATAGAGAGCTACTTCCAGGGTCAAGAGAGCAGACCCTCCTGGGTAGAGAGAGAAAAGGCACCAAACTTTCTCTTTTATACTTTCCCTGATACCTCCCCCAAAGGACGTGGGAGGTGTCCAGGGGAAGTTGTAGCAGAGAGAGTCCTGGGAGATGTAGTTTTCTAGGGTTTACAATAATTTTAAATGACACAGCAGTGATATGGTCAGAATTAGCCTTTAGGAAGATCACTGGAACAACTGAGTTGAGCTCCAACTCTAGTGGAAAGGACATTGGAGAGGAAAAGCTATTGCAATAGCCTAACTAATTGAGCAGAGTAAGAAATTATAAATATGCACTAGGTTCATGTTTTTTTGAGGGGTGAAGGGAGGATTGTCTTTGATCTTGAGCAAAGATTTAGCCCTTTCACGGACTCTAGTTCTGTACCAGCAAGTATAGGTAGATGTCTGTACATGAAACTAAATGTGGCTTTTACCTCCTAAATGTCTAATAAACTTCTCTATTTGAAAGAATCTATCATTTTGTCTCTAACAATATTATCTCAACATAGGGGTTGATCTGAATTAATGTAAGTAACTCAATTTCTATTGAAAAAAAATCAATCAGATCTCTCTTTTCCTTTGCACAAGACTATATATTTGGACATTTGCAGTCTTTTTCACAACATACATTTATGGTTCAGAGCACCTTTGTAGCCTTTTCTCATGAGCATTAAGAATAATCAAGGAAATAAAATCAGCCCTTAGAGCATGTGCTTTTTCTCTCAATGTGATGCCCAGAGTGAAATGTGGAGCTAAGCTATTATAAGTGAAATAGGTAAGTAAACACTAGGGGTTAGTAGAGGAAAAAGGGGATGAAGGAGGAATGAAGGGGTAAAGTGAGTTAACTGCCTAACACACAATAACACACTGGGAAATCTTACCCACACCCACAAACACAGGACTTGGGGAATGAGTGGTGACAGTTGAGACCAACTGTCCTCCAGACCAACTCTGCCAGGCATTCCTATTAAACTGTAGTGGCCCTCTGGGTTGTGGAGAAGGAACAAAAGGACGTTATAAAACATAATTTAATGATGATAAAGAAAGGGAAGGCTTGTGGGAAAGGTTTTGACTAACCTAAGAAAGAGAGCCAAGCCAACTGTCAGTTCAGAATGGGGTTTGGCTAACTTCTCTCTTGCTATGGCACAGACAGACTGACTAGCTGGAAACAGAGGTGACTGCTAAAGGGCTTTTGGAGACAAGGGTATTCTCATACCACAGAAGATACTGGTCCTTTATGGCACAGGTACAGCGACACTTCTTGATCAGCCAGTAAATCCAAACTGAGGAGACAGACACACTATAACTGGTCCACCCAGTTACAGTGTCTTGTTCTCCTTCAGTCAAGGCACTTAGTTGATATTCCTCAACATCTTCAGAGTATCAGATATCAGATAGATGACAGGATCACAGCTCCCAAGCTCCTTCCTCCAGCCTTTGCAGTTCCAACCTACTCCTCTTCAAAAACCCTGCTGTAGCATTCTACTAGGAATGTCTATGTCAGCCAGCCAGCTCTCTGCCTTCTGCTGTCTATATATTTATATATCTGCCTTATCTACATGTCATACCTTATATTTGCCTGTATGATTTTATTTTTTCTAACCATACAACCTTTGGTTTAGTAGGCATGACTGCTTAGAACTTTGACTGTCAGGTTGCTAAAAGATGGGTTTTGTTTTTGTTTTTTTGATTTTTAAATCTTTAAGAATTATCCCTGATTTTGCTTGTAATATTATATTATTTGGGTGATTTTTCCCACCCCTGCATGTTCTGGGGACATATTATTGCACATTCATGGCTCTTTCTTTCTCCCTTTCTTCTTTTCTTTTTTTTCTGCCTGCCTGCCTTCCTCCCTCCCTCCCTCTCTTCCTTCCTTCTTTCCTTCCTTCCTTTTTCTTCCTTCCTTCCTTCCTTTCAAGTTCTTTTTTGAACTTTCTGAAGCAATTCATTTTACCATTCATTTATTAAGTACCTCTTATGTGCAAGATGCTATGTCATAAAGAGGTAGGAATAAAAAATGCAAATCTGAGACATTTCATTCTATGTCAGAAGTCTTGAGAGTTATCTTAGGGGAAGGAAGGATTCACACTTTAAAATTTAGTGCTTTAAAAACAATTGAGATAGGAAAGAACACTTTCAGGAAAGGTTTCACAGAGGAAATAGCGCCTAAGGTTGGATATTAGCTGTTATTATTGAAGAAAATAAAAGGATTCTGACAGGCAGAGATGAGAAGGAAATGCCCAAGGCTTCTATAAAGTCACAGAAGATGGCATGTTGAGTTCAGAAAAATATTAGTCCAGTTTATCTGGAACATAAACTGAAAAGGTTATAGGTAGGTGGGAGCTATAAAATACTAGATCAAGAAGAAACCCAAGTTTTATCCTATAGGTACTAGATTTTTGAGTATGGTAAAGACATCGTCATACTTGTCTACACCTTAGGAAAATTATTTTCACAGCAATGTGAAGGATGGATTGAAAAGGGAGGGCAGGGAGGTTTGGAGGAAAAATGCCCTAAGTTTTACAATAAGTCTAATGATGATAATATGAATGAAGGAGGGGTTAGTCTTAGGAAATATTTGGTGATGACATCTATTGTTTTCAGCAACTGATTGAATAGAGAAAGAGTTAGGGGGGGAAGAGTTTAAAATGACTTGGCTTTTGAACATGAATAACTAGGAAACAGGTTTTGGTTATGTTAAATTTGAGATATTTGGAAACAAGTTCATGGGAAAGATTTGGAAGTCAATAATCTGTATGTTGTCATTCAGTCATTTTAGTTGTTTAGTCATCCAACTCTTCATGACCCTGTAGACCATGCTGTCCATGGGGTTTTCTTGGCAAAGAAATTCAAGTGATTCACCATTTCCTTCTCCAGTGGATTGAGGCAGACAGAGGTTAAATGACTTGCCCAGGGTCACATAGCTAGTAAGTGTCTGAGGTTGGATGAACTCAGGTCTTTCTGACTCCAGGCCCAGCATTCTATCTACTGAACTACCTAGTTGCCTCCTTTAGTCTGCATGTAGGTAGCATTGAATTTATGCGAACAGAAGAGATTCCCCAAGAGATGAATTTCAGCCAGAGGAGAAAAGGCAGCTTAGTATAAAGCCTTCAAATATCTGCACACTTGGGGAATGGGAAGAAGATGAGCAAACCCAGGGAAGAAAAAGTTCAGCAGAGGAGGGTCTGACCAGCAGTATCAGTGCTGCCAAAAGACTGTAGAAGATGAGGATTGAGACAAGATCATTTGATTTTGACCACCTCTTCCTTCCTGATGCGTTTTGCTACTGCTCTATTGCATTACCCTCAACTCTTCTACCCTCCCCAACTTCAATGCAAATCAACAAGCATTAATTAAGAACACGTAAATATTCCAAATTGGGTAGTAAGGTGGCACAATGGATGGACACTAGGCCTAGAGTCAGGAAGACTCATCTTCCTGGCTTCAGATCCAACTTGAGACACTTAGTAGCTGTGTGAGCCTGGGCAAGTCATTTAACTGCTTGTCTTAATCCCCTGGAGGAGAAAAAGGCAAATAATTCCAGTATCTTTGCCAAGAAAACACCAAGCAGGGTCACAAAGAGACTGAAGTAACTGAACAACAAAAATGTTCCAGGTATTATTGTGCTAAGGAGTAGGGATACCTTTTGTCTTTACAGCAATGAAAGTGAAAGGCCTATATAGAGTATAGAGGCCAGAGCACTAATATTGGAGTCTGGTAAACCTTGCCCTTACTCCCTGTGTTCCGTTGGGCAAGACTACTGTCCTCATCTCTTCAAGGAGGCTGGATTAGGTTGCCTCCAAGGTCCCTTTTGGGATTCTGTAATCCTAAGAAATTGTCTGCCCTCAAAGAAAATTAAAACAAAATACATAACAAGTAGTTTCTGGAATACTCTGTGGCGCTTTAAGGTAGCATGGTAATCATGATTTGAGGATCAGACCCTGACTGAGAAGTGGAAGACCAGGAACTAGAGTAAAAACATATTGTTGGTGGTGAGTTCTTGGCCCTGCCTAACAGTCTTGGCAGTGGATGGTGAATCCTTGGGGTCTGGCTGATTGTGGAGAAACATATTTAATGTACTTATTCAAACCTCAGACAACTTTGTTCCAAAGCTGAGTCTAATGTTAAATAGATTAACTGAGAGAGAAGGAAAATAGTGGATAGGATATGATATTCAAAGGATAGCCTTTGAATAGGGATACTTTATCTTCTCCTGTGAGTTTTTCAATTATTACCTTAATGAAAATGACTTTTAAATCTATATCTCTAATCCCAAGCTCCTTGGAAATTGGCAAATAGCATCTTAACTGCTGAGCTCTGAATGGACATTGAAAGATACTTTTTTGCTTCATTTTTCTTGTTTAGGTTGTGTATGTTTTCTTTTACAACATGGCTAATATGGAAATTCATTTTGTATGACTTCCTATGTATAATCAAGGTATTATTTGACTTCTTAAGGGATGAGAGAGGGAGGAAGGGAGAATTTGGAACTCAAAATTTAAAAAATAAAGATAAAAATGTAATTGGGAATACTTAATAACAACAGTAACAAATATATATGTACATGCATATACATATATATGCATATATATACACACATATACATATGTATATACTGCAGTGGTGGTGGGTTTTGGGAATGGGACTAGATGCTTCAAATAGGGCCAGTATCAGAAGCTTAAACTGTTTTGAGAAGGCCAACAGAACTAGTGTCAGTAGGTTGAATGTGGGGTGACAGGCTAACAGACCCAAGCCAGGCAGAGGTAACAAACACAGATCAATATATAACAGGGATGTTTTGATTTATTATAACAAGGGGAGGTGGAAAAGGGAATTTGGAAAACTTAAACTAATATTTACTACCTAAACCTCCCACAAGATCTAATGATGTTCCCTCACAGGAAGCCTTCGCAGAAATTGAGCTACTCTGATCCTTACCTATTTGTCTAAAGACCCAGTCCCTAATATATATAAAACTACACTAACCCCAACCCCTCCCCCCCTTTGATGGTAATAGAGGTAGTGAGTTGGGGCAGTTAGGCAGGACAGGGCCCAAGAAGGGGTTCTGGATTCAGAAGGCCCCCAAACCTAATTCTTACAGACAGACGGTTCAGATGGTTCAGGATCACACCAGGAAGCTCAGTAAATGTATTAACCAGCCAGCAGGGAAGCAGGTAGATGGGAAAGACAAAGTAGGAAACAACCACAGGGAAATAGCCAGTCTCTTCAGGTCAAAACCCAGAGAGAAGACTTGGTCCCAAACCCAGGAACTATCTCTCCTCTTCCACTTCCACATTCTAGAACCTTTTCTCTGCATCTGCATCTCCTCTGCAGATCCTACTCATGTGCTCAAATCTTCTCCTTCCTTATAACAATACTAGAATAAAATTAATCTGCTTACTGGCTGCCCTGCCTCTAGAGTTCTCCCTTCTCTAGTATATCCTTTGCTTCACCACCATAGTAACCAGTTTAGTGTACAGACCTGGCCATGTGACTTCCCTGTTTAAATGTTGGTTTTCCATTGCCTATAAAACAGGGGCTTTTAACCTTTTTTCAGATCATAGACCCCCTTTGCCAGTTGGCTGAAGCATGTGGACCCCTTCTCAAAATAAAAGTTTTAAATAACTGAAGGAAAAAAATCAGATAAAAGATCAGAGAAAATAAAGGTGTAATTTTTTCCTATCCAAGATCACAAATCCCTTGGTTAAAAACCCCTGGTAGGGGATAGCTGGGTTGCTCAGTGGATTGAGAGCCAGGCCTAGAGACAGGAGGTCCTGGGTTCAAATTTGGCCTCAGACCCTTACTAGCTGTATGACCCTGGGCAAGTCACTTGACCCCCATTGCCTACCCTTACTACTCTTCTGCCTTGGAACCAATACATGGTATTGACTCCAAGATGGAAGATAAGGGCTTAAAAACAAAAACATAAAAATAAAAATAAAAATTAATTAAAAAAATTAAAAAACCCTGGTGTAAGATAATTTTTTTACCCTAGGATTGAAGGCTTTCTATGATCTGGTTCCAACTATACTACTTTGCTCTACTTTATATTCCAGGCACATTGCCTAGGCCCAGCTCCCACACTTTCTACAAACTGTTTCCCATTCACAGGATAGTTCCCTCACATTGCCATCCCCTCTGTAGCTTTCCCTGATTTCCTCATCTATAATGGTATCTTATCTCAGATATTTTATATTGCACTATTTAGGCCATATATTTATATGTTAATTGTGATTTGTGTTTCTTTTACCACCTCTGTTGTAATTTTCCCAAGGACTGTTCTGCTTCCTTCTTGTACCCTCATATCCTAATGTGGCACCCAATGGCTCCCAATACAGTAACCTACTTCAATTCAGTAGAGGTTGACTGTCTTAATGTGTTTATGCTCTCTCCCTCTCAGGATCGCTGTGTTCTCCGTGCCGGTGTTCTATGATGAGCGCATTGTAGTGGTGGCTGAGCAGCGGCCTGATGCTTCAGAAGAAGACAGCTTCCAGTGGATGAGCCGAGTGCTGCAGGTAAGCCTGTATTTCAGACTTGGGGCATTAGGACCAGTCAGTGTTCTTGTGAAAGAGAGAATAGTCATCACTTGGCCATGGTGAGGATGGGAGCTTTCTTCTCATCTGTAGAGTGGTTCCTCCACCTTGTTCTTTACAGCAGTCATCCCCATATGGTTGGGTATAAAGGTCAGGGGTAGACACCACTCATTCTGTTCACAGTAAATCACCAAAACTCTTCCACTTAGCTTCTTCATAGTCTTTGTACTCTTAAATTTTTGCATATCATTCATGTCTCTTTCTTATGAGTTTGGGACAAAACAGTTCAATTTCCTTGACTTGTTTTTCTACACATAAAACTGGTGATTATTATATTGCTACCTGTTGGACTTTGAACCAGAAGGTGACTGTTTATTGAATCAATACTAGGTGCCTAGAAATGTGTTGAGTTTTGAAGGGTTCAAGGAAAGAGACTGGTTTCCATCCCTTAAAAGCTGTAAACTAGTCTAGTTGTATGAAATCAAAAGTAGAACTAGATATTCTATAATCATGTAATCAAGCACACACTATCAAGAAAGAATATTCAGAGAAGGAATAGGTCATTGACCATCAGAGTTGTCTGAGAGTACTTCTTAGAGGAGGCAGTGTTTAAGCTATGCTTTAAAGGATGGGTAGGGTTTGGACAGAAAGAGAAAATATTAACAGTGTATCTGACAGGATGAAAGATGCATTGCCAGGGGCAGCTGGGTAGCTCAGTGGATTGAGAGCCAGACCTAGAGACAGGAGGTCCTGGGTTCAAATCTGACCTCAGACACTTCCCAGCTGTGTGACCCTGGGCAAGTCACTTGACCCCCATTGCCTACCCTTACCAGTCTTCTGCCTTGGAGCCAATACACAATATTGACTCCAAGATGGAAGGTCAGGGTTTTTAAAAAAAAAAAAGAAAGAAAGAAAGAAAGAAAAAAAGAAAAAAAAAAGAACGATGCATTGCCTAATAAACTTGGTGAAAACTTGCGTTGATTCTTTGCCCTCTCTCTACCTCCCATTCTCTAGAGTTACCTAGTTATAAACGTTGGCTTCTTTATGATTTGTCCTATAGTTGATATCCATATGTCAAGTCTGTGGCTTTCTTCTACCTCATTCTCCCAAAACATTTAGATTTGAAAGAACTTTACTTAGCATTTAGAAAAAACACACTTGAAAAAGACTCTCACTTGGTGAAACCAAAATATGACCCTTTTACCTAAATCATTTCAGAATTAGGAAGCTGGTGGAAGGAAGTTCAAAGGTCATCTTGTCCATCCCATAACCTTATCAAATATCATGGACAGGTGGCCTGCTAGTTTTCACTTGAAAACCTATTCTGTAGTTTTCAGCCCATCCTTCCTGAAATAGTCAGTTCTACCTTTGGGCAGCTCTGGTTATTAGCAAGACCATCATATGTCCATCTTCTCTTCTCCTTCTTCTCTGACCCCATCAAGCTAAAACATTGACTTTACCATAAACATAGCAAAATGAAAAACTCAGAATAATAATTAAATCTTTTTTTTACTGCGTCATGTGGATGATCATCATTGTTTTCCCAATGCTTGTTGCTGAACAGAGAGCAGAGCCAGTGTTTAACGTTAAAGGCCATTGTCTCAGTCATGATACTAAAAATGCAGGACAAAAAGCATTTTTTACCTTGAACACAATAGAGTGTAAATAAATGGTTTTGAATAGAATAATTCCATCCTTTGCTGATGGGTTTATATAGATTTATTTCTTTTGGAAGAAGTGTTAGCTTTTACCTTAAGTACCTTGCTTTGTGTTTTTTCTGTACATAATAAAATGATCACATAGTATATCTCCTGATAGTGTATAAGCTTCTGAGAGATTTTTCTTTTTTTGGCCTTTTTATCCCTAGTGCCTATGATATCTGGTGCATAGTGAGTCTTTCTTAAAATGCCTATTGGTTTTTTTTTTGTTGTTTTTTTTTTTTTAGGGCTAGGAAATGGGGGTCAAGTGACTTGCCCAGAATCACACAGCTGGGAATGTCTGAGGTCAGATTTGAACCTAGGACCTCTCATCTCTAGGCTTGGCAGTCAATCCACTGAGCTACCCAGCTGCCCCCCCCCTTTTTTTTCTATTGATTTTTAAATCCATGTTTTTCATAATAAGAGGGTTACAGTACCCCCTGTGAATAGCAACATACAAGTGGGTCTTCTCTATAGCTTTGGTTAGGGTACACAAATGCCTTGGCTCTTCCTTATCCCAGCTGGTCTCATGTTTCAGAGCTTTCCAGTGACAGTAATGACTTGAGGTGGAATGGGTGAGGGATAACACTAAGTGTCTACTATGTGCAAGTCACTGGAAATTCAAAAATAAAAATGAACCTCCCCTCAGGAAGCATGCATGTACTTGGAGACTCGGATCAATAAAGGCAAGGCAATGTGAGGAGGGAGCAGAGAACTTTTATAGGTAGGATATTCAAGGAAATTTTTGACTGTGGAGAAATAATCATTAGTTTTTGGTCGTGAGAACTATCAGCCATGAGAACTATATATAAACATATTCTATAACTATATATATTTATACCTAAATTTATATATATATTTATACCTAAATTTATATATATTTATACCTAAATCAGCATCTTCTAATCAAAGGTCACTAAAAGGTGACAAAGCCAGAAATTGTACTTCCATTTGGAAGATCCCAAACAATTCGTGCTTGATGGCATTCTGTTGACCCTCAAATACCAGAATCTGAAGGATTTTTCAATCCCTTCCCTTGTACAGCCTTTGTTTCTAAGTAATAAATAGGCATTTCAAGCTCACTCTTCTGTTTTCCTATTACTTTAATAAATAATAATAATTAAGAATGAGAAAAGAACAGTAGCCCTATTATAAGGTGAATCTTGCTTCTACTTGCTAACCGATTCTCCTTTAAGATCCTTATCCTTAAACTTAGCATATGCGATAGTTACAGCAAAACTTTTTGCTAAAATTTAGCCAAACTGGAAAATGATATTTCTGCATCATGCCAAATGAAGGACCCAAACAGCTTGGTGTCCAGTTTTTGGATAGCAGTTCTTCCACCAATTCATAGTAACTTTCTTAGCAAATTAACAGCCATCTGGGTGCCCATTTAGAATGCTTTCTCACTCTGTATAGGTTAGTGTCTTGATATGTATATAGCTGCTGCTATCCACCCGACCTGGATTCCTTTCTTCCTCCCCTCGCCCCAAATACTGATTTACAGGACCTTAATGGAAAGAGCTAACTATCTCTATACATTCCCATATGAATTCCCTGATGCTAAGCCAAAAATATAATAGGAGGAAAGGAAGAGGTTCAGGGCAGTGAATAATAGAATCAAATATATTAGGAGAATCTGATCTTGAATATAATAAAGTTAAGTAATTAATTAACAATTTTTCTTTATGTTTGTCTAGGCAATTGACAGTATTCATCAAGTGGGGGTATATTGTCTTGCTCTAGTTCCAGCTAATACTTTGCCAAAAACTCCGCTTGGAGGAATCCATATATCTCAGACAAAGCAGCACTTTCTGGAGGGATCTCTGCATCCTTGTAACATTCTTATGTGCCCACATACATGCGTCACCAATTTGCCAAAACCTCGGCAAAAACAACCAGGTAATGTGTCAACTCTTGTAACTTAGTCAGAAAAAGGTGATTCAGGTCTATTTCAGCTGCTGTGATTTAGATCCTCTTCATTTCACTTTGGTTGGAGTGACAAGACTTATGCAAAAGCCATAGCACAGCAACAAGAATTAAGACTGGGCATAAGCTGTTTCTTGGAGTTTGTCATCTCTGTCTCCTACCTTCCTCTCAGTGGTGACTCCTCTTAAGTCACTGTGGGAGCTGAGAGCAGTGTTGTAGCTGATGCAGTGACCAGATACTTACATCTAGAACTGAGGGGGAAAAACCCCAAGCAGGGCAGTTTTGAGGTAAAGAACTGGCCACTGGGAAATCTTTCTCCCTGGGGTTATTGTTCCCCACTTTTCGTATTCAAGGACATGGTTTTAAACCAATTACAAATCAGGGTGGGGGACATAATACCTAACAAAAATTGTCTATATCTAGACTCAGAAGGAACTTAGGTCACCATAAAGCTTTAGGAAGAAGCTAATAGACTCAGTGAAAACCAAGCATGCTTAATTTAAGTTTAATTTTAGGGAAAACCTAGATTAAGAGATAAGGGAATTCCTAATTCATTGAACCTGACATTCTAACTTAGTAATCATTAGAATTTGAATTATATCCTACATGGGATCATGTATCTGGAGCTGGAAGGAACTTTCAAGGTCATCTTGAATTTAGTCCAGAGCCAACTTATCTTTTTTGGGTCATTTTATAAAATAAAAGGGTAGATAGAGATAGATGAAGATAGAGAGGGTTTGACTGGATACTACAGGTATAAGACAGGAGTTCTTGCAAGGTTGAACCAAACAAGTCACAAATCCCAATAGACCAGGGTCCACTGATCTCAGGTCCAAGGAAAGTGAAAGGAACCAAAAGCCAAGGCTGCCAGGGTATTTATACCCCCCCCCCCCCCCCCGGCCAACCGCTTTCTCCCCTGTCTTCATGGCCTCTGGAAACATTCTGATGTCCAAAGGTCCTCACCTGTCAATCAACAGTGAGACTCTCTGCTCCCAGAGTTTCAGTATAACAGTCACAGATTCCTATTCTCAGAATAATGTTTTGTTTTAATTCAAGGAAATGCCAAGTTTCTGTTAGAGATGAGTGAAAATAAAGTTGTGATTTTTGTTCCCTAATTTCCAAGTTCACAGGCCCTCCGAAAGCTGTCTGTGGAGCCCAAGTTAAGAACCCCTAGTCTAGGCCAATCCCTTCATTTTACGGATGAGGAAACAGAGACTCATAAAAGTTGAGTGACTTGTCCCAGAAACGGGAAGAGTAGAGTTGGGATTCAAACTCATGTGATGTTGAAAAAGGAAGGAAGGGAATAGAAGGTAGGGAATAGGAAGGAAGGTAGCCGGGGTAGCTCCCAGCCCCAGTGGAAAATTGACCCGAGCCCTTCGGAGCTCAGTAAAATCAGGCTATATTTTAGGGGTAGAATAAGCTGGGTTTATTTATTAGGTTAGGAAAGGGAAAAGGTCTGGGGAAGCTAGGAGGTAGATCACCAAGGCTCTCCAGGGAAAAGGGCTCTCCTTGGTCTGGGGAAAAGGTGCTTCTCCAAAAAAGGTGCCAAACACTGGCTCCTCTCTCTCTTTTTCAGACACCTTCCACAAAGAAAGTGGAATGTGTCTGAGGAAATTGTGGTAGGGAGTCCTGGGAGACAGCCGTTTCAAACTGCACACTCAGGTAGTAGAATTTCACATTTAGCAGTCTTTCTCCTTTCTGCCTCCATAGCACCAAATTTTATTGATAAGTTATTTTCATTGAGAACTTGGGTATTTTTTATTTGCTGTTATTAGCATGAAAGACCCTGTATTTGTACATGCCTGAGATATAGTTATATAGTAGAGCAAAAAAGCCCTTGAAACATCATCTAGATCAGTGGTTCCCAAACTTTTTTGGCCTACAGCCCCCTTTCCATAAAAAAATATTATTTAGCCTCCTGGAAATAAATTTTTTAAAATTTTAATAGCAATTAATAGGAAAGATAAATGCACCTGTGGCCATCACCGCTCCCCCTGGATCCCTGCAGCACCCACTTTGGGAATCACTGATCTAGATTAACCCCTTCATTTAATCATGAGGGAACTGTGATGAAGAAAGCTGAAGAAACTAGCTCAGGGTCTCAGAATTTAAAATCAGATCCTTAGACTCACAAGCCTAATTCTCTTGTCACCACACTATATTTCCTCTCTGCCCAGAAATGGTTTTTCAGAGTAAAATATTTCAAAAATAAACCGTCCCCTTTTCCTTCAATGACAACTGCTTGAATTTGTAGGCAGATAGTAGTATTTAATTATGATAAAAATAGTAAAATATTTTGCTAAAAAGTGATTTCAAAGTACAACAGTAAATTATTGAAAGCTCTTTCCACTACCTCAGTCTTTCTGGTAAGCATGACAGAGTTATTTGTCTGATAGAGATATTAATAAAAAGTAGATTCTTCTTTCTGGTAATATTAACTATAGTTATCCAGTGAGTGAAGATTTTTATCCCAATTAGATACCTACTTGCATTTTTAATTATCAACATTTACTGAGTACTATTGTCTACCCAGCTAGGAGGTAAAAGATAGTTACCAGCTACTCTAGGTAATATATATAGTAAATGATGAAGACACTATTCCTGTATTTAGGAAGAAAGGCCAGATGAGCCTACATCCTGCCAATTGAAAGATTGTGTGTGTGTGTGTGTGTGTGTGTGTGTGTGTGTGTAGCCAATCACATTTTTTTTTTAAACCCTTACCTTCAGTCTTAGAGTCAATACTGTGTATTGGTTCCAAGGCAGAAGAGTGGTAAGGGTAGGCAATGGGGGTCAAGTGACTTGCCCAGGGTCACACAGCTGGGAAGTGTCTGAGGCCAGATTTGAACCTAGGACCTCCTGTCTCTAGGCCTGGCTCTCAATCCACTGAGCTACCCAGCTGCCCCCCGCCAATCACATTTTTAAATAATGTCAAGAGCTTAAAAAGCACTATCCTGCTTGAGTATATGCCCACAATTGAATATACACCAAATTGCATTGAAGTTGAGATGGCAAATACCTTTTAAATGGATTCTATTTATGGGAAGCTGTCGCCATATTCTCCTGAATGCTCAAAGGAACAATACTTTGAGTCTTGTATTGAATCTGCCTCACTCCTTTCTTAAGCCTCTGTTTATGTGCCTTTCAAATTACTTAATCCTAAAACAGTATGCCAGGATCTCAGGACAAAGTGGATGAAGTGATTAGTAGAGATGAAGGAGTTTGTAAGCCGTGCCAGGGACAGCTGATGACAGTATAGTACAAGATACCGTCAGAGACTCAGAATGTATACTAGTGAAGATGGACACAAGTGACAGCTGGGTGAGGACATGGAGATAACACTGTGGCCAGATTCTCGTTTGGCAGGAACAAATGGCTGAAGGAGTTATGCAGAGCTGGTGTGAATAATGAGGCATAAATTCAATACTAGGAGGTAGGGGAGTTCCTGCTGCTGCTGTCACCTCCCAAGAAATGTACCATGTACATATATGCCAATGCGTGCTTAACCTACCATAACATAACCACCTTGGTCTGCATTGCTCAATTCAGATTTCATCTAGTAAGGTTTTATGTCCAAGGAGACTGGCAGGTCCCCTCGGAGACAGGAGAAACCTGGCTTGGAAAATCTACCCTTGTACCAATGTGAGCAAGTTACTTACTAAGCCTCTCTGAAGTCTGTCCTTCTTCCCTCTGTAAAATGAGGATAACCTAGGCCCAGGAGAGTTTTAAAAATAAAACAAGATTATATATATAAAATACTCTGTAAACTGTACAGTGTTGTTTAAATACCTGTTGTTTTCATTATTCTTTCTAAAAGATTCTCCCTCTGAACCTGCCTCTCTAGGTTTAGTATCCTTAGAATTTTGTATTGTGATTAATGCAGATTAAATAATGCTGGATGTGAACCAGTTTGGGTATATATGCTTTTCAGAGAGGTACCATTTGAGGTGAATTCCAGCCTTTTCTTACAGTTGTAGGTCCTGCCTCTGTGATGGTTGGGAACCTGGTTGCTGGAAAACGAATTGCACAAGCTTCAGGGAGGGACCTTGGGCAAATTGAAGAGAATGATTTGGTGAGAAAGGTAAGTATTCTTAGATACAGCTTTGTAGTAGACAGATATGATGGAATTTGCATCTATAAAACAGGAGATGGCTTAGGAGACTCCAGTTAATAACCGTTTTCTCTTTTATGTGATTATAGCACCAATTTCTGGCAGAGGTATTACAGTGGAGAGCCCAAGCCACGCCTGACCATATACTTTTCCTCCTGCTAAATGCTAAGGTACCAGGAATAAAATAATTCCATTGAATACTTTGCTGTTATTCTGGGCACCTTTGATAAGACTATCATTCTTTCAATAAAATGTCCTCTATTTAAACGCTTAAATAAGTAATCTGCTTTTTTTCTTATAGCAAATAAAGTTGATTTTCAAAATGATTAGAGGATTAAAATTTTTTTTTTGCCACTATAATTTACTGTACCATATGTTTTTAGACTATAGCCAGTTCTTGTGGTTGTTAACTGAAGTTTGCTGTAGCACAAATAATCCAAAACTTTTTTATGTAGGAGTTTCGTTTACATTGTACATAAAGTTTTTTCTTCCAGAATCATACCTTTCTAATTATATTTGGCTTAAGTTAACATGAAATTAATTTGCATTTCCTAAACTTAGAGCAAAAAAGAATCAAGAAAAGATGGCAAAAAGAATTTGAACTATGTTTTAGAATATGGATAATCTACAAAGGTGTAATATACACCTAGATTGGGAATTGACTGAATTGTTTTTTTCTGCTTTCAAATTTGTTTTCATTTTGCTTCCCAGCTCACTTTCCATTCCATTGTCTATGTTTTTGTTTAAAGGGAACCACTGTATGCACAGCCAGCTGCCTTCAGCTCCACAAGAGAGCAGAGAAAATTGCAGGGATTCTTTATGATAAGGGACACCTAAATGCAGGGGATAACGTAGTGCTTCTTTATCCACCTGGTAAGATTTTGGATAATGGTCATGATCCTTTAATCCCAAACTTCATTTATTTGTCACTTAGCCCCAGAATTATTCAGGCCCTTGCAGTTCTACAAGTTCAGGAAGAGGGACTATTTCATCTGCTATTTCTAATCACTAATCTGTAAAAATCTCCACAATTCAAGTGTCATGGAAATGATATATGTTCCAAAGAATTTTCATGGTGTGATTAAACTGTAATGCCTTTCCATTATCCTGTGTTTTCACTTCTTGTGTGGTTTTCTCCCTATTACTCTAGCAACGTCTTCTTCATAGTAAAAGAGAGTCAGAGTTATTTGATGACTGATTGGTATGCACAGTGACAAAACTACTAGTTGAAATATCTAGATTGCTTTGCTATTCTTTGCCCCGTGCTTTATTTTTGTCTCTTGCCCCTTTTCTGTCTCTAACACTTTATATTCCACCTCCTTTTTTACTCTTGTCTTCATTTTATAGAGTCTTAGAGTAAGAGGAGGCCTTTAGAGATCATTTCACAAGCTCCCACCCAAGGAGCATCCCCTCTGCAAATATTATCAAGCCTTTATTTAAATATTTCCAAGGGAACACTCCCTCACTAGGAAAGCAGCCCATTCTGTTTGGGGTTCACTATAATTATTCAAAAAGATCTTCCTTCTATTAAGCCATGACTATCTCCTTGTAACTAAGTTTTGGTCCTTCCTGGTATTTGGTCTTTATTCTGTCTCCAGAGACCATATGGAGTAAGTCTAAGATCTCTTTCACAGAAGAGGCCTTCAAATGTTAGAATCAAGCTCCACTTACATCTTCCCTTCTGCTAATTAAACATCCCCACTTCCTTCAGTGATTGCTCAGATAGCATAATGTCCACACATTCCATCCTCCTCCTTTTCTTTGCCTGCCAGCCCCAATGATATAGTGTGTGTATATATATATATGCATATATCTAATTAGATAATGTGGATCAGCCACTCCCAGTATTCCCAATGGTATCTGACCCAGAGTGAGAGGCACAGGACTGTCATTCTCCTAATCTAAACATTTCCACTTAACCCTTAGGTCTTATGCATATGAACTACTATTAAAGTCATTACTCCCCCATCTCATTTTTGTGCAGTTGGTTTTGTTGAACCTAACCATGAGACTTCGACTTTCATTAAAAGTTTTTATTGTTGAGCTTTTTTTGAACCTACTTTTTTTTTTTCCTATAAAATGTATTCACTAACTTTCCTGGGTTCTCTCTTTTATCTTCCTTGATCTTTTTCCCTGCTTGTGAACTTCCTTGTTACTGGCACTCCTGAAATTTTATCTGAATTACTCACTTGGCCTAAGATTTGATGAACAGCATATAAATTATCTGTTGTGTTCTAATACTTGGCATGTTCAATGATATTCTGTGACAATGTCCCTTCCTGTTGCCTTGCAGGCATTGAGTTAATTGCTGCGTTCTATGGCTGTCTATATGCTGGGTGCATTCCTGTGACAGTTCGACCTCCTCATGCTCAGAACCTTACTGCCACCCTACCCACTGTCCGCATGATTGTTGATGTAAGCGCTCAGTGTAACCAAGCTAGTTGTTTTGTTTTGATCACCATCCTATCTGGGTTCAGACAATTGATGATTCTCAGTGGTTTTCCAAATTGGTATTCCTTTTGAAATCGCCAGACTTTGTTTAAGAATTTCATGAAAATTCCCTTTGATTTTTGCTAGATTTCTTTACCTGAATCTTGCCTGTAGCATTCCAGCTTTTTTTAATGACACCTAAAAATAGGAGCACTAGATTGAAGCAATGATTAATGAGTTAGAGAATTGAAGTGTTAGTAGTACCTATTGAGGGGGGAAATGTAATTTTTATTACTTAAAGACCCATGAAACTTGTCTTAGTCTTTTCCACATAATTTCTTTATTCTTCCCTATCGAGATCCATTCCTGATTTTGTTAGTTTGGAAAGTGACCTGGCATGTCATTAAAAGAGGCCCAAAGAAGGTGACCCAGTATACTTATTAGAGCACCCTGTTCCCATGTACATGGGAGCTGTCACAGGAGATATAACTTGTTTTCACTGAATCCCATTGTACTTTAGGGGCATAGGGCAGTTTCCTGGTCATTGTGTAAGTTTTAATTTCCAATGTACATATTTTTCTGAGAATGGCAACCAAGTACAGATTCAGTGTAGATTTTCTTGTGTCTGAAAAGAGCCCTTTTCCAGAAGTGAATTCTGCACAAATGTCCTCATGGGGGAGAGAGAGAGAGAGAGAGAGAGAGAGCGAGAGAGCGAGAAGAGAGAGAGAGAGAGAGCGAACTAGACTTGAAGTTATTAGGACAGTCCTAGGTTGAAATCCCACCTTTAAGTACTTAGCTTAGCTCACCTTTAGTTTCCTTATCTGTAAAATAAGGTACTGATACCAGTAGTGAATACCTACTGGTATTGTTATAAGGACCTAATGAGAAAAATGTGGGGAAAGTAGTTTGCGGTTCTTTAAGTGCTATATAGATAAACAGAAGTTACTGTCATTATTGTTATTATTACTGCATGTCAATGAGTAGGAGAAAACAGACTATAGAAATAAATTCTGTCCCACATCTAGAAATCTACAACAAATTCATTTAGGAATAAAGTGTAAAAGAGAACATTCATTCTGCCTGATGACCTGTACATGCGAAGGCCTGGACTCAAGTTCTGGCTCTTCTACTAACTTGCTTTGTTAATTTATGCAAGTCACACGATTTCTTTGGACCTCAATTTTTCTCATATGTATAAAATAAGAAATGAGACATTTTACCCAGTTATCTGAGGTCCCCATGAGCTTCAGTGAGGAAAGTTAATACTGTAATATGTTTAAGATCACTATAGTTTATGGGTTTTTTTTCTCTTTTCTCCCACCTGTTTACTAGGTCAGTAAAGCAGCCTGCATTCTCACCACTCAGACCCTGATGAGGTTGCTGAAGTCTAGAGAGGCAGCAGCAGCTGTAGATGTGAAAACTTGGCCAACCATCATTGACACAGGTGAAAGGGTCATTGGAACAGCTCTCTGGTGCTTTCTTCCAGGAATAGTATTTGTATACCCCCACACTACTTTGTGTGGTACTACTTGTACTGCAGCACATTTCCTTTATTTGTAATTTATCACAAAACTAAATATTCATTAGTCAAGTTATTCTTTTCTGAATTGCATTGCAAAAAAGCCCCCAAAATTACAATGATCCAGATCCCAAGAGTGCTGAACATTAAGTGCTAAAAAGAATTGAAAGTACAGAAAGTTCTCTGAATACATTATAGCTTACCATCATCGGCCAATAGTGCTTATTATTCATTCTGGGCAGGATAATGTTTCAGGTGACTATAAAGGAGTAAGAAGATCTCAACTTTGCCTTTGGGTGTAGTCTAGCAAAAAACTCATTTGACTAGGAATTGGAAGGTCTGCTTTCCATACCTGATTCCAAAGCCCCCTGACCATGAAACCTTATGCAAATCATTTAACTTCTCTTGACCTCAGTTTCCTTCATCTATAAAATGGCAATCATGAAAACCGCTCTAGTAGCACCAATGAAATAAACCCCAACTTGCTTTTACCTAGCATAAAATGTGGTATGTCAGGACTCTGTGGTTTGTAGACCCTGTTCAGATGTCATGTGACAGGTATATTATTAAGTCTTATGACTTCATTAGTATGGGACACTCCTTGGTGAGGAAAGGTTTTCTACTGATACAAATTTGCAATTGTTCAGTAAATGACAGTCTTACAGAGTGTTTTGGAAGCCTTGAAGTTTTAATGTGACAGCATTCAAATTTTGATTTTCATCTTCCTCCCCTGAGGCTTGCTCTCTCTACCATCCCACACCACCTCTCTATGATTATTCCTACCATTATTGTTTTTATTAATAAATTGCAATATACAACAAATATATGTATTCTTTAAGACTTTGTCATACATATGCATCTTTATATAAACACTAATTTTATCTTTATTTTGTAAATACTGTTTTCTGTTTACATATAAAAAATTTTAACATTCATAAAAAAAACCCCCCTAAGGCAGGAGAATTCTGCCTTAGAATTGATATTAAGTATTACTTCCAAGGCAAAAGAGAGAGAGGTAAGGGCCAGGCAGTTGGACGTAAGTGACTTGGCCAGGGTCACATAGCTAGGAAATGTCTGTGGCTAGATCTGAACCTTGGCTCTTCCTTTTCCAGGGCTGGCTTTATCCACTGAGCTAACTAGCTACCCCTTAACATTTGTTTTTTAAGATTTTTACTTCTACATTTTCTCCTTCCTTCCTCATTGAGAAGGCAAGTGATTTGATATAGTTTATGCATGTGCAGTGTACAGATGCACTTTAGACACCGAATCCTCATGACATGAGAGATTGCTGTAGGGCTAATGCTACCTACCAATTGATCTACTAATGGTTGATGAGTTTAGTTTGAGAATTTCCAGGAAATGACATGATCGATATGTTCTCAGCAATGACACAGATCAGAAACTAGAAAATTGCTTTGAACCCATGATTAGCCTATATGAAAGTTTCAAAGTAGGTAAGGAAAATCTTTGAGGGTTCAGGAAATTGTGTCCTGAGGGTAGTGTAGACTGGGACCAAGGATAAAGTGCCCCCAAACTGGAATTCAGTTTCATCGACTTTAAATCCTTAAGCTCCTGTGTCTAATTTAGTCTTCATCCAGGAAGCAGAAAAGCCATTCTGGAGTTTGGAAGGTGAAGGTGTTGGATTTCATGAATGGCAACGGGGAAAAAGATGCTTGGCTTTCCTGTCTGTCTTTTAGTTCATTGGAAAATTGAATGAAACTAAAAAAAAGTATTTTTAAACTTTTCAGTCTGTTCATGAGAGTCATACATACTAAGGATTTCAGTTAGGAGCTGTAAATAACCAGCTTTCTGAGTCCTGGTTGGTACCCAGAGGATTCCAGATTTCTCTTTTTAAATAAATCCCATCAAATATATATGGAATTGTTTGATTGTCTTTAACCTAGTAGTATTGGTTCTTTTTTTTTTTTTTTCTAAAACCCTCACCTTCCGCCTTGAAGTCAATACTGTGTATTGGCTCCAAGGCAGAAGAGTGGTAAGGGTAGGCAATGGGGGTTAAGTGACTTGCCCAGGGTCACACAGATGGGAAGTGTCTGAGGCCAGATTTGAACCTAGGACCTCCCGTCTCTAGGCCTGACTCTCAATCTACTGAGCTACCCAGCTGCCCCCTAGTATTGGTTCTTATCACAAAAACATCTCCACATGTGACATATGGCCTCCTGGTTGATTACTTAAGTGAAGAAAACAAAGTTCACTTTGTAGGGCACAGAAGCAAAACTTTTCTGGTACAATCTCAAGGAAACTTCCTAGAAATCAGCTGACCAGTTATGAAGCATTTATTGAGCACCTGCCATGTTCCACGCGCTGTGTTAAACATGAGAGTTACAAAGACAGAGAAGGAAAATCCCTTTGCTTAAGGAGTTTGCACTATGACTTGTAGGAATATTAAGAACCCTTGAGAGTTTTGAACTAAGCTTTAAAGGTAACCTAGGCAATCTTGTGAGCAGAGATGAAGAAGTCCATTTTAGCTTTGTAAAGGCAAAGAGAAAAAATGGACACCAGTTTTCATTCCTTACCTGTGTGAATGATTTCTTTGCAGATGATTTGCCCAGGAAGCGGTTACCTCAGCTGTATAAGCCTCCCACCCCAGAGATGCTGGCATACCTCGATTTTAGTGTTTCCACAACCGGCATGCTTACAGGAGTGAAGGTAGAGTGATGGCTCATGTTCCATTGCTTGCTGGGTGGGTGTCACCAGAAAAAAAAATTGTTCCATTTGGTCATAGAAGGCAGAACCAGGAACAAGGGTCAAAGTCATTGAGATGCCATAATTGCAGGTTTTATAAAATTGAGCATTTGAAATGAGGATTTATTTCCATTTATGCCAAGAGGATCTTTTTTTAAACTTCTCCATAGTATTGACAACTAAAGGAAGAGATATCTTATAGCTTAAGAATCAGAATGAGTCTTTGATGTCAAGGGGTTGGAGGTAGGGGCACATGTCTCACCTTTATGCTTTGAGATATTTGGAAGAATTATAAGTTATGTATAGCCAGCTCTTTGGCTTTGTTTTACTTTTGGAGTTACCATTCTGTCTCCATCTCTGCTTCATCCCTTGCAGATGTCCCACTCTGCTGTAAATGCTCTTTGTAGAGCCATTAAACTCCAGTGTGAACTATACTCCTCTCGGCAGATTGCCATCTGCCTTGACCCCTACTGTGGACTTGGCTTTGCACTCTGGTGCCTCTGCAGGTAAGGGTTTCAAACTGAGGCTCACCTGTCAGAAGTAGGATGTCAGCCTGGGTTATCCCCATCCCACCCTTCACTGTGAATCTGTACTGTGTTTTTAATCATATTTTTATGCTCCTGATACTTATTTGCCTAATATGTCATAGAGATTGGTTTGGTCTTTATCTCCTTTTTTCCTTGGAGTTGTTTTCACACAAATTAAGATTATAAAATGGAAATGGCCTCTTATATTCCCCTTTTCTCTGTTACTCAATAATCCACTGCTTCAAAGCAGTGCCAAGTTGGAGGGTGACACAGATAAATTAGGACATGCCCAGAAGACCAGAATGTGCCCCCCTCACACATGCTCTTGGCACCAGGGAACACAGTCAGATGAAATAATGGGGGCAAGGGGGCAGAAAAGGAGTCTCTCTTTTCTTCTCAGAGAGCTAGCAGCTGTGCAACAGATAAACATCATCTCACTGCAGGTGTATGCTCCCTGGGCCCAATTCTTTTGCATAAGAGTTTCTAGGATTCTACCATAATTTTACATTTCCCCTCCATCTTCTCTCTGTTGCAGTGTGTATTCAGGTCACCAGTCCATTTTAATTCCTCCCATGGAGCTAGAAAACAACCTTTTCCTTTGGCTTTCTACTGTAAACCAGTACAAAATAAGGGACACTTTCTGTTCCTACTCAGTAATGGAGCTGTGCACCAAGGGGCTTGGAAACCAAGTTGAAGTCCTAAAAGTAAGTGATTTGCAATATGACATTAAATGTGTATAAAAAATAAGATGGCTGTAAAAGAATTTAAAGTAACAATGCATTCTGAAAGGCCCAGAAGGGGTAAGGGGAGAGGGGCATCAATGTTGTCATTTAGTCCATTTTCATCATGGAGATGACCCTGAAAATTCAGCCAGTCACAAAGCACTGTCATGTCTCTTCCCAATTTTCTGGCAAGTCCATTAAGCAGTATCTTGGTGGGCTTCTAGGCAGTTGTTCCTCAACTCCCTGCTTTGTAAGGTTGAGTAATGACCTTTGGAGACTCAGAGGAAAGCTGGTCAGAAATGACCCCTTCTACAAAGAAAAGAGAACTGTGAGATATGAGCTATTTCAAGAGATTGGTTTCTGTGTTTTCAAATAGTATGTTTATTTGATAGAGGGAATCATCCAGAACACCAACAATAAACAAAGAAAAGAGCATCAGAAAAACATTTTCAAAAGAGGAGGGAGAAAATACGAAACATGAGCTTTTAAACTTATAGTTACCATGATTTTCTTCCTCCATCACCCAGAGGATATTGTTTTAAGAACAGGGCTGGAAAACAGTACTCAGGGGTTCTGCATTCTTTTTTTTTTTTTTTTAAAGAAATTTACTCTCCTTTCAAAAAAAGTTCAGAAAGAGAGAACAAGATGCTTTGCAGCTAAGAAGCTGATGTGAGGCTTAAAATGAAGAAAAATACACAATCAGCCAGTGGATGGTTACTCTAACCAATATTCCTCTGGTAGTTTCTGTTCCCAAAACTCTAGCCTTTCTTCCAAATGTTTGTGGTGAGAAAATGAAGCCCCTTAGCTCTGTACCAGCCTAGAAAGAAAGGCATAGCTAATGCTTAATTTGCTTTATGTTCCTATGTATTATCGATCAAACATTTTTACAGGCAAGAGGCATAAATCTGTCCTGTGTCCGGACCTGTGTAGTCGTTGCCGAGGAGCGACCTCGAGTCACCCTCCAGCATTCCTTCTCCAAGCTTTTCAAAGACATTGGTCTCTCTCCACGAGCCGTCAGCACAACATTTGGATCAAGGGTCAACGTAGCAATCTGTTTACAGGTGACCCTCTAGAAGGCTTTTTTCATTTGAAGTCCTTGTTTATTTTGGAGCCTTAATGCTTCTTACTTATGTGTCATTTGAAACATACTTTGGTCCTTCTTTGAGCCTTGCTCCCTTCATTCATATCCTCCACTCTGTACAGACATCAGAGGGATTTAGTAAAAAAGACTCAGTCTTTCTCCATATAGATGCTAACTTTGCCCTTTTCCTTCCAGTACCTGGAATTGAGACTGATTTTAAATAGTTTCATAATATACAGAGGGATTCAG
This sequence comes from Gracilinanus agilis, assembly GCF_016433145.1. Taxonomy (NCBI): domain Eukaryota; kingdom Metazoa; phylum Chordata; class Mammalia; order Didelphimorphia; family Didelphidae; genus Gracilinanus; species Gracilinanus agilis. Next base: position 291,549,429 of record NC_058134.1, on the reverse strand, counting down.
AGAAGACAGAGAATTAAAGAGGATACGAAGTTACTTCTTAGCCTTTGAATTATTTTTATAGATATTTCATTATCCCAGCTTTATAAATTGCTTACTCACATATTCAGGAATCTTCAAAAAATGAGAGATTATAGTGGATTTGTAACCTTAGGGCACAGCCAGAGATTCAGTGTGATTTCCACTGACATCCTCATAAATATATATTTTTTCATCATTCTGGGGCCTTGTTGACAAATATAATTATCACCTGCCTCCTGGTCTCCAACAACTCTGAGCCTACTTCCTAGTAAACCCTGAAGATTGCTGAAGCCCCTAGAAATGAAAGAGGAGGCCATGTTTAGGGATCTGTAAAGGCAATATGGATTAAAAGCAACCTTTTAGAATGTTGAAAGCTAGCTGATTGACACGGACTGTTGGTTGGAGGGGAGAGCAAGGCATTGTGGGAAGGAAGAATCCTGAAGGAGGGACTTTTTGATTGGGGATCTCGAGGTGAGAGGTGACAGGAGCTCGCCTAGTGACTGATTCGAGAGCCGATCCAAAGGGTTTCTTGGACAGTCATACCCTAAAGCCTGGTGTTCCTGTCAGCATCTAATACCAACTAAAAGAGATTGGAATCTGGAGCTCTTGGAGCAAACCCCGAGGGATCAACCCATCCCTGCCTTACAGAAGGAGCCTACCTTATTTCCAATAGCATAGGTCATAGGCAGAAATAAGATTTAAGGGGAAGGGAAGTTGAACCTCTGGTTTCAGCCATTTTGGGGCTGGCCAGGGGGAAGGACCTTGTGGATTTAGACTTACAGCAGTGATTTCCAAAGTGGGCGCCACTGCCCCCTGGTGGGTGCTGCAGCAATCCAGGGGGGACGGTGATGGCCACAGGTGCATTTATCTTTCCTATTAATTGCTATTAAATTTTTTTAAGAATTAATTTCCAGGGGGCTAAGTAATATTTTTTCTGGAAAGGGGGCAGTAGGCCAAAAAAGTCTGGGAACCACTGACTGATAGGGTTTCCCTGATTACCTCCATCTTCCCCATCACTTTGATTCACCTTAATAAACAGCTCACAGTCAGATAAAAGGAGAAGTTATTTCAAGGGACAGAGAGGGAAAAGGGGTTTGAGAGAGCTGCTCAGGCAGACTCCATTCTGAGCGAGACCCCCTATGGTGTCAGCTTTATCCAGAGGAGAGGCTTCTGCCTGGGGAGGGTCTGTGCTTATCTAGCCAAACTCTAGTCTAGCCATCTACTCACCAGCTAGGAAAGCCTTCCCTCAAGTCATCAGTGCTGGCTCCTTTCTCTGATTACAGAGAAATTCTCCTTACCGAGAAGTCCCCTCTGTTGTCCAAGTAATAGTGATATATTGAGAGTGGGAGCTGACAGGCACTCACACCCAACTCTGTCCTCCCCTTGCAATCTATACTCTCAAATATATATCGATTATTACAGATCTTACCCCATTGCAATAGAACTGATTTGCTTACACAGCTTTATAGCTCTGGGATAATGAACAACACTAGGATGAAGTGTGGATCTTCCATTTCTACTTGTAACTCTTCAGCAAATTGTAGACAAATAGGAAGATGATGGATAATTTTCAAAGTGAAGTTTATGGTATGGTTGAAATCTGTGTTATTTTTTTTACTGTAAAATAGTGAAATAGAAGAAAATACAGATTGATTTCTTTTTCTGACTAAATCATGTATTGGTTTTGTTTTTGTTTTTGTTTTTTTCATTTGTTTTCTTTAGGGGACCTCAGGGCCTGATCCAACTACTGTGTATGTAGATCTGAAATCGCTAAGACATGACAGGTATAGTAGTTTCAAACGTACTTTGTAAAGGCCTCCTTTTGGAGTTAGAAGGATCCAATTTGAGGCACATTAAAGGATCCAACATTGTTTTCCTTATAAAAGGAAAAAAGAATTGTACGCTCTTTTGAGTAAAGGATGACATGCTTTATTTTTGATTAGTCCTCAAGGGATTTACTTATGGCAACAGAAATTTTTTTATACAGTGGTAGTGAGCTATGCTTTTGAATCAGAGTGTAATATTCACAAGTTCTGTCTTTAAAGGCCATGCAACACACACCTCTCGTTTTACAGATGAATCCAAGGCACCAGTGATGAATGGCAGCACAAGAGTCAATTCCCAATTTGTGAATTGGGTTGAATTGGAAACTGAGCAGGGATTAACCTCTATCAAGAAACAGTTCTGTCTGTTTAAGAGTTTACATTCCCAAAATAGAAGGCCTGACAAACTAATGGAAAAACCCCATGGAGGCCTGGCTCTCTCCCTTAATAGCTATATGGCCAGAGGCAAGTTATGGAACTCTATGCAGTGAACTCGATGACCTGCTGTCAAAGTCCATGATTCTATAAAAATACAAACTTGTGAATTCACTTATCAGGCTCTTACTTTGTATAAAAGCATTGGGCTTGCTCTTGGAGGGAATACAGATCCTTTTCTCATAGAGTTTAGAGTCTAGTGGAGGAGTAAATTAGTTAAATACAATAAGAAAGGTCCAGCCGAAGTGCAATGAGAAATTGAGGGGTGCTCTCAGTTAACCTTTGAAGGAAGGAGCTGACATCAGTTTCCAGGGAAAAGTGATGAAGAGGAAAGGATCATATCTGAGAAGTAGAGGGAAGAAGGGCAGCTTAAAAAGTGTAGGACAATAAGGATGAAGAGCAGTGCAGTTCAGCTAAAGCAGTTGTTGCATGAGATCAGGGGTTCCTCTAAATTGAAGCTAGAATGTACAGGTCCTTGGATGCCAAGATTTCGATTTATACTTGACCAGTATGCAAGGTTCTGCGTTGAGGAATGATATCATATCAGCCCATTACCAGACCATCCTAAAAGTCCCAGAATAAGCAAAAGCCTGAATTGGTATAGCTATATAGAAGATAACAAGATGTAAGCCTCCAAAGATTCAGATGGGAGACCACTAATTTTTCAGTTCTGCCTGATTCTTTGTAATTCCTCATGGGGTTTTCCTTCTCAAGCTCATTTTATAGATGAGCAAACTGAGACAAACAGGGTGAAGTGACTTTGCCCAGGGTCACTCAACTAGTAATATCTGAAGCCAGAATTGAACTGAAAAAGCATTCTGCACTACTTAGCCTCCCTGAGAAACCTTAACACTGAAATACCTGGAGTGAAGGAGAACTCGTGAGGGAAGGGAAAAGGAATGGAATAAGCATTAATAGAATAAAAATAAGCATAATGGAATAGCAGTGTTGCCAAGCTTTGTGCTGAGTGGTTTTACAAATACAATCTTATTGGATCCTCAGAACAACCCTGGCAGGGTAGATGCTGTTAATATCCCCATTTTACAAATAAAAACTGAGGCTGATAGCAGTTCAGCAACTTGCCCAAGGTCACCAAGCTGTTAAGTATCTGGAACTGGATTTTAACTGGGCTCTTCCTGTCTCCAGTCTCAGCCCTCTGTGTGTTACACTGCTTGAGGAATAGAATAAAAAGCATAAATGTAAAATAGGGCCTATAAAACAAATTCTTTGTTCTGAGCCTACAAAATTGGGTGTTCTCTGCTGGTTTAGAGGGAGAATTCTTCCAAGTGCCCTGGGGCCCCTTCCAGAACTTTGTATGTGTTCATTAAATCTTAGCTTATTTTACTACAAAATAGTTGGCTACTGGTAGATTGTGAAGGCTCTCCTCCAAGATCTGAGTCTTTCCTAAAATACTTGAGAATGTCTCTGACATTTGATAGGCTTTGCTGAATAGTGGAAGCCTCTTATTTCATCTGGGGCATATTTTGCAAGAAACCATATGACCAACATCTAGAATAAATGTCAGTATTTAAAAGATGTCAGATTAAAAGCTAGTGACAATTTCATTAAATGACACTTAAGCCAAGAAGAAAAAAAAATCTAGAAGACCTGAGGTCACCTTAGCTGCAATCATGTAAGAAAAAGGGAATAAAAATGAAAAATCAGAGTCTCCTGGTGGGGATTTAGATGGAGGAATGAAAACGTATTCTAATATCTTAAATGTTGAAGTAAATAAATATAAAGTTATTAAGCAAGAAAAATTAATTCTCTATAGTGTCTAGTCTTGCCTTCTCAACGGCAGCATAAATCATAGATTTATGCTATTGATTAGGTGAAGCAAGCGTTTTGTAACGAAGATGCTTTGAAGTTATTTTTTCAAGAGGGTGTGTGTGTATGTGCACATATATGCATATACATGTATATGTATGGTAAACATCTTTTTGACTGTATATTTTCTTTCATAGGGTTCGCCTTGTGGAAAGAGGAGCCCCCCAGAGTCTACTTCTCTCAGAATCTGGAAAGGTACTTTGGCAGTTACCCATGGGTACTCTTACCTAAATAGCTTAAGGAATTCTCTGGTCATATAATTCATTCATTTCTCTGTACCATGGTAGCAGGATGGGAATTAATTAGTATCCAAAAATGAACCACCAGAGCTTGCCTTTCCCCATAGCTTGAGATTCTTCTGCCAGCTGCTTTTTGTAAGAATTGCAAACAAGAAGCAATATCAGTCAGTTTGGACTGGTTTTCTCTTTGACCTTGTCCTGTTCTCTTATAAAGAGGCTGATGCACAGAAAATGATTGTATACACAAGAAGAGTGTACTATGAACTCTTGAATCAAATATGCTTTTGATTTTTTTCTCTCATCATCACATAATCACAGAATTTGAGAGTTGGAACCCCCACCTTAACATACCTTACAAAGGGTTGCCAGGATTCTGCTTGAAGACCCTCTAGTAAAGGACAAACTGTCCCCCCTTGAAGCAGCACATTCCAATTTGGAGTCACTGATTGGTAGAAAGTTTTTGCTTACATCAAGCCAACATAACCTATTTGTGGAATGAATCTGTTCCCTCTTCCACATTTCAGCCCTTTGAATACCTAAAAACAGCAAACCTAGCATCTTCAGTTTCCCTTCTCCAGAATAATCCAGCCCCAGTTTGATCCTTTTATTTTTTTCAGTTGATCCTCTTATGACTTGGGACTGTTTTCCTGATAGTCTCACAGAGTAATGAAATGAAAGATAAATGACCTAAGAACTCCTGTGTCAAATAGTATCCTTCATTTCTCAACAATTAAGTCAATAAGTATTTGTTTAATGTTTTCTCAACCTTGGCCTGGAGTTCTACAGCTATTGTTCTTCTGTTCAGTCAATAGTCCATAAATACTTATTAAGTTCCTGCTATATGCCAAGTGTTGTACTAAGTGCTCGGTTCAGGATATCTACAGATAATCTCAGCAGAGAAGTAAAAATTACACCATTATTAAATTGGCGGTTGGTAATAAATGAGGTAGATTGCCAGTAATCAAGAGCCCAGGGCAAGAACTCACATCCTGAAGGCCCTTTGTGACCCTTAGTACCATCTCTTCAATGCATGCTAGTCTAAAGAGGCATGGCTGGAAATGCAACTTTGGCATCATTATATGTGAGGCCTGGTGGGAGGACTCCTGAGAAGGGTTCCTAAACCTTCCTCCAAAAGATAGGCTAAGGATCAGCTTTGCACCTGGGATTTCATTGATACAGGCAACTCTCTCAGGTGAGAAAGGTTGAATGGCTTCCTGGAGGCCACCCAGGTAGATGATCCTAGCTTTGGGGACTACACTATCTGCTGCACCACCCACTCTAAAAGAGAGGACTAAAGTTTAAATTACTTTTGACCAAAGCAGAATGAAATTCAGAGAGAATAAGTATGGAAGATTGTTCCTGAGGACAACAAAGTGTGAGGAGGAAGGATGGATGGAAGAAAGGAGAGAGGAAGGTAGAGGAAGGGAAAGGAACTAAGGTCCCCAGCCCCAGCAGGGGCTTAACCTCAGTTGCCTAGCCCTTGCCACTCTTCTGCCATGGAACTGATATTTAGTATTGATTCTAAGACAAAAAGTAAGGAAGGAAAGAAAAGAAGGGAGGGAGGGATGTGATTTGGTGACAAAACATGAAAGGTGAAGGCAATTTTTCCCTTATATAGGCCATAACAGCTGTTATCCACAGACTTTCTGTGCCCTCAGTCATTCTCCTTTCTCCTGGCTCACTGTCTATTCGTCTACTACCCCAGCCCTTTCCCTCACACAGATTTCAACATTTCTGTTGATGCTCCTTCAGATACCCTGACCATTCACTTCCTTAGTCTCTGTGAATTGGTCCTCCATAGTCAACCCTAGAGCTCACCATTAGCCACAGGTCTTTCACTTCTGTGACCAGAAACTCTGACATTCCTTTTGAAATAACCTCTCTTTCCATCTCTCCCAGGCTCACTCCTGCTAACCTAAATTCCTTGCCTTCATCCTGACTTCCAATTCACTCCAATCCTCAGAACTTTCTCAGGCCATTGCTTCCGCTTTGACTATACTCTCTTCCCTTTAGCTAACTATTCAGCTCCAAAGTGTCCTCTATTGTTGAATCCCTTGCCAAACCCCAACCCAGATTATGCCCACCATCTGAGTTCTCTGCTGTTATTCATGTGCTGCTTAACTGAATTAAAGTAGTTCACGAAGCCATATTAACTAGCTATACCACAAATTTATTATCTAATTTAAACAGGGCACTTCAGCAAGGCCATCATCTGCATAGTGGCTCTTCCTAAAATTTCTTTCTTCAATTATCCATCATGATTCCTTCTTCTTGCCTTTTCTTCCTCTCAAAACCCCTAGACATGATTTCTCATTCTCCTTTCCTCAAGCCTCTGGTCATGATTATTCTTCTTAACAGGAACAATCTTTCATGTGCCCATGATCTTAGCCTCTGATTTTTCAGTCACTCCCTATGTACTGTTGTTGTGTTTTTTTCTGCTGTCTTTGAATATACCAAAGTCTTCTCTAGGCTTCTCTGTCCACTGAGTCATCCAGCTGCCCCTTCACTTTTCAGGCCTTTCCATTCTGGCTTCTGTGCTCTCTCAAAAGTTTTCATTGCCAAATCTAATGGTCTTTTAAAAAAACTTTCTTCTTGACCTCTCTGTAGTGTTTGACACACTATTGAACATGAATTTTAGCTGCTTCCCTTTTCTGATATTCTTGTGATATTATCCTTTCCTGGTTCTACCTTTTTGATCACCCCTATTAAGTTTCCTCTTCAATCATCATCCACGTCACATCCCCTAACTCATTGTACCCTAGGTTCTACCCTGAGACCACTTTCCTTATCTCCTACATTCTCTCTTTCTTGGTGAACTCATCAGCTATCTTGAGTTTATCACCTCAATACAGATAACTTAAAGATCTCTATATATCTAGCCCCAATTTCCCTCTGGAGCCTCAGCACGACATTATCAATTCCCTGTTAGACAATTCAAACTGGACAATCTGGATATTCATATATGAACTTTTGGAGGAAAAATCACTGAAATAAATCTTGTCCTGTATTCCTTGGCCTCTTTCTTGCAAACAAGTCAACCGCTCACTCAGGACACTAAAGATGTTAATTCATTGGCTTTCTTCTTAGACTCCAAAACAAACTTGGGCTTCTAACAGATGGACTGGCAAGGTTTACCCTTATAGATATAGATATAGATATAGATATAGATATAAATTTAAGGTATACCCTTATAGATAAATAAAAGGATAGATAGTTATATAATAGACTTATAGATATATACGTACATGTAAGCAAGTAGAATGTAAGGTCCTTGAAAGCAGATATTTTAAGCCCTAGTCCTTGGCACATAGTTGGTACCTAATAAATGCTTGCTAATTGATTAAAGAGTGTTCATGTTCAAACAAACAGGAAAGTTCAGAAAGAGAAATTTGTTGTAGAATGGAAATGGGATCTTTTTATAGGCTAATTTGAGTGCCAAGTGTAGCAAGGGTTGGGGGTGGCAGGGGAAGTGGGGGATAAAGTACCACATGTAGAATTCGAAAATTTTCCTCAAGAGCCATTATAAATACCCATTTGGTATAAAACTTCATGCTAGGCACTGGGGATAAAAAGATAGATCTTGTGCCTAAGAAATTTATAGTCTAATGGGGGGGGAAAGGTGCATAAAAGCTATTATGATACGGGAGAAGATGAGATAAGTGCAAAGGTATTCAGGCAGAGTGCTTTGGGAAATTCAAAATGGGCATGATCATATTCACTGGAATGGGGTACCAAGGAAAGCTTCCTGGAAAAGGTATCACCTGATTTAGACCTTGGTGGGGAAAATGGAGCACTCAAACTAAATATCCAGCCTGAATGTTGTAACCAGACAATTAGAGTAGATAAGATATTAAGTAGAGAAAAGGATAAATACAAGGGAGACTGGATCCCTTCGATTATAGGCCCCTGAAACTTGAAGTATTGACTACTGACTTTGTACTTCTATCTCTTTAAATCACTTAAGATAAAGCATCTCCTACCATAAAAATAATATGATAGTGATCTCTGTAGGCAGATTGATGTTTTGTCAATTCTGTGAATAAGTACAAGGGCAAAAATGTAAGATTGTACTTTTCATAGAAAATTTTTTGTTGTTCAGTCATTTCAAGATATATACAACTCTTCCGTGGTTTGGATTCTTCTTGGCAAAGATATTGGAGTGGTTTTCTGTTTCCTTTTCTAGCTCATTTTATAGATGAGGAAAATGAGGCAAACAGGGTTAAGTGATTTCCCAGTGTCACACAGTGTCTGAGGCCTGATTTGAATTCAGATCTTCTTGATTCCAGGCTTAACACTCTATCCAGCACACCCGATACCTGCCCCATTTCATAAAAAATGCTCACACCCAAAGAACAAAACATCCTAGTTAACATGCCACCTGAGTGGTAGAAGTTATAGCAACTTAAAGCCACTACCTATTTTCGTTTGCTGCAGTGAAATTTAGTGGCATCTTATATTGTTTGAAATTAATGGACTATCTGGGGCTAATTCTACAGGAATTTCACTATAATAGTATTTGCTAGTTACCAAGGTCTTACCTGTTATTTATCTTTTATACCTCAAGATTCCTAATAGAGTATCTTGCACATAGGAGGTATTCAGTAAATGGATGAGTGAATTCATTATAGGGATACTAGTCAGTAGGGTATCATTCCTACAAGTATTATGCTTTTCTCCTCAGAAGTACTATGCACTCTCCAGGCCAAGTCTTGGGCCTGGATGTACACATCTCCCAATTTCCTTTACATTTTCCAGGATTAGGTTTCAACATGTTGGGATTACACCTTTTGAAACTACATGCAGTTGCCTGCCTTTTTTAAGACTTCCCTGGTACGGGATCACATCTTCCCCATTCCAAGGGCATCTCCCTTCTCCCATTCACAAGGCTTCCATATGTAGTATAGAATGTAATGGGGATAATTTGAGGAAAGGTGTGGGGAACAAGGGAATTTTTAAAGGAGGTTATCAGGGATTTATTAAGATAGTAAATCTAGGCTACAGGTAGGCTGGAATAAGGAGATTCAGGATATAATAGGGCTGAAGTCAGGAGTTTAACACTGAAGGAATAAGATCTTCAGGGAGAGGGAGAATTAATCTAACAGGCAAATACAGCAGGGCTTATAGACCAGGACTCAGACTTAAACACAGGCTGAGGGAAATAGACTAAACTGAAATTAACTACAGGCTTAGTTAATTTCACCGGAAGGGACTTGTTTTGAAGTTACACCTTCCTCCAAGATGGATCCCGGCTTCTCTTCAAGCCCAGAGTATGTTAGTTCTCTCCCTCTTCTTCCCTCTCTTAATAACTAACTGACCAATTGTAGTAATAAGTCTGTTAAAACACAAAAGGGTTTATTATCTTTAAAGGTTGATGTGTCAGGAAAGTGGACCAAAGGAAGCCCTAACAGTTGTCTCAGGAACCTCAGGTGAGGGAAGGGAGGCAGAGTAAGGACCTGCCTTTAACTCAAGCTTACAAAGTGCTCTTGATATCTAAAGGGAATAAATGATGACTGACTAGTTTCTTTATATCTAATATTGTCAATTATAATTAACCCTTCACAGATTTGAACTCCTCTCTAATTACTCTCCTTATTAACTCCACAGACATATAAGGTAAGGGAGGGAAGGTAGGAAATAATATTAGGGAAGGAAGATATAAAGGGTTTATCCAAAATAACAATTTCATAAATAAATATTTCAAAGCTAGGCTAAATTTCAATTCTACAGATAGGTAAGGAGGCAGCTCGGCTGGTCAGACAACCTCCCTCCACGGGAGACCCAAACCAACTGAACTTTCCCTCAAGATTCCAAACCCCTAACTGCTTTTAGAACTCAGCCAAAGCTGAAAAAAACTATATGACCCCCTCTCTCTATACTACACATAGTTGCGCCATAATTGAGATGTCCAGACAAGGCAATTTGGCTTTGATGGACATTTATACTCACCATAGAGATACATAGCCATTGTGACCTCTCTGCCATCCTTGAGTAACCTGAAAGTGAATCCAGTCTTTGTTTGTTTTCTGTTTCTTAGATCCTGCCTGGGGTCAAAGTGGTCATTGTTAATCCAGAGACCAAAGGGCCTGTTGGAGATTCTCATCTTGGAGAGGTATGGATAAATTCCTTCTTGGATTTGGAAAGAGCTGAGATGCTGGACATTTTTCATGTCATAACTTGAGACCCAGTGAAACTCTAGTCTGAATTAGCCTCTCATTTTTAGTAAGATCCTGGCCTTTCTCTGTGCTCAGGTAGCTAACCATTCTAAGGGCATTGGATACTGCCTGGATAAGGACCACAGCACTGAGTATTGGTGAAGAAAAATGACAGTGAAAACATTTCCCTACTTTCTCTTCCACCAAGGCAACATACCCATAATTTTGTAGTGAGAAGAGGCCAGGCCAGGTTTGGAGAGACTTTAGTTTGAGTCTGCTTTTCCACTTGTTAACTGCAAGACTCTGGGTAAATCATCTACCTTCCCAGAGTAGAGTATCTCTTTACTATCTGAAAAATATGGATGCTGACAATACTTGTACTACTTCCCAGGATAGTGTAAAGAAATTTCTTCTTAAAAGGTTACATGGGGGACAGCTAGGTGGTTCACTGGATTGAGAGCCACTCCAGAGACAGAAAGTCCTGGGTTCAGACCTGACCTCAAACACTTCCCAGCTGGGTGACCCTGGGCAAGTCACTTTTTTAGGCTATTGCCTAGCCCTTCCCACTCTTCTACCTTGGAACCAATACACAGTATTGATTTTAAGACAGAAGGTAAGCTTTTTTTTTTAAAAGGTTAAATGCTGTATTGTGTTTACTTGTCCAGTGAAATAAATGATATCATCATTTATGTTCTCAACAAAGCTCAGAAGGGAGAGACTGAATTACATCAGAAGAGAAGGAAGAAACAGTTTTATATGCAAAAAGCACCCAGTTGCTGGAATTATGGAGCTTTAGAATCATGTAATTGAGTTACCAGGATTGTACATCCTTTGTGGAAAACTGACTTCCATACTCTGTGCATTCCAGGTTTGGGTGAACAGCCCGCACACAGCCAGTGGCTACTACACCATCTATGATAATGAAACTCTCCAAGCTGACCACTTCAACACTCGGCTCAGTTTTGGGGATGCTGCTCAGACACTCTGGGCCAGGACAGGATACCTTGGGTTTGTTCGCCGAACTGAGCTTACAGCAGCCACTGGAGGTATACCTCTGATGAACTGTTCTGTTTCTCTTTGCTTAGGTTTCAGTTGTGGAATTAAATTACTTTCCTCCTCAGTCTTGGATGCTGCTGTTTTGTGTTAGGAAATTAGTGACTCATTCCTATGGTTGTTGCCAGTAGCATTGTGTCTCTTAAGAGGATGTCCAGGAAGCAAGAGGCTGTAGCCTGAGTCATGACTCCACATGAGAGAATGGTGGCATTTTTGAGAATGAGGACAGAGGTACTTGTGACAGGGCACAGATACAGATAAGGGCACCCAGTCCTTAAAAGAGTTGATTCCCAAACTCCAAGCCAGCTTCTTGAAATTTGGGTAGTGTTCTGTGTTCCTTTGGACAACATTAAGTTGAAATATTCACTAAGAACTGAACTTTTAGGGGGCAGGTAGGTGGCTCAATGGATTGAGAGCCAGGCCTAGAGACAGGAGTTCCTGGGTTCAAATGTGGCCTCAGACACTCCTAGCTTTGTGACGCTGGGCAAGTCACTTAATCCTCATTGCCTAGCCCTTATCACTCTTCTGCCTTGGTACCAATACTCAGTGTTGATCCCAAGACAGAAGAGTTAAAAAAAAAATTGTACTTTTAGCTCCTTCTCTTCATGCTGGTTGTGGGAGAGAAAGTAGTACTTCAGATCCCTTGAATCCCTGAAACTCACTGGACTGAAAGGCTCCTGAATTTCCTTCTAATGCTTAAATTCTGTAATTTGGGGTATAGATGTCTTTTTTTTTTTTTTTTATACAATGTGGCATGATATTGATATTTTATTGCCATCTACCTTGACTACATTTTTTACCCCATTTTCTTCAGTGGACTAAATACTGGTTCTTCTGTGATTGCTATTAAAAAAGTCAATTTTCAGAACCCTTAACGTGGACCATACTACTTATATCCCCTAAGCCCTTGTGTGGCTCCATGGCCCACCAGGAGAGATTCATAGGACCATGAATTTAAAGCTGGAAGAGGCCTTAGATATTACTTTACCTAATCCCCATATTTTACAAAAGAGAAATAAATAGCCAGAAAGTCAAAAGGGACCTCATAGTCCATCTAGTTCAACTCCTTCATTTTACCAGTGTAGATGCAAATAATGACTTAGCAAAGGTCATGCCAGCCAAAGTAACATCAAAGGTGAGAGTCCTCTAACTATAAATCCTATAACTATAAATCAGTACCATACCACATTGCTTCCTGTTAAAATAGCACAGAACCAAGGACAGATGCCTTGGACACCTTCCTGGAGACTTTCCAAGTTGACAGTGAACTATTGATTAATTATTTGGATTGGTTTTGGTTTTGGTTTCTCCTTCGGAAAAGCTTACCCTTGAAGCAGGCAAGGAAATTGCCTTCCTTCTCCTTTGTACGTAGGTGGTATGTTAGCATAGCTTTTTCCATATTGAACTTCTTTGGCAGTGTGGTAGTCTGTGCTTTCTGAACTAGAATTCAGGATCGTTGTGGGCAGGGACCAATTATGTAATAATCCATATCTTCTTTTTTCATATTTTAGAGCGTCATGATGCATTATATGTAGTAGGAGCCCTGGATGAAACTCTGGAGCTGAGGGGATTACGTTACCACCCAACTGATATAGAGACCTCAGTCTCTCGGACACACAGGAGTATTGCTGAATGGTAAATTCCCCCCAATGAGAGAATTATTGTTCTGAACTCCCCAACCCCCACTGCTACCTCTTCTCTATCCTAGGCTAAACATGCATATTAATCCAGTAATTAACATTCAGTAATTAAGCACTCACTGCTTATAAAACTCTCCAAGAGAAAAAAAACTCCAGAAATGAAGAAAAAAAGAATATATTCATAGAGCCCACCTACCTCTGAAAAATGCTGAGATTTGAGAAAATCACATCCTAGTGCATTCTGTCTAGGGTTTGCTTAGCTAATCAATTCCACTGATTTGTTTTTATACAGTACTAAATGATTGTGATAATTACTGCTTCATGGTATAATTTGAAATCTGATAACAACCAGACTCCCTTTATTCTCCCCGTCCCCACACACCATCATGTTCTTAGATTCCTTGATTTTTTTTTTCTGTTACATTTATTTTGAAAAGTTCTAGGATGATTATCCAACTGGCATTGTAATTAATCTATAGGCTGATTTGTTTAATCTTTTCACTTTTTAATATATCATTATAGCCTCATAGAACAGAAAGAAGTCAGTGAACTTCAATTCAAGTCCTGCTTCTTTCAGTTATCAGCTTTATGACCATGGGCAAGTCTTTGGGCCTCACTTTTCTCATCTGTAAAACAATGAAGATGATTTATGTTGTAGAAAGAATTTAGAGGCAGGGGGACGGAGATAATAAGTTCTATTTTGAACATGTTGAATTTGAAATGTGTCTGGGGCATCCAATTAGGCAATGAGGTGGCATAATGCACAAGAGTGCCAGGCCCAGTCCTGAACAGATTCATGTTCATCTAGCCTCAGACCCTTACTACTGTGTGACTCTAGACAAGTCTCATAACTGCTGCCTGTCTTTTCTATTAAAAAAAATTATAATGATAATGATAGTGCCTGTCTTCCAGGATTGTTGTGCTGATCAAATTAAGATAGTAAGTGACTGAGCACACCTCAGACTGCTCTATAAATGTGCTCATTTTTGTTTTTATTATGGTCCTGGAGTTCCAGAAAGACTGAAGCTGGGTATGTGTAAGTTTTCTGTATTAAGATAATGATTATTAAACTCATGGCAGCAAATGGAGTGATTCTGAGGGAAGAAAGATAAAAAAGAGAAGGGGATCCAAGACAAGACAAGAGTTAGGGTATATGTTATAGCTGATGATCCAACAAAGAAGATGAAAAGAGAAAATTCAAATGGATAGAGAATGAGGAGAGGGGAATGCCACAAAAATACAAAAGAAAAGAGATTATCTAGGAGGAAAGGGTGGTCAGAGATGCTTAAATGAGGACTAAGAAAAGGACCATCAGATTTGGCAATGAAGAGATCCTTTGGAAATTTGGAAAAAGCAGTTTCAGTTGAGTGATCTGGTCAAAAACCAGATTGTAAGTGGAAGCAGGAAATGTACATAGGTTCTTTTTACTATGATCCCATATAAAGTTTTCTTGGCAAAGACACTTCAGTGGTTTGCCTCTTCCTTCTCCAGCTCCTTTTACGTTTGAGAAAACAAGGTAAACAGGGTTAAGTGACTTGCCCAGGGTCACATAACTAGTGTCTTGAGGTCAGATTTGAACTCAGCTATTCTTGATTTCAGGCCTGTCTCTACCCACTGTACCACCTAGCTATGCTCCAGCAAGGAGAAAAGTAGGGAGAAGTAAAAGGACTGCCTTGTTTCAATGAGATACAATTAAGGTTATAGAACATACTTTTATAGAGCATTAGTTGGTGCATCCTCCTGCTCCAATTAGCAGCATGCAAGAAGGAGTAGAAAAGGAAGATGAAGGAAGTAATCCAGAGTCAGGGTATGGCAAGGGTTTCAAGAACAGGGCATGGAATTCAATTGATTAACCATAAAGTCAAGATTGGGAAGAAAGGAACATGAGTAGAATCAGCAGAAGGTACTGAGGCCACCATGAGGGTAGAGAATAGATTTAGGGAGGAGTAAGAACTAAGAAGAGATAGATTAATAGGAGGTTACTTCAGATAGAGGATGGGTGATGGCAAGATCCAGGGTTAACTAATCATCACTGTCCATAGGTAGCACAGGTAGAATGGAGGGCTGGCCCATGAGGTTTGAGGAGAATTTGAAAGAGCATCAGTATGAATGTGAAGTCTCCTAGCACAAAAGCAGCGGTTGGGAAAGAAGAGGGAGATAATGAGCGAGAGCCCGAGCTCTCGGAGAGGAAGGAGAGTGACCTGGAGAGCAGCAGACAGCAGCCATACTGTTATAGATGTTAGGTGATAACCCCAGAGGAAAAGAGATTTCTGAATGGTGTCAAAAGGAGAATCTGGAGGCTTAGAAGGGCTTGGGAGGCAGGACGGGGACATATAGGAGAAAAGGTGCAGCCAGGCCTGGAGAGGAAGGCCAGATGGACAACACTA
Source organism: Gracilinanus agilis (assembly GCF_016433145.1). NCBI lineage: Eukaryota > Metazoa > Chordata > Mammalia > Didelphimorphia > Didelphidae > Gracilinanus > Gracilinanus agilis. The sequence continues at coordinate 291,533,855 of NC_058134.1, read as the reverse complement.
TCTGGAGGAAACCTCTGGGTCTTTCTGAGTGCAGATAGATGCAAGGAGTACTAGAGAAAGAGACTCAGAAATGAAGGGAAGTTGATTATTTTACTGAAGGGAGTCTTCCAGGGGGAAGAGTGTGGACAGAATTGAAGTGGGACATGGGAAAGGGAAGGTAGATCAGGATGGGGAATGAAAGCATGAGGCAGTGCAGTACTAGCTTAGTGCTAGCCAGCCAGCTACTAAGCACCATGGAGACTGGAAGAAGAGATGGCAGATGAATTAGAATGAACCACCTCAGGTTCTGAGCAGTTTTGATCTTCTCTTATTATGTCTTGGATGCGGACTTCAGAAATGGGAGACATTTCTCCTTAAGTCCAAGTAGCATGGGATTCTGTAAGGCACTAAAGCTGTCCTTTCCATTGAAAGACTTCCTGGTTATTCAATACCTTGGGGGAAAAGACATTGCCAGCACAGACCCTGCAGGTCCCAGAAGCAGGTTTTGGAATGAATCCCTCTTTCTTTACTGAATTTTTTTGCTTGCTCTGGCAGTGCCTTCAGCTCATTATTACCCAGATACAGAAAAAAAGTGAATCAAGTCCCATTTTTCAAAGTATCACACATACAGAAACAGCCTAATCTAATATTGTAATCCTCAATAGGGGTGTTCATCCCGGCCCTTGGCACCAGCATTATAAAAGGGTGCCAGTGTTTACTGTTAAAAGAAAGGCCTGGTTGAAGAGAATGTAATTATCTTCATTTGGAGAGGATCAGAATTTCAGTCTGAACATTTGACAAATCATGATGTTTCCTTTAGACTCCAGGGTAAACATTAAATCAGGTTTTCTGTCTCAGTGGTGTCCCTTGGTTCACTCTCCTCTTCAGACAATATTCACCAGCATTAAGGAGAAATGGGAGAGTTGGTAGGTGAACTGGTTAATACAAAAGGCTTAGTAGAATTACCTCTCTTTATAAAGTCAGTTCTCATTTATGGGGCAAATTGTTTATTCTCTCTTCAGCTAGATTGGTGCAATGGACAAAATAAGAATGAAACCAGACAAGACTTGCATTCTCAGTTCCCTTGATTTGAGCACTGTTCCTAACAATATAAAAGCACTTTAAGATTGGCAAGTCAATTTATATTCATTATCTCATTTGAGCCTCATTGCAGCCCTTGTGATACTTTAGGATCAGATCTCATTATAGCTTTTAAAAGAAAAAACATATTCAACAGCACATTAGTCCAAAGCTATCTTGTGTATGTTGTCTTCTAAAACTCAGGATTTCTTAGAACCATAATGTATATGGCACACTTGCCAAGGGGCACTGAGAGCCTTCTCTTTGGGCATGCACACCATTGCCCCAGCACAGAGTTCACTATTAGAAAGTTAGAGGAATGTGAGGCCAGGCTGCCTCCCTCCCCCTCTCCACGAGCATCTGATGATATTTCTCACATCACCTGCCCCTCTAAAAGGTTCACCATCACTGCTTTAGAACATTCTCTTTAAATAATTCATTGTCTCCTTTTTCTGTCATCAAAATCAGTTGCAAATGTTCAGCTGTTAATGCTGATCTAAAATGAAATTTTATATATTTCATCCCTGAAAATATCATTTCACCCAGTTAGGTACTGCCAAATATCAATGTCAATCCTTGAACATATGGTTTGTTTTTTTTTTAATTATTTTAAACCCGTTAACTTCTGTGTATTGACTTATAGGTGGAAGATTGGTAAGGGTGGGCAATGGGGGTCAAGTGACTTGCCCAGGGTCACACAGCTGGGAAGTGTCTGAGGCCGGATTTGAACCTAGGACCTCCCGTCTCCAGGCCTGGCTCTCAATCCACTGAGCCACCCAGCTGCCCCAAACATATGGTTTTAATTGAGCATTTTCATCTTATGGAAGCAACATGAAGCTATGAGTTCTCAACTCAGTCACTGTAGTGGGAAATCTACTATTCACAACATGTAAACAAATGAGCATGACTGTATTCCAACAAAAAACTTGGTTTATGAACACTGAAATTTAAATTTCATATGATTTTCCCCTCTGCAAATATTACTCATCTTTTTTCCCCCAAACATTTTAAAAATGTAAAAACCATATTGCAGGGTTGCTAGGTTCAAATCTAGCCTCAGATACTTCCTAGCTGTGTGACCCTAGTCAAGTCATTTGATGACTTTTTGATTGCCCAAACATTTGATTGCCCAGCCCTTACCACTCTTCTGCTTTTGGAACCATTACTTAGTTTTGATTCTAAGAAGGAAGGTAAGGGTTAAAAAAAGTTCTTAGCTCATGGACTATACAAAAATAGGCAGCAGGCCACACATGGCCCAGGGGCCATGGTTTGCCAACCTCTTTTCTAGTCTTAATCTCTCATCTCTTTTTTTTTTTTTTTTAATTTTAAACCCTTAACTTCTGCGTATTGATTTATAGGTGGAAGATTGGCAAGGGTAGCCTATGGGGGTCAAGTGACTTGCCCAGGGTCACACAGCTGGGAAGTGTCTGAGGCCGGATTTGAACCTAGGACCTCCCGTCTCTAGGCCTGGCTCTCAATCCACTGAGCTACCCAGCTGCCCCCTCTCATCTCTTTTTATCATTTCTTATGGCACAAAATAGTCTATTACATTCATTTATAAACTATTATTTTGTTCAGCCATTTTCAGTGTGTATAGTCCACACCCCACCTTGTTGTTTTCTAGTTCTTTAATATAACAAAAAATGCCACTGTGACTATTGTACACATGACTTCTTTCCCTCTTTTTTTTTTTTTTTAAACCCTTAACTTTCTTAGAATCAATAATGTGTTCTAAGACAGAAGGGCTAGGCAGTAGGGGATTAAGTGACTTGCCCAGGGTCACACAGCTAGGATCTTTCTCTCTTTCTCTAACTCCTTTGTAACATAGACCTAGTAGTGCTATCCCTTGGACAGAGGTGGGATAGAATTCCATATTAGAGTAGTTTTTTTCAAACCAGAATATGGTATGAGATAAGATGGACTAGGGAACTCTGATGAAGAAGTAGTGACTTTTCTCACCAAAGCTATTGTGTATTCTCTTGACCCCATCTGTACCCTCAAAGCATCCACTCTTTTTTACTCTTCAAGCCCTTCTGATCTGATTTCTGATTATTCTTTTCTTTTGCCTTCAAGCATACACTTCTTTCCCATCCTTTAATCAATTTTTTAAAAATCCTATAAGCCCTAACTATCTTCTCATGCTATCATCCTCTCTTTCTCAGCCAAATGTCTAGAAGAAGCTGTCTACACTCACTGCCTCCATTTTATCTCTTCTCAACCCTTTGCAGTCTGGATTTCAACTCCTTCACTCAACTGAAAATGCTCTTTCCAAAGTCACCAATGATTTAATTACTAAATCTGATGGTTATTTCTCAGTTTGTTTTTTCTTTGACCATTGTCCATGTGACATCCCCCAATTCTGGGGATTCCCTCCTGGGCCTTCCATATAAAAATACCTGCTCTTGGTGGCCTCATCAGTTCCCATGGATTTAATTATCACTGATAAATCCTGGATCTATATATCCAGCTGTCGTCTCATTTCTGAACTTTATTTCCACAACATCAACCATCTTTTAGACATTTCAAACTAAATGCCCCACAGATATCTTGTACTTGACAGAAAGCAGAACCCTCTTCTCTGAATGTCCCTGGTTCTCTCAGAAGCACCCACTGTCTTTCCAATCACCAGGTTCACAGCCATGATATCATCCTTTACTTGTATTTCACTGCATTCATATAACCACTAGCCTAGATCAAGCCTTCATTACTTGGATAATTGTAATAGCCATCTAATTGGTCTTCTGTTCTAATCTCTCTCTCTCCTCCAGTCTGTCTTCCAAAGAGCTGTTCAGTGATTTTCTCAATGCATATTCCTGACCACATACTCCCCCACCCAAGAAATGGACACTGTCCTTTGGCCTCACAAATTGGCCCCAGCCAACCTTTCCAGTCTTATTACCTGTTTCTTATACACTACAGGCCAAAAAAATGGTCTTTAAACATTCCATGTCATTGCTTTTGAGTTACTTGTCTTCTATTCCTAGAATACATTCCTTCTTTCCTTCTTCCCTCCCTACCTCTCTTCTTTCTTCCCTCCCTCCCTCCCTCCCTTTCTTCTTTATTCCATTCCTTCTTTCCTCCCTCCCTTCCTTCTTTCATTCCTTCCTCCCTCTCTTTCTCTCTTCCTCCCTCCCTTCTTCCATTCCTCCCTTTCCTCCTTTCCTTCTTCCTTTCTTCCTTCTTTTCTTCCTTCCTTCCTCCCTCTGTTCCTCCTTCCCTTCCTTCCTTCCTTCTTCCCTTCCTCTCTCCCTTCTTCTCTTCCTCTCTCCTTTCTTTCTTCCCTTCCTCCCTTCCTTCCTTCCTTCCTTCTTCCCTTCCTCTTTCCCTTCCTTCTTCTCTTCCTCTCTCCTTTCTTTCTTCCCTTCCTCCCTTCCTTTCTTCCTTCTTCCCTTCCTTCCTTGAGGTCTCAGCTCAAGCACTCCCTCTGCATGTTCTCTGCTCTCCCCCTCAATTGCTCTGCCCTTTCCCTCAGAGTTATTTTGAGTTCATTTTGCACACATATGGGATATAGCCCTCTGTGCCCAGGGTGAGTTTTGTTGTCACCTTTGTGTTCCCAGTGCCTGGCATGGTGCGTGGCCTGCTGGAGAGGCTCCTAATGCTGGGTGACTGGTTGAGCTGAGTGGTTGCATTGAGCTCTGCTCAGGCAGAGTGAAGTCTCTCCAGATGAACGTGTTTGAAAGAGCCCGACGGCTCACATTCGGCCATAGAAAGGAGCCGCGTCCTTGGAATTCCCCCGCCGCTGCTTCCTTTCAGTCCTGAGTCTGTCCCCTGTTGGCGATGCCCACGTTAATTCAGTGTCATTGACATTTCAGCGCTGTGTTCACATGGACCAACCTGCTTGTGGTGGTAGTGGAGCTGTGTGGCTGTGAGCAGGAAGCCCTGGATCTGGTCCCGCTGGTGACCAACGTGGTCCTGGAAGAACACTACCTCATTGTGGGGGTTGTGGTCGTGGTGGACCCCGGCGTCATCCCGATCAATTCCAGAGGAGAGAAGCAGCGGATGCACCTCCGGGACAGCTTCCTAGCAGACCAGTTGGATCCTATCTACGTGGCTTATAACATGTAATGGTGCATTAGAGGCCTGCAGCCGGTTCCTGGGAACTACGAAAGCCAAAGGCCTGGGACCGGGTCACTATTGCCATCTTATTTTAGAAAGGAAAAAAAAGGCTAAAAATAAGTACTAATACTTGCTGTAAAATGATCTGAGGTGGATATTTTATTTCCTTCATCTCATCCTATGGGATTCTTCAATCATGTGACAAACAGGAAAGGGAAATTCATTGATAGCAAATGAAAAAATAATAGTTTACTCGGTGTAACCTTTAACATTGACAATGTAAAATGGCACTAAAGCCTTTGGCGTTGACAATGTAAAGCAGCACATTAACTAAAGCCTTTGCTAAATGGGTGTTACATTTTTTCATGTTGTACATACTTGTATTTTTATCTAATGCTGTTTTAGAATTTTGCAAAGGGATTTATTAACAAAGAAGATAGTCCAAGTTCCACAGTTCTCCATCATATACTGTATTTTGCAATTATACTGTAGCTAGTGCTGCTGGGCTTTGTTAACATGGATTATACAGTTAACTTAACAGTCATGCCATGAACAAATTGGGTAACTCATCATCTCTAAGAATCTAGTCATCATTCATACACCCATGTGCACATGTCTAAAATTTAAAGGGTTTTGCCTATATTCTAAAAATGTAAATAATAGTATGCATAATTCAGCAAAAAATAAAAAGGCTTGTATAACTACAACTGCCAAAGTAGAAACATTTAGGATTGCAATTTTAAGATTCTTAACATTTACCTGGTTAGACAACTAAGAAATGTTAAGTGGTATTCAGGTTTCCATTTACACTGTACTGTGACTTTGCTGGCTGGCATGTTTTATGAGATCAAACTGCCTGTGTTCATATTTAAAGCCCACTTTCCTTTAGAGTAAACTTACGTTTTAAACCTTAATACTGTTTCTTCTGTCAGTTGACCAACTAAAAGTCTCACTTTACAAAACAAACTATTCAAAGCACCCATCAAGATAACTTTATCCTGGGGAGACCCCAGTTTTCAAATTGTGCTTTTGAATTTAATCCATTGCGTGTCAGAACTGCCTGACATAGATGAATTTCCTCTTCCCAAGCCCCACTGCTCCTTTGTAGCAAAACTTCTGTCTATAATTTCTGCATAGAGTTTCTTTGTTTTAAAACTGGAAAGTTCTTTCTGATTTAATACTCCTTGGGAGCAGAGGGGAGGGGAGGAAGGTTTATCAGGTGGAGACTATGCATACATGGTTAGAGGGAAAACAAAGTTGTGAAGGAAGTGAGATAAGTAGCTGATGCATTGCAACAGAAATAAAAAGTTCAGTGTTGGCCAACTCCTCCATATGCCAGGATAGCCAGCCTTAGAAAAATGCTCATGGGGGAACCCTGTTGTATGCAAAACACACTGTTTTGGAATAACTGTGGTGCCCAGGCCTAGCAGACTGAGCAAAAGACAGACAAATTTGCCTCTAGCTCAGTTTCCTTTTTTGGTCTGATCCTTCATGTATTCTAACATAGTTGGATTCTATTATTTTTTCTTACAGAAATATTTTTTAAAATTAAAAAAAAAAATAAAAAGAACCACCAAACCCTCAAAGTGAATAAGACTTCAGAATGGTTCTCTTGGATCCATCTAGTCTAATGTGTAAATACTTACTTACTCTATTTTAATAATGCATATTATTTACCCCAATGTAACATCATGTAAACTAAATATGTTTTTAAACAATTTTTAAGACTTGTATTTACCCTGAAAATAAGGTTTATAATGCAGAGACAGACCCTTCTCTATAGCAGTGCTAGCAAGCACTGCATGAACCCAGCCCTGTGACTTGAAGCCACTTTATTACTATCTTCTTCATTGTCCTCATTTCTTTTCTTCTCGTTCTCCAACAAGGGCAGGCCCCAAAACATTTTCCAATTACAGATCTATACTTTAATATTTTAAGTAAATTAATCTGGGATGTGAGAGGCTCTGGCATGTATAAGAAAAGCAGTCCTTCGAGACAAACATGAAATCTCTGTCCCCAGATAAATGGTTTCGTTTTCAGGGACGATAGCTTATTAATGTTTGCTGTGATTTAAAATCCTGCCAAAAATCATTCTGGACAGAGCAGAGGGCCATAGCAAACAACTGTTTCAAAAAAACCACATTTTTCTATCATCTTTCTAATTCTGAAGAAAAAATATATTAGTGTAGTTCATACCTGCTAAAGTTTAGAAAGTAGACAGTTCATGTAGACTCACCTTTCACAAAAGATCCTCCATCCATGAGCAAGAGTACAGGCAGCTTTGAGGGCCGATGATTTGGGTAGTGAGGTGAAAATAGATTTGGTATTTCTTCAAGTCTGTATGTTCTCTAACAGTCCTGCTTCCGCTCTTATAACCATTTCACTGCTTTTGATCAATGTCTCCATTATTCTATGACTATCGCTTCTCGTCATAGAATTAGGAAATCCCATAGCAGAAAGGGACTGGGGAGATCATCTGCTCCAACCTCTGCCTGAAACCTCTAGGGATGAGGAACTTCTACCTCATGAGGCACCCCATTCGAGTTCCGGACAGCTCTGATTATTAAATAAGTCTTCCATAGATTGAACCAACTTCTGCCTGCCTCCCTGTAGCTTCCTGGGGCCTTTGTTAAGAGAGGGCACCAGTTCTCATTATGGAGCCAAGCAGAAGTCTGATCTCTTACACCTCTCTTCAGATATTTGAAGACAGCTGTCATTAGATTCAGTTCAACTAAAGTTTATGTTGAATATGGATCTGCTATGTACAGAGCACTTTGTGTCCCCCTAAATCTTCCCCTATTTCAGGCTAAGTGTCCCTAGTTCTTTCAACCATTTCTTAGAGGATTCCATTTCAGTCTCACTGTTCATGTTACACGCCTTTGGATATGGTCTAACATTAAATCCCTGAGAAAATTTGGTGAAATTTACCATAGCAAGCAAACTCTTCTCTTATGATGGACTCTTCTCACAATAATAGCCCATGGTACCACTTGGACTTTGCAGTGACATTTGCTTAAAAGATTTTTTGGGTATAGAGCCCCTTAGTCTGCTGAAGCTCAAGGACCCTTTCTCAGAATCATGTTTTTAAATGCATAAAATCCAAATATATAGGATTACAAAGGAAAATAATGATATTGAATTACACTTATCAAAACATATTTTTCAAGTCCCTGGTCCTCCTGCTCTGAAGGCTATTATGGCCACTTACTTTCCCCTAATGCAGGGGTCAGCAATGTATGGCTCTTTCTGCAGGAGCCATAAAGTCCATTTTTTTTCAGGCGCCGCACTGTGAGCACTGTACGGCTCTCACGAAATTACATTTTAAAAAATGTGGCCTTTATGGCTCTCACGGCCAAAAAGGTTGCTGCCCCTGGCCTAATGGCTTTGGGTGTGGACATGCATGTGTGTGTATGATGTATGTGTGTATACATGCACATGTATAGATTTACTTTTTAAAAAATCATCTACTGCACATAGCCTTAGCAGACTCTAGAACACAAATGTGCTGTGTTCCTATGCAAAAGGTGTATATGAGAATGGAGAAGAAAATGTTTTCATTCACTAATGAATAAGTTTTCATCTCAGTCTAAAGAGATCTGTTCATCAGATTGAGACCATCAAATTGCTAAAACAGCTAAATAGGGCAATAAAGGCATCTTCTTTGGAAGAACGCCTGAAGAGGAAGAACATTTACAGGGAGCTAGAGAAGGTGGGTGTTTACATCCTTAGGAGCACTACGACTCTGGAGTCCAGTGACTAGCCTAGAAGGATCGGCATGAGTTAATGCTTCTTGCCTCAAAAGGGGCTTTCTTCTCCCTAGTACAAGTCCTTCCTTCCCTCAGATCCTTTGAAAGTTGTTTTGCTTCTGGTTATCAGGGACCATCGCCTTCCTACTACTTATACCCCTTTAGGATAGCTCTTGGGAAAATTTGGCACAGTGCTTGGCTCAAAGAACCTAAGATTTTGGCATTGATATTAGCATTTGCCCTAGACATGGTGCTGGATCTCTTGGCCAAATAAACCACTTTCCTTAGGAAACCAGGAATCTCTCAGACTAACAAAAGGAGTCATGTTAACCTCACCTTCTTGCTCTCATGCTCCAGAATGATCTATGCCTTAGCACTGTTTTTGTTGTCTGTTGTAACGTACTGGTGGCAAGAGGAATTGGAGCATGAAGCTACAATACTCTTAAAACCTGAGTCTTTTCCTTTATCACTTTTACAACCTTTCTGATTTACTTTAATGTAGATGGGCCATGTTATTTGTCAAGAGGATGAGATTGTAAAGATATGAGAATAATTTTTTTTAGTCCTGAACGCAGTTTTTGTTTACTTTCTGTCAAATATTTACCAGTGTCAAATTCAAACTATAATACTATGTAATTATGTATAAAGTTTTTTATTTATTTGAAATTAGACTAGATATACATTTTTTAAATTTAACATCTGGCTGGACAGTGTTCTATTAACTCATTGAATGTGTTTCCTTTGTCTTGTGTTAATAAATATTGATGCCTGTTTGTGCGCTTACTCATTTCAATGGGTGGGAAGATTGTCCAAATTGAGTTTTTGTTATATTCATTTTTTTTCCTCTTTTTTTAACCCTTGCCTTCCATCTTAGAATCAATATGTATATTGGTCCCAAGGCAGAAGAGCAGTAAGGGGTAGGCAGTGGGGGGTGGGGGGGTGTTAAGTGATTTGCCCAAGATCCCATAGCTAGGAAGTGTCTGAGGACAGATTTGAACCTAGATCCTGTTATATTCAATGTCAAGTGGCAATAAAATCCCCAAGCCATTTCCTGAAGGTAACAAGTAATGAAGTCAATTATGACAATGGTAGTCCTCTTTATTTGTATAGCTACAACCTACAAAGTACCAAACAAACATATTTATTTCTTGTACTTACAACATTCCTGGGAGGGAAGTATAGTACCATTTAGTACCAAATTTAGGTTAGACTGCTAAAATGATTTACCCAAGGCTACTGGAAACAGAAGTAGAGTCAAGACTTTCTGATTATAAACACATTGTGTTAAGAGAATTGGGCATACACATAGGCATTTCTATATATTACCAACAAAACCCTGCAGCAAGAAAAAGGAATTCCATTTAAATTAATGATAGGAAAAATACTTGAGAGTCTACCTGTCAAGACAGAATCAGAAACTCAATTACAAAACATTTTTCTCACAAATAAAGTTGAGATCTAAACAATTGGAGAAATATGAATTGCTCACGGGTAGGCCAAGCAAATAAAAATGGCAATTTTACCTAAACTAATCTACTTAGTGCCATAGCAATCGAACTGCCCCAAAATTATTTTATAGAGCTAGAAAAAGTAGTAGCAAAATTCATCTGGAAATACAAAAGGTCAAGAATATCAAGAGAATCAATGAAAAAAAATGTGAAGGGAGGTCATGTAGAAGTACCAGATCTCAAACAATTACAAAGCAGTAATCATCAAAACTATGTAGTGTTGGCTCAGAAATAGAGTAGTAGACCAATGGAATAGATTAGGTACACAAAACCTAGTAATGAATTGCCATAAGTTTAGTGTTTGATATATCAAAAAATGCAAGCTTTTGGGACAAAAACTCACTATTTGACAAATACTTGACAGAATTGGAAAACAGTATCACAGTGCCTGGGAACAGGCCAACATTTCATACCACATACCAAGATAAAGTCAACATAGATACTTGACCTAAACATAAGGGGTGACACCAAATTAGAGGAACATGGAGTATTGCCTATCAGATTTATGGCTAAGGGAAGGATTTAGGACCAAAGGGGAGAGAATATGTAAAATGTATAATTTTGATTAAAATGGTTTTGTACAAACCATAATGCAGGATTTATGCAAGATTTCTTGCATTTGCATAATTACCCTAGGCAATCCTGGCAGTTAGGGGAATGGAACTTTGGCCCAGCTAGTGCCAGTCTCAAGACCTGTTGGAGCTGGGACTATAAATACCCCTGGAGAACCAATTTGGGGGTTCTGATTTCCTCCACCTCACCGACACCCAGCTACCCCTTGACTTCCCCTTGGGGCCCCAGGTGGTAGGTTGTGGAAAGTGGGCAAGAATTAGTTTAGGTTAGCCTAGCCACAGGGACACCCCTAAGCCAAATCATCAACCTCATCTGTCTAGCTGGTGGACCACTTACCATCAGGGCGGTGGACATTATCCCTGGCTGAGGGGCTGGTTCCTGAGACCCTCTGCCAATACTGGCCAGTCACCCTTAGCAACAGCTTCTCCAGACCCTCTTTCCTCAGCTTGCCCTCCAGTGTTTAAATAAACCCTTAGCCTGATCCTGTGAGCTTCTATAGTTATTTATAACATCATCCAGGGCTAAGGGGCTGTGAAGAGGGAAGATAGCAACCACCTGACTTCAAAGGGAGTATAAGAGTGGCAACTTCACTTCCTGTTGGTAACTGTTTTCCCTCCAGCAGGGAGGAGCTCCTCACTCTCCACCTTAAAGGAGCCTACAGACAGCAGGGAGACGGACTGGGCATCACTGCTCAGGCACACACATCCCTGGTGCCCCAAATCATCAAATACTGTAGTTGTAGGCTCCCTGGTCCAGGAATCTCACTGGTACGACCAGCTCCCCAAACACCAGCCTGTTTATCCCTCATTATTACAAAACAAAAGCAATGCAACCAAAATTAGAAGGAAAGCAGAAAGCTTGGGTAGGGGGGATTTTTGTGGCAAGTATCTGATAAAGGTCTCATTTCTTGAATATAGAGAGAACTAAATCAAATTTATAAAAATATGTCATCCACCGATATCTAAATGGTCAAAAAATATGAGCAAGCAGTTTTCAGATGAAGCTGGCAAGTCATAAAAATGTTCTAAATCACTCTTAGAAAAATACAAATGAAAATAACTAAGGTACCACCTCACACCTATCAGATTGGCCAATATGACAGAAAAGGAAAATGAAAAAGGTTATTAGAGGGGATGTTGGAGAATTGGGACACTATTACACTATTGATGGAGCTATGAAATGATCCAACCACTCTGGACAGCAATTTACCAGCATGCCCAAAGGCCTATAAAACCCTTGGCTCCAGCAATACCATTACTAAGTATCACAAAGAGATTACAGGAAGAAACAATGACTTGTTTGTACAAAAATATTTTTTGCAGTTCTTTTTGTGGTAACAAATGAGAGGATGATTTCAGAAAAATCTGGAAAGACTTACATGAACTAGTGCAAAGTGAGGTAAGTAGAACCAGAAACACATTGTACAAAGTAACAGCAATATTTTTTTCTTTTATGAACAACGGTGAATGGCCTAGTTATTCTTGGCAATGCAGTGATCTAAGACAATCCCAGAGACCAATGATGAAAAATGCCATCTGCCCTCTGAGAAAGAACTGTTAAGATTCTGAATAAATACTGAAACATACATTTCACTTCCTTTTTTTATTTGAGATCTCTTCCAAAAATTGACTAATATGGGGAAATATTTTATGTGATTGTATATGTAAAATCTAAATCGGATTGCTTACCTTTTCAGGGGGTGGAGAAGGGTGGAAAGGAGGAGGGGGAACAAGAAGGAAGAGAAATTTGAACTCATTTTAAATGTATGTTAAGATCTGTTTTTACATGTAATTGAGGAAAGAAAGTATTAAAATGTTTTCCCCTTAATTACAGTGGGCTGGGGAAAAAAGAGAACTGGGCATAGAAATTTAAAAAATTAAAAGATTAAAAGAAAAGTGGACCTCAGAAAGCAAAATAAGAAAAGTCTTTATTTTGAAATTAAGTAATAAACTCATGCCAGTTCATTAGAGAGGAACAATATTTTTTACAATTTTACTTTATATTTAACAGTTTTTAAATTTGAAATCAAAGTCTCTCCCTCCAGCTTACCCTGAGAGAACAAGCAATATATCATTCACACAAATGAAATCATTTAAAATGTTTTGAAATTAGCTATGTCAACAAAAAAAAGCAAGAAAAATAAAGTGAGAATATTACCCTTTGGTTTGCACTCATCAGTTTTCTCTCTGGATATGGTTAGTATTTTTCATCATTAACTCTAGAATTCTCTTGGCTTGTTGTATTGATCTGGGTAGCTAGGTCTTTCACAGCTGATCATCATTACAATATTGCTATCACTGTGTACAATGGTTCTGCTCACTTCACTGTATTAGTCCACATAGGCTTTCCCATATTTTTCTTTCCCATATTTTCCTTTGACACAAAAGTATTCCATCACAATCACATACCTTAACTTATTCAGCTAGCCCCAATTAATGGGGATCCCCTCAATTTCCATTTCTTTGCCACTACAAAAATATTTGTATTAAATATTTGCATAAGTATAAATCTTTTTTTGGGATGCAAAGATAGTAGTGATATTGTTTGGTCAAAGAACATATACTGTTTTATAGTCCTTTGAGCATAGTTCCAAATTGTTCCCCAGAATGCTCCAACAGTTCTTGAGTGTACCTATTTTTCCACATTGAAAGGAGAACAATTGGTAATAACCTATTGTTCCACTCACATTAACAATATACCTAATTGATATTATTTTTTTCAACAAGTCCCATTCACAGGATTTTCCACCATTTTTGTTACCATATTATCAATCATTTTTTAAATTGAACTTTCCTAGAAATCCAGTAACACCCTAAGAAACCTGGGGGCTGAGACAAACTGCCAAAGGAAAGGTGGAACTTGTTCCCCCTTCCTGCTTCTACTACCCACAGTTGAAAACTTGTCAGAGCCCAGTTCAGTACAAGAATAAGTTCAAGATATCCAACAGGAAATGTTGGCCAATGGATTTCACTTGATGCTTTCTATACTCTGTAATGCAAAGTGGCTGGAAAAGCTGGCATTTATATGGTGTCAGATTTTACATACCCTTTACATTTACTATTTTATTTAATTTTCAGTAGGTAGATATTATAGGTATTATCCTTATTTTACATAAGACAAAATCATATACACACTGGCAGAGCAAGGTAGGTCTAAATGGAGAAGCTCAAGAAAAATGGTCTCCAAACTTTTTTTGATCATTTGCCATAGTAGTAAAAAAAAGTTTTGAACATGCACATGAATGTGTGAATATTAATAAATCACATGTATTTATATGCTATGATACCAATATATTGTGTACATTATAAAATATACAAAAATAAATCTCAAAGTCTGAAAAATAAAAAAAACTTCCCAAATAATCTATTAAATAATATAAGAAAACTCATTGCTTTTACTAAAAATTATTATTAAAATATTTTTAGTGAGAGCAATGTGAATAAATATTTGTTTTTAATATTTTTGCTTAACATTTTATGCTATATTAATTCAAAGGTCTGGTTCTAAGGTCAGTTTATTTTGATGCTTGATTTGAATGACTATTATAGCGCCTTACACATAGTAGGTGCTTAATAAATGTTTTTTCCTTCCTCCTTTCTTAGAGCATAGACATATTACATCACAATCATATGCCACAACTTATTCAGCCATTCCCTGATTGATGAGCATCTCTTCAGTTTCCAATTCTCTGCCACCGTGAAAAGAGCTGGTATGAATATTTTTGTTCTTCTGTGTCCTTTTTCATTTTCTTTAGGATACAAACCTATATGAAACTATAGACCAATAACTTGAATGAATATTGAGGAAAAATTTTCAAAGTATAGGCACAGTTTTACATCCTTTCAGGCATATTTCAAAATTTTTCTCCAGAATGGTGAGATCAATTCACAATACCAACCAATACATTGTTGATAGTCATTTAGTCATCTTTATACCCCATTTAGGGGTTTTCTTGGCAAAGATACTAGTTTGCCATTGTCTTCTCCAATGAATGAACACAAGTTAAACGACTTGTCCAGGGCAAGTGAATTTTTGAGGTTAAACTTGAACTCAAGTCTTTTCAACTCTCAGCCCAGCACTCTATCCACAGAGGTACCTAGTTGCCTCCCAACAGGTTAGTGTACTTGTATCCTCACAACCCATACAGCATGTTGCCTTTCCTTTTTTGTCATGTTAGCCAATCTGATAAGTGTGAGGTGATACCTCAGAGTTATATTGTTTTTTATTCTTCTAATTAGGGATTTAGAGCATTTTTTCATGCCTATTGATAGCTTTAATTTCTTCTTCTGAAAAGTATCCATTTCTATCTTTTGTCCACATCAATTGGGGAATGGCCTTTTTTCATAAATTTAGATCAGTTCCCTCAGAAATGAGGCCTTTGCCAGAGAAACTTCCTATAAAAATGCTCTTGGTTCTGCTCACTCTGCTTTGCATCAGTTCATAGAAGTCTTTCTAGTTTTTCTGAAATTATCCTGTTCATCATTTCTTATGGCACAGTAGTTTTCCATTACAACTATATACCTCAGCTTGTTCAGCCATTCTTCAATTAATGGACAACCCTTCAGTTTCCAACTCTATGCCAGTACAAAAATAGCTGCAAAAAATATTTTTTATAAAAATAGGTTCTCTTCCCCTGTCTCTGATCTCTTTGGGATACAGACCCAGTAGTCATATTGCTGGGTCAAAGAATATGTATAGTTTTATGGCTCTTTGGGCATAGTTCCACATTGCTCTCTAGAATGGTTGTATTGGTTTACAGTTTTGTCAATAGTGTATTAGTGTCCCATTTTCTGCACATACCCTCCAACATTTATTGTTTTCTTTTTTGGTCATATTAGCCACTCAAGCAGGTTGATTTTTAAAAGAACATGAAAATACCTACTTGAAATTATGAAAATTGGAATGAGTAGAGCCAAGAGAATACTGTATTATTTATAGCTACAGAACTAATGTTTGAATAATAACTTGTGAATATTTACCTCCAGAGAAAGAAGTGATTTAAATAGAAACATTTTATTTTGGTCAAATGATGACTTCTCTGGGGAGGAAGGGGAGGGATTGGGGGAAGGGTGAGAAGGCAATCCCTGGGAATTTTGATGTTGTCAACAAAGAATTAATAAAAAAATTATCCATTTAACCTCCTGTGATCCTCTATATTTCTTGCCTGATCAGAAACTCTTTCCCTATAGATATGAAAGGTGAATTTTTCTACAAGTATAAATTTGCTTTTGTCTAAATCATGTATCCATTTTGAACTTATCTTGATACTGTTATAAATAAAAAGGTCCAAAGGAGTGTATAGATGTACAATGATGTTGATGTATCTATCTGTACTCTCCTCAGCTGCAGTTGATGAAGGAACACCTACTCCTAATGCCCTTGACTGCTGCTGTAAGTTATCCCTTCTTTCTAACAGCTGCCCAAGCAAGGACCCTCGAGAGGTTAGATAGATGGCAACCTTTCCAGGTCCAAGCTGGGGTTGGATAGATTAGTATTGGGCTAATGATTTGCCTTGGATAACATTTAGGATCTGACTGCGTTTGACTCCCTTCCCAAGGGTCGTGATATAAAGACGACTCAGGAAGGTACTTGTTGTTGAACACTCTTTATCTATAAACAGGGAAAGGATAACAAGGACAAGGATTGGAGATTGGAGACCCTATTGATCTATTATCTATAAACTAGTTGACAATCAGGATTGGAGGCTATTAATCTGGTAGAAGCTGGAGATTTACTCACTCCTACTATCTCTGGCTGGACCTGGCCACAGCCAAGCCAGAGAATAGGGAATGCTATTGATGCAGCTGTACTGATGATCTTATTCTCTCAGCTTTCTCACTACCAGTGTTGGTGATGCACTAGCTCTCACAGTCTATCAGGAAATATTCATATTTATTCCTACCCTCTTCTTCATAGACCTCCCTGCCACCCTTCAACCTCCCCCTCAGTCCAGAGACTTCCCAGTCCAGAGACTCCTGTCCAAAGACCTCCAGAGAAAGACTCCAAGTGGCTGTCAGGGGTATTTATACCGTGGGGCCAACCGACATTTGTTCCTGGCTCACAGCCCCTGGGAACATTCTGAGTCTTCCAACTGCCATCCCTGTCAGTCAAGGTGGCATCCATCACTTCCCAGATTATGAATATAACAGTACCCAATATGAGATGTTGGTCTGTGCCTAGTTTCTCCTGCCAAACTTGTTCCAGTTTTCCAGTGATCTTTGTCAAATACTTAGTTCTTGCCCCCAAAGTTTGAATCTCTGTGTTAAGTTCTCTTAAAGATTACTGCTTCGTAGTATAATTTGAGAACTGGTAGGCCCCCATCTTCTTCCTTTTAAAATTATTTCCTTTGAGAACCATGACCTTTTGTTCTTCCATATGAATTAATTTACATTCCTGGGGGTTCTTTTGAGGATTTAATGTAGAGGGTAATCTATGGATTCTTTCAATGTCTATTTTGCCCTCTTGTTGAAGAACATCGGGGCAGTTTTCTTAATTTCTTGTAGTATGATGTCAAGGTTTCTCTTTATTTCTGGGTTTTCAGGTAGACCAGTGATTCCCAAAGTGGGCGCTACCACTCCCTGGTGGGTGCTGCAGTGATCCAGGGAGGCGGTGATGGCCACACTTTTTTTGTATTACATTCTATTCTGAATTCAATAAATAGTTTCATAATTTCTAGGGGGCACTAAGTAATATTTTTTCTGGAAAGGGGGCAGAAGGCCAAAAAAGTTTGGGAACCACTGAGGTACATCAATGATTCTCAAATTGTCTCTTCTAGACCAGTTTTCCAGGTCAGAAATTTTCTCATTGAGATATTTCATGTTTCCTTCTATTTTGTCATTCTTTTGACTTTGATTTATTCTTTTTGTCTTGTGAGATCATTAGCTTCTACTTGCCCAATTCTGATGTATAAAGATTGGTTTTCAATTATGATCTTTTGATTTTCTTTTTTGGTTTGGTCTATCCTTTTTATGGCTTCCAACTGTTTAATTCTGGTCTCCAATTTGCTTATCATTTAATTTGATTTCTGGGCTTCTTTTTCCAAGTGGGAGTTTCTGTCTTTTAAACTGTTATTTTCTTTTTGAACTATTTCCCACCTTTTTTGCCAAGATGCTTCTACCTTTCTCATTTGGTTCACCATCTCAAACTTAAGCTTCTCAAGAGCTTGTGACCAAGTTCCATTTTTTTTTTTTTTGGAAGGTTTGGATGTGTTTACTTGTCATCCTCTGCTGTCTCCTCTGGAGACTGGATTTTTTCTCCATAAAAGTTATCCAGGGACAATGCCTTTCTCTTGTTATTTTTGGTGGTTGAAGATTGTATTTCTTGGGTGTTTCTGGCCATTGCTACGTTGGGTTTTCCTTCCCTTCCCAGCCAGAAGTCTGAGTGAGGAGGGCAGGCTCTCTGTGTATTGAGCTGTGGAGCATTTTTTGCCTGAGACTATTTTTCCAATCTCTATGACTTCTACTATGTGCCACCCCTCTCTGCTTTGCCTCTGTGCCCATAGTCCACATTCCTCAGCCTCCTGGGGTCCCAAGCCTAGCTGCTCTCAGGGGTAAATCCTTGGTGTTCTTAGCCAGCTCCTGAGAACCAAAAGATTGTCCCACACTTGCTGATTCTGGCACGATGGCTCCAACTCTGGCGCAGTAGGTGGAGTGGGGGAAGGCTGATCAGCTCATATTTTGGTGGGAGCCATTTCACCCCCTTAGTGTATGGAAATGCCCAAATCCACCTATCTTCAATGTTGCACCCTACTGTGGAGCCCCTTCACCCATCTAATTTTGTTTTTTTGTCCTTTTAAGATACTCTATATCAGTTGGTGGTGAGGAGAGAAAGAGCCCTGCCTCTATGCTGCAGCTATCTTAACCTGGAAGTCCCTCCATATGAATTCATTATTTTTCTAGATCTGTAAAAAATAATCCTTTGGTAGTTTGATTGGTATGACTCTGAATAAGTAAGTTAATTTTGGCATCAAATTTGGCATCATTTTGATTATGTTGACTTGACCTATTCATGAATATTTCTCTATTGTGATAATTGGATTAAGTCTACATTGCCCATCTTTAGATTTAATCACCAAAGGTGAGAACACTTCTAATTCTGAGAGGTCCATAACCCAAGTGTGTTAGAGACAGCTGACTGCCCCCTAGGCAGTACTATGAGAATCATCTATTGTGATTGGACATACAAATTAGGAGGGAGGCACAGGAAGTGTCGCATAAGTTACCCCTGTAAAAGGAGAAGGTCCTCAGTCAGCTGAGGTCTACGGTGGAAGAGAGCATCTGGTGAGGACCTCTTCTGGTTCATGGAGGAGTGTTGGAATGCTGGGACTCTGGTGGGACCTCTGACAGCTTCCCTTTGAATTATCATGTGGGTAAGTTAGGCTGACTCTCTCTGTCTTCCCTTGGTATTTCTGGAGGCTCTACCTTCAGGGAGGCCTCTCTTGCCTCTCTAATTGTAAAAGGCCTTGTGGCTAGAAGTCTTATTTAATTAACCTCTGTGTCCCTCTGCTGGGCCTTTAAATTCTTACCTGGTCCGGGCCAGAGTTTCTCTTTCTCAATTTCCCTACCTTCAACCTTCCTAATTGTAAATAAATCACCATAAAAGTCAATTTTGACTTGAGATTATTCCTTAATTGGGGAAATTTCCCCTGGCGACCACCTTTTAATATATTGAACCCATAAAACCCCTTTTTTCTCCTTACACTATGTTGATCTTCATTTCTGCAGAGGGCTTTAAAATTAGACTGATATAATTCCTCAATGTTTTAATAGACTCCCAAATATTTTATACATTCTGTAGTTATTTTGAATGAATTTTCTCAGTCTCTACTTGCTAGAGGTTATTAACATATAGGAATTGTGATGATTTATATGAATTTGTTTAAATCCTACAACTTGGCTGAATTTATTAATAGTATAAGTTCATTTGTGGTTGTCTTTTCAGAGGTTTCAAAGTAAATTGTGTCTATAAAAATGATATTTTTCTTCTTTATCCTTGCTTATTCCCAAAATTTCCCTTTCTTTTTTATGATTGCTATGGTATTATGCTACATATATTCTAGTATGGTAATATGCTATAGTATTCTAGTATTATGTATGAAGAGATAATTAGACTCTCTTAGTTTATTTTTAATGTAATCAACCAGCAACCTTTAAGTTAATCAAATCAAAAGCTTAAAGTACCCCTACTTACCACTTAACTAACCATTAAGTAAGAGAGTTCACAAGTCACTTACTAGAGAAATCTCTCCTCTCCAAAGGCCACCACCACCCCTCCCAGTGCTAGGCAAATTGGGAGGCTGTGATTAGTTTCTGTGTAGTGGGGGAGCAACAGGAAGTGACATCAAGAAGATAGCTTTAAAAAGGCCAGCCCAAGGATTCATTCATTCATTCATTCTGTGTTGGTGAGCCAGGATGAAGGGAGACTCTTGGAGGTAGTCACTTTTCTTGGACTCTTTCTGGCCTGGAGCATTATGCGCTGGAGAAGCTTGCTGGTTGAGTGACTTGGGCTGAAGAAAGAGGCTTGTGTTGGTGGATTTCTGGCTGAAGATACCAGCGGGACTTTCATGTGGAGATCGGGGCTTGAGGGAGCCCTTGCTGGGTGCTGAGCTAGACTTCACCAGAGAGCACTTAGGGTGGTAGGCTAGATAATTGTCTACCTCCTTCCTACATTTCCCACTTTAATATCTTTATCTTGTAAATAAAAGCTGCTAACAATCCTTTTGACTCAAAAGCTAATAGTTTATCATTGGTATCCATAATCTTCTTTTTTTAACTCATACTTTGTCAAACCAACTTTTTGTCCTGACATAGGGTAAATAGTAGTAATGATAATGGATATCCTTGCTATAACCATAACGTTTTAAGTTTTCTATAATACATGTAATGTTTGCTTTTGGTTTTAGGGTGATTTTAAATTTTACTATTATATTTTAAAGTTCCATTTCATTTTATGCTTTATAGGTTTTTGGATTTAATGGATTTTGGTAAAAACCTATTCTGCATCTATTGATAATCATGTTTTATGCTATGAAAGTAGTTTATTATTTTTATAGTCTTCTTTATATTAACCTGACATATTTCTGATATAAATTCAACCTGGATAATCCATTTTTAGACTATTTGCTAAGATTTTATTTAAACATTTTTGCATCAATGTTCATTCAGGTTTTTGATTCATAGTTTTATTCTTCACTGACCTATGTAAAAAGGGAGGTAACTGATAGATAGGGTTTGCTCTGGTAACCCTTTTTGTCTGAATGGTAATGGGCCAAAGCTCTTCACCCTCCTTACTAGGGGTTGTTTCTCGAGAGGGGTTTGTTTCCCCAATATGGATAAATTAGGGATGAGGTTTTAGGGGGAGATGTTCTCTATTGGCTGAACCCCCCCAAACCCTCTCGGCAATTGCTCAGAGCCAGGTTAAATCAGGTCAAGCCTCCCCACTGCTCCTTTTGCTGATAAGCAGTTTAAAATGGTGAGTAATTCACCTTTCCCCCCCACAACCCACAAGGAGGTTGTTTCCCTTCCAATTCAATACTCTGTCTTAAATAACTCAACAGGGGTTTATTCAGGAACAAGGTATTCAGGGATAAAGGGGAAAGATTTCAGGGAAGAGAGTGAGGGTGAAATTAATATGATCTAGTCTTAGTCTTTCCCAGGGCTGAGCAGTAACTTAGATTTCTTCTGTAACTTTCAATCTTCATTAACTGTCTCCGGTCCCCAGTAAACGCCTATCCTAAATGGTTACAAATGGCTAGAGAGGGAATGTAAAATCTAAACCTCAAATTCCAAGGACCTTCTCCCTCCCACTGGAGTCTCAGGCTCTTTGGTCACAAGGGTAGCTGCAATATTTATCTTCCAAGATGTTCACTTGGAACATTCCAAGATCCAGAATCAATGGCTATAGTAACAGAAGGTCTGGTAAAATCTCAGATTTAGGCTTTTCGAGATATTCCGGGTCCCATGAAAACACTACCTCCCACCTCCCTGTCCTTCCCCAAAAGGTCCAGAGAATAGTGAGTGTTCATTGGTTTTCCCTTCCCAGAATTCTCAGCCTCAGCTCAACTCTCACCTCTCCTGGGTTCTCAGAATTCCATCAAAATGCAGCCTTGTTTGGTTCCTTGCTTAGTCTGTTACACCTATCATACAAGTCCATATTTATAGAGAGATTAGGAGAGTGCCTAGTATTGCAAACACTTTATGTGACATTGGAATTATTCTTTGAATTTGCTAGAATTTTCTTTTTAATTTTTTCTGAAATTATTTAAATAATATTTCTAATATTATTTAATCTAAGTATTTTGTTAATCTAAGTATTTTGTTTTTGTAAGTATTCACATTATTTCCTTTATCAGTTTTATTAGTATATAGTTAGGCAAGATAGTTTCAGGTGATTTGTTTCCTTTTTATTGCTGTGAATTTTTATATGAACAAGTTGGCTTTTCTCTTTTAGGAACTTAAGATAAGCAGTTAGTAGATTTTTCAAAAATTAACACCTAGTTTTATCAATTGGTTCAGTAGAGTACCAGGCTTGGAGTCAAGAAGATTCATCTTCAAGGGTTCAAATCTGGCTTTACTTACTAGCTGTGTGATCCTGGATAAGTCATTTAACCCCTTTGCCTCAATTTCTCATTTGTAAAATGAGCAAAATTATCTTTGCCAAGAAAACTCTAAATGGGATCATAAGGAGTTAGATAAAAATGAACATGCTGTATCAACTCTTTCACTTTCAATTTCATTAATTTATTTGGTTTTAGAATTTTTGTTGTTTAGTTGGGCTTTTTAAATCTTGGGTGTTTTTTGGTTGCAAGTCCAAATTTATTAATTTGTTGTTTCTTTTGTTGATGAAATTTTACCCTAAAGACCGTTTTATCTGCAGTCCCAAAAGATTTAATATGTCGTGTTATCATGTTCTTTGAAAAATCTTTCTACAAATTGTTCTTTGACTAAATCCTTAAAATTGTTAAGCCTCCATTTTTCTTTCTTCAAAATTAGGTATTGACCAAGTTTTCTTTATCTATCCTTAGATTAAGGAATTAGGACTGCATCTCTTTCATAACAGAACTATGGTAGGATATTTTCTTTCTCCATTTTCCTAAGCAACTTTTATAGTATTGGGATTGTTCTTTGAATATTTGATAGAATTATTTGTAAATACACCTGGGCCTGGGGGTTTTGTCCATGGAAAATAAGCTATGTATGGCTTAATTTCTTCTTCTGAGATTTGAGTTATTTTTCCAGGAATCTAAGAAGCATTCAGTTTCTTCATTCATTTATTCAATTTCTTGTTCTGTTAATCTGGGTATTTTATCTTTTTTGCAATATCCATTTATTTCTCTTGTGCTATCAGTTTTGCTGAACTATAACTGAGAAAATTGTTTCCAGTAATTTTTTTCATATTTTTGTTTTGTCTTTTAATCTCTTATTTCCCACTTGTTATCAATTCTAAGATAGAAGGGAGAAAAGGGCTAGGCAATTGGAGTAAAGTGACTTGCCCAGGGTCATACAGCGAGGAAGTATCTGAGGTCACATTTGAACCCAGATCCTCCTGACTTCAAGCCAAACACTCTATTCATTGTTACCTTGCTGTCCTGTGATTTGTTTTAACATTGTTTTCATTTTTTAAAAATTGTTTTCATTTTAAAAAAATCAAAATGGCTAATAGTTTTACATTTTTTTTTTACAAAAAAAAGAAAAGCTTCTAATTTTTATTTATGCAGTGGGGTTGTTTTCAATTTTATCTCTTATCTTTAAAAAATATATGGCTTTTTTCTAGGTGGTGTACGGGTAGAGTACCAGATTTGGAGTCGGGAAGATTCATCCTTCTGAATTCAAATCTAGTCTTAGGCACTAGCTGTGTGACTCTTGGCAATCACTTAAACCCTGTTGCCTCAGTTTCTTCCTCTGTAAAATGAGCTGGAGAAGGAAATGGCAAGCTACTCCAGTGTCTTTATCAGGAAAATCCCAAATAGGGTCACAGAGTCGCATACACCTTTAATTTTCTCCAGTAAGGTTACTCATTCTATATTAGTCCTTGACTCCTACATTCTTTAAGATTATATTTAGTCTCCACTAATCCGAATACTTTCTTAAAATAATCACTATTGATTTGTGTTTAAGAAAGGATACCTCACATCTTCGTTTTTCCGCCTGATAAATTTATGTGTTTGCTCCTTTGTATATCATCAAGTTTTATAAAGGCTCCAAGCAAAGCAAAACAAACAAATATGCCGATTCCTTTCCATTTCCATTCAAAATCATCCATCTAATTTTTAAGAAATTCTTCTCATACTTTTTATCTTTTGGCTAGACTGGAGTGTTGATGTTGGAAAAGTCAGCAGCCACGAGCACCCGGAGCTAAAAATAGGAATTCAACTTTTCCTAGGACTAAGCCAAAATGTAAAAACAAGAATGAATCCAGGCTGATTTCGGGGTCACTGGGTACGGTCTGGTGCCTGACGGTAGGTGCCCAATAAATGCTTTTTTTTCCGATTCATCGAAAAAGAGAAATACAGACTCTAACTCCCCAATAGCGCCCTAGGAGCTCGCCCCCCAGTACGGCCTAAATCAAACAGGAGAGGCAACCTAGAGTAACCGGTGTCTCCTAACCTTTCGGGGTCCCCAAAAGTTGCAGGCGCAAGTATGTATCCGCATTCCCAGCGGAAGGTCTGGAAGCTGATGACGTCACCAGGCCGGCTAAAGAACAAACCGATGGGCGATCTAATTAGGCCCGGAGGGCGGGGTTACCGCGACCCACGCCTAGCGGGTGGGTTTGTTCTGGGTAGGTCGCAGAGCTGGAAGGAGGGGTGAGGAGCCCCGCCTGTTCCGCCTTCCTCTGCCTTTCTCCTTCTAATAGATTTGCGCCCGCTCCTCGGCCCGACGTCTCACGTCGACAGGTCACGCGGACGGCGTAGTGATTACGGAGTAGTGACGCCGGACGGCGGCTCGCACGGGAGAAGCATTTCGTCCCTTCCCCCCTCCTCCCAGCTCCCCAAGCCTCGGGCCCCAAGAAGACTATGCCGCCGTCGCTGGCGGCCCTGACCGCACTGGAGACGTTGACGGCCGGGGCTTAGTCCGGCGGCCACGTCGGCGGCGACCCCTCACTCCGATTACGCTCTGCTTTTGGCTAGACGGGGACCGCCGTGGGGAGGGAGACGAGCGGCCCGGACGCCTTGGGAGGGACGGACGGAAGCGGGCGGGAGACACTCGGGCTCGGGGAAGTTCCCGCCCAGGGAACCCGAGCAGCGACTTCGGGAGTGGCTTCAGGTGAGTGACCCGGCTGGGGGAACGCAGCCCCCGCCGCGGGCGGAGCCCCGGGGACCTGGGGTGACCACTCCCCGAGGGGGCGGGACGGACCGGCCTTTTCTCAGCTTAGAGAGCCCCCTCTCGGCACGTCCCGGTTCCCCGCGCTTGTCGGGAAGCGCTGGGATGTAGAGCTCTCCGGCTTACAAAGCGCTTCCCAAATGGGGTCCCATTAATCCGTTTCTGCACCCCAGGAGCTAGGATAGGGACGGGTGTTATTTCCTAGGCGAGGTAAGAGACTGGCCCGGGGTCACAAGGGCAGTGCCCTGAGGCTGGATTTGAACTCTGGGCTTTCTGACTCCTGGACGAGCGCTTTATTCCGCCACCTAGCGGCCTGCACAAGTTTCGGATCTGATTGACTGGTGGTGGTGGTGCTGATAGCTGGTATTTGAGAGAGAGAGAGAGAGAGATTGTATACATTTATCGAAATATATTACGTATTTAATTTTTGTAGAATGTCGACAATATTACATCATACATACGTATTATGTAATAATAGTATGTAGATAAATAGTATGTAATAATGTAGATAAATATTCTACACTCACATAATTATTATAGTACCTATAGTATTATATGCAGACAATATATACCCAGGTAAATCACTCATTTTTATATGGTATTAGAAGTTTTGCAAAGCATTTCTCTAATATGATCACTTATGAATGTAGTTATTCTAAAATAGCCCCATTTTTACAGATGGAGAAAGTAAAGAAAAGTTGACTTTGTAGAGTCTCTGAAGCAAGATTTGAAGGCAGGATTTCCTGACATCTAGTCAAACTCTCCATGTCCTGATGACCTCCTAAGTGATGGGATTGAACCCATAGTGCCTATTTGCCATTATGGAAAATTAAAGATGCTAATGCTAAATAATACTATCTCTCTGAAGGTTATGATTTACATGCTTCCTAAAAGCTAATGGATCTGTGATCTCACCTTTGTGGGTGCCCTACCAGTTATATAGAGTTCAAAATCAAAAAGCCCATTTTGTGGGTATATAAATTTGCTACAGAGAGGGTTCTTCTTCCAGGTGGGGAAGTTTTCCCCAAGTTCTGACCTTGAAGGGATGCAAAAGAGGAGTTTGTAAACAAAGATTTTGCTGACCTCTTTGCCCCAGCTAGTGTGATAATGAATGGTGTAGTAATATTTTGTAGTCATGCCAGGTAGCTGAAAGTGTGCCTGTCATATTAGACTGGAGTGCTGGATTTGAAGTCATTGTTTCTCTATTGGCTCTTATTGAGGTTCTGTTACTTGGGCAAGTCTGAAGAGTTGGAGTAGATGCCTAGAAGCTTCTTTCCAGGTTTAAAGGTTTTTTTATTTTCTTCAGGGTTTCCCACAGCTCTTATATCTTGTTATATTTTCAAAATCCTAACTGCTTTCAAAACACATTTATAGTATTCAGTAGTTCTTTTTGCTTGCTTAACAATAATTAATCCCTGGGTTGACCAAATATGTTAGGTTTTTATGTCATCATACTTCATAAGGCAAGGTGATTTGGGAACCTTGAACATTTTTCATAACTATTTTATGGAATATGATGTGAGCAAGAGCAAAAAATTAGACACCTAAAATCACAATGGATGCAATAAGCATTAAGGAGTATTTTAGAAAAGACTAGTTTTGCCACTTAGAGGAACTCCATTATTTATTTTACTTACACTTTTCAGATTCACAGAACTGTATAAAAGGGGATATTTCACATCTTACATTTTATAGAAGGAGAAACTGAGGTTCTGACAATCAATAAACATTTATTAAGCACCTATTATGTACCGTATACTATCTTAGGTCCTGGGGAAACAAAGACAAAACACAAAACTGCTAACTTTCAAGAAGGTTACAATCAGAGGAGGGAGCACCTATATGTTTATGAACAGAGAGAGAACAAATGCAAAAGGTGTTTTTGGAGTGTCAAGGAAAGTTTGAGTGGTTTGCCTACAAGTACATTCTTAATCCCTTTCACCAGTTGCCTTAGGCTTTAAAACTTTAATCAGGGGGGCAGCTGGGTGGCTCAGTGGATTGAGAGCCAGTCCTAGAGATGGGAGGTCCTGGGTTCAAATCTGCCCTCAGACACTTCCCATCTGTGTGACCCTGGACAAGTCACTTGACCCCCATTGCCTCCCCTTACCACTCTTCTGCCTTGGAGCCAATACACAGTATTGACTCCAAGACGGAAGGTAAGGGCTTAAAAAAATTAAAACTTTAATCAGACAAGTCTATATAAATGACCCATGCCACCATTCATCTGGCTACATAGCCAAAGTGAATGCTTGTTCCTATATGCGGAGATGGGGGGGGGGGGCTTCCTTTGAGTTCAGTTAACTGCCACAAGTGCCTTGGACCACTCTCTAAGACTCAGCTGCCTTTGCTTTGGTATAAAGGAAGTTCTTCATGTGGAGTCAGAAAGAAAGAAACTACAAACATTTCCAGGTCTGCTCAGTTATTTCCAAAGTAGATTCGGCTTAATTCGCTAACTTTTAGGCAATTTATAAACATTTGTAATTAATTGTGTGAAGCTGGCAAATTGCTCTTTATTGTCTTTTTATATCTCCAAAGTATTTTTAGATCCAGAAGGGATCTTAGAGATCGCCTAGTCCAATAATGTCATTTTACAGATAAAGAAATCGAATGGGTCAAATTGAGATTGAATAGGTCAAATGACTTACCCATACATCCCTTAAGAGAAGCAGGATTTGGGGAGGGCCTTTCTTCATCTTGTTTATAATGCTTATAGTCTCTAAAGCTTAGATATGGCTTGTATTCAGAGTTTCCCCCAAATTCAATGACTGGATTTTTCACTCCTACTCTGGTAGTCAGCATAAATTACTGGTATCAGATTGGTTTATAGCTTTTATTTCCTCCATCCCTTGAAGAAAATGCAGACTACACAAAGGATTCCTAAGAACTAAGATATTCCAATAGCCTTTTGTGCTATTGCTAACCAAATATTTCCCATTCTCCTTGTACTTAACCTGCCCAAGCTACTTGTGGCAATTGTCATGGAAAGTTGGCATGGCTTTAGCCCTCCAAGTGTAGGATCTAATATTTAGGTCATCTTAGTCTTTTCTGAGAAGCCTGGTCTAAAAGAACTATTTTTCATCTGAGTGTCTCTCAGACTCAAGATTGTCAACTTGTCAAGATTGTCAGATGATTTAAGACAGAAGAACTTATCTCCAAGCTAGGGAAACATCTCTTTCTCAGAATTACTAATTGCTGACCCGCACCTAGAAAAGGAAACATAAAAACAGAAGAATTCAGGAATTGAGAGATCTAGGGACTCAAGCATATCTGGGCGAGCATGTTTCCCTTTGCCATATGTTTGTGCTGTAATTGCTGGGGGTGAGTGGCCTGGCAGAAAAAGCTCTCTGCTCTCTCTTCTGTATATGTTGTCCATCCTTTCATAAGAAGCTTCTCTTGATGTTGCTTATGTTTCCACAGGGCACACAGAAAACCAGGCAACTATTTCAAGGTGTTGCCTACCCATATCTTTTTGATTCCTAGTCTATTCCTTAGACCTGCTTATCAGGCTGAATAGTTTTTTTTCTTTACTTATCTATTAATTAATTAATTAATGTTTTAGTAAGCCCTTACCCAATACCAATACTGTGTATTGGCTCCAAGGCAGAAGAGTGGTAAAGGGCTAGGCAATGTGACTTGCCCAGGATCACACAGCTGGGAAATGTCTGAGGCCAGATTTGAACCTAGGACCTCCCGTCTTTAGGCCTGGTTCTCAATCCACTGAGCTACCCAGCTGCCCCCAATGGCTGAATAGTTTTGCAAGAATCTCAGCATCCTTTTAATAAGGCCACTTTGTGTTCCTTCTTTCCTCTGTGCTGGAAGATACCCTACTTCACCTTGCTATGAGCTGTTTCTTAGATGTGCTTTCCTTCCTTCCTTCCTTCCTTCCTTCCTTCCTTCCTTCCTTCCTTCCTTCCTTCCTTCCTTCCTTCCTTCCTTCCTTCTTTCTTTCCTTCCTTCTTTCCTTCCTTCTTTCTTTCCTTCCTTCCTTCCTTCCTTCCTTCCTTGGGTGGTTGGAGATAGCTTCTCCCCATCTCCCAGAACAGCTACTTCTGGGCCTGATCTCATTGCTGATTGCTATGGGAACTTTGAGGTGCTTTCTTTCTGCTCTGGGACACTTCTCCTTACTATCATGGAGCCTCATGCTTATCATATTTACAGGGCCTCACCATACTGAGGCAGAACTTAGTTGGAATTGACTTTATCCTAGTTGTATATCAGAGCTCCCAACTTCAAGTGATCTACCAATCTCAAACCTCCTTTGTTGATAGAGATTACAAATGTGATCTACCCACTGGTCTACTTTATATTTAAAAAAAATTTTTTTTTTAAATCCCTCTGTTGAGCAAGTATTCTACATAGCATCTCACATGGTATTAATCTTAGCAAATATATATGTGTATATATGTAATATATAAAAATGAAGTTTAAAAATGAAAGAATAGGAGAAAATAAAAGCATGCCCCATACCCTTGACATTTTAAAATGTGGTATTAATATTTTATAACAACTTAAGATTGTGCTAAGCACTTTCCTCACTTCTGTCATGAGAGCAAGCATTTTATATCCATTTTAGGAAACTGAGCCTTAGAAAGATTAGTTGGCTTGCCACCAGGGTTATTCAATACAATAAAGTTTTTTAAATAGAATTGGCTACTTTCGGTTCTTGTGGGTAGATATAGTTTAAATGTTGAAAACATCATTTGTTAGCAGAGATGTATATTTCTTTTTTTTTCTTATCTGCTACTCATGTGTCCAGTTTTCTACCAGTTGTAGGAACTCTAACCCTTTGGAGGGGAAAAAGCCAATGAGTCACAGCGAGCAAGAAAAGTCATTTCCAGTCATAGAACACACCTAAAGTTCTGTTTTCTCTTGCAAGGCCCAGTTCACCATGCCTTTTTTATTTGATTTAAATTCTATTTTCTGAAACAGATCATTTTTTAAACTGCTCTATAATGAAGGGAGGGAAGTGTGAAAATACTTTGCCTATGCATTTTTTTCTGGCTAAACATATTGAATTGTAGGTGTGGATCTTAAAATTGTATCATTTTTCAAACATGTCTTGTATAAACATTAAATTGTTTGGTTAGAAATGCTATTTTCCATTTAATTGTTGAAAATGAATTCCTATATTGATGTTCCTTCAAAGGAAAAGGGCTAAGAAACTTTATAAGGCCTTAAACTCGTGATAAGAATATAGATACACAGTACATATTTGTAAAGTGCTTAGCAGAGTACTTAGCATGCAGTAGGTGCTTTTAATCCTTATTCCCTTCCCCTCCCTCTCATACTCTTCTATACTCCCTCAAACCTGCCTCATTCTTTTCCCCACCCCAACCTTCTTGCTTGATAGTTTATTGACACTTTTTGCTTCTTTAAAAGTTGCTTTATTCTTTTCCATTCTGTTCCAGCCACACAACTCTCAACTGACCAACTGTGTGGAACAATGAGTTCCCTTACTGACTGGAGGAGTGTTAAGATAACAAAATTTGCTTCTCTCAACTTTGGCCTAAGAAATGTCCATATATTATAGAGGTACAAATATAAATGATTTCATGACCTAGAAAATGGAAAGTCAATGTCCTAACTCACCTGTGTAGTATTGTATTCTTTAAGTGGAATCAACTTTAGGGAAATTTTTTACAAGTTTAATTTAAACATTTTTAGGGATAACAGTTCAGACCAACTCATTTTTTTGCCATTTGTTAAACATTTTTAATAAATCTTCATGGCAAAAGTTCAGGTTGGACAATTTTGAAGCTGTAAATATGGGTGATATAGGTAGCATGAAAAAGCCACATTTGAAAAAGAATAACATCTGAAGACTAACTTTTTAACCAAATCTTTTTTCCTTATAGTTGATTATGGAAGATTCCCACAAAAGTAACAGTTCAGAGACAGCACCACAACCAGGTACAACAGTACAGGGTGCTCATATCTCTCACATTGCTCAACAGGTAAAGCATGGGTCAGTTTCTATAATTTTGAAATGATTAATACTGTATCTAGAGTAATCCACTGGGTCAAAATTTTAAAGCACTAGTGATTAAAAAGACCACCAACAGGTAGTAATGTATGAACTGTTAAGATTTTGTGAGACTGTAGTTTTGATAGGGGAGAACTTTTTTTATGTTGTAATATATAGTCTTCACAGTTTAGAGACAAACTGCATTTTTAAGATATACAAAAGCAGCATTATATTTTGATTTTTTTAGTTCAGAAAAATGAGTTGAGAGTTGAAATTATTTTTTATAATTTCTCTACCTATAATTTCTCTATCCATCTTGCAAAAAAAGAATAAAGGGAAAAGTGGGGGAAAGGCAGTTCAGCAAGAGTAACCGACATATCAACTGAGTCCAGCAGTATGTGCAGTATTCTAGACCTCTGCCAAGGAGGGAGGGGGCTTTGGCTGTTAAGTTACCAAACTTAATTGAAGCAGGTATTTTGTAACATCTTTGTAAATTTACCAGCTAGAGTTCAACAGATTTGTCATGGATACTTATGGATGGGTTTTTTTTCCCTACATTATTCAAAGGGTGATAACCATCATGTGAATGCATGTTTTTACCTTGCAGTAAAGACTAGTGTATTTTGGATATTTTCTTAAAAAATTATTTTGGCAACATGGGCATATGTATAATTTTTACCTATTAAATCTCCAGTGGCTTTAGTATTAATGCCTTGCAATGATATGGTTTCTAAAGTACTTACCTCACAACAACCCTGTGAAGTAGTAAGTACCAGTATTATGGCATTCCCACCCAAGTGTTCTGACTCCTAGATCAGTGCCATGCTGCCTCCTCACACTATACCAGTATTCCTGTAATGGACAGGGCAGAGAGAATTCTGAGTGCCTAGGTGTGGTTTGCTTTAATTGCCCATTCCTTATCCCTTTGGAAATATATTTCAGTTTCTTCAGTGCCATTTTCATCATCTTTCCATTTATGAAATATTTATAAAACTTGAATCCAATGGGCATGCAGCTGACTGTTCAGTACTTCTTTTAATTTCATCTTTTTTACACTCTTCTCAAAAGTATTGGTTTTCCTCTGACTTTTCCAAGGCTACACTGTCAGTATATATTAGAATCAGGATTTGAACCCAGGTCTTTCTAACTTGAGGGCTGACTCACTCTATTCACCATGTCATGTTCCCTCTTAGTTATTTAAAATTAAAACAATTTCAGTCTGGAAAGGTTAGGAGAGGTCATTTGACACCAGTATGACAAGTTTTTACAGAAGCTCAACCATTATACATAAATTATCACAAGAAATCCAAAAGAGTCTAAAAACTATCTTAGCAAACACTCAACTTGTTTTCCAAGCAAAGAAATAGGGCAGCCAAGGGCAACACTGGAGTGGAATATAAACTTGTTTTTATAGTCATACATAGAATTATAGAAGATTATAGTCAGTATTTCTTAAGAAAGTAAGAAGGAGTATAAAGGGGTTAGGGAAAAAGCAGAAGCTTGAGGAGACATCTAAATGAACACACATCAAGTGCATCTGAAGGCAAAACTGAAATAAGGCCAACATAAAATTTTAAAATAAAAAAGCTCTGTAATGATTTCTATAACCAATTGTTTCTATTATTAGGGACAGTGGAGTTACCACCTTTAGGTTCAGAAGTTCTTTCTGAAGACGTTGAAAGGGCAGTCCTGAATCAGCTAAACAGTCATAAAATACCTCTTAAGACTATCTCTGTACCAGGCACCAGATTAATTGCTGGAGGTAAAAGAAAGGCAAAAAACTAGTTGTTTCTTACAAGAAGCTCTTGGTCCAATGTAGACAACTATGTACAAGCAAAATTAGATAGAGGATAAATTGGAGATAATCAACTAGGGGAAAGTGCTAGCATTAAGAAATGAAGAAAAGCTTCCTGTGGAAGATGGGGTTTTAGCTGGGACTTGAAGGAAGCCAAAGGAGGTAAGGGGCAGAGGTGAGGAAGGAGGCACATTCTCAGCATGAGGGATAGTCAGTAAAAATGCCCAGATTGACTGTCTAGTGTGAAGAGTAGCAAGGGACTCAGGGTCACTGAGTATATAGAAAGGAAAGAGGGAGATATGTAAAAAGATTGGAAAAGTAGATTGGGGTGGTTGTGTCACGTTATGAAAGTGAAACAAAAGTAGCAAAAGCAACTGGGTTCAACCAAATATACACAGAGAAGTTCCTTGACACATCTGAGGCAGTTAAAGGGTCTATTCCCAAAGGACATGAAGGAGAGAAAGGTACCAAAGACATGGAAAAAGTCCTTGATGCTACCTTAAAGACTCTTCTAGCAATCATGGGTGTCAGAATTATATGCTTCCTTTAAAAATAATGATAACTAACATCAAGTAAAATGTAAAAGTATATCAAGACAGGGAAACTTTCTTGTCAAAGGTGTTTTCAGGATATCTGGCATAGAGTCAAGTGAAAGAGGAATTCTTAATAAGATGGTGAAATCCTCTCATTCTTATTTATGGATGATATTGTGATGATATCAAGTCTCAGAACATTGCAGAGCTTCCCATATGAGATTCATAGACCCTCAAAAGAATTTGGCCAGTTATATATGCCTCTGTCATAATGATGATATACAGTTGAATAAATGGTCTATAGAACTTATCCATCAGTTTACCTATATATCTAGAAAATCATCTATTAAAGAATGAAAGGGATGTTTGGAGTAAATACTTCAACAAAAAAATTAATTTTTATACTGTTAGACTAAGCAGTTGTTCAAAGCAGAATTTTCACTTTCCTACTGTATAACTGATACGTAAAAAGTGCTTTAGAATTTACAAAGCACTTTCTTCACAACAAACCTTTCAGGGAGGCATACTTTTATCCCTATTTTACAGATGAGGAAACTGAGATTTAAAGAGAATAAATGACTTGCTCATTCACAGTTCAAAATGGGAATGTGAAACCTATCTCCCTGACTCTTGACTTTAAACCAGTTCTTTTTTTAATCCAGGCACTTACAATGATTTCTACTATTTTCTTGGTCAACTGTCTTTAAAAGTTAACTCGATATAATGTTATTGTTGATATTTGAGTTTGCAGATTCCAAAGTATTGAAAAATATTTCCCTTCCCATGTGGTTCCGAATTGAATAATCAGATAAGGTATACTTTCTGGAGGTCTCTGTATTGAGACTGTTTGATAAGTCCAAGAGTTAGAACCTAAGAGAGGTGCTATGACCTAAAGGGAAATGATAAGAGGGAACTCTTGGAAGGGATTTAGTGTTGTTGTGTCATTTCAGATCCTTTTTGGGGTTTTCTTGGCAAAGATACCAGAGTGATTTGCCATTTCCTTCTCCAGTTTATTTTACAGATGAGAAACTAGGTAGATCAGGTTAAGTGACTTGCCCAGGGTCACACAGCTAGTGAGCATCTGAGGCCAGATTTGAACTCAAGGAAGAGGAGTCATCTTGATTCCAAGCCCAGTGCTCTTATCTAGTAGCCATAGTGCTGTGAGCTAAAGAGCAATGATGAGAGGACTGTGAGAATGGATTCTGAACTTTAAACCTAAGTTTATTAGCTGACTAATATGCTATTAAGTGACTTACCTTCGCTGTATATAGATTTTACATAACTTTTCCTTGTTCTGTAACATTTGCTAACCACGGAGCGGAAGTAGATAGGGTAGAAGAACAATCACAAGCTTGAAGACTGACCTTAACCTTCTTGAAACAACCATCTTCCCATCCACTCATGCTTTCCCTGGACTCATTCTCCAATAGTTGGCATTCTCTTACCCTCTTATTCTTCCCATTCCAGTAGTCATATTACCTCTACTCTCTCCTGTGTTATTATTAAAAATGATGAGGGCCGAGATCAAAAGGAAGAATAGTATTTTAATAAAAGCCATGCTGATAGAGATAAACTGACCATGCGCTGGTAAGAAACCTATTCAAACCTCACCTCAGCCATTTACCTTTTCCTCCCTTCCCGCGCGCTCAGGTAGCTAAAGAGGAAGTTCCAAGTCACTCCCCCCTACTTAAAACAGTCCCTCACCTTGAATACCTAATCCAAAACAGGAAACCCATGAAACCTGTTGGACCACGGGAAATGTAGTTTTAAGGACCCCAGCTCTTCTTCTTCCTCAGGAATGCCTTCTCCAAAATTAACTTTCCTTCCATCTTTTTTAATACTCATTGGCTTCCTCCACATAACATGGCATCCTACTGAATGTTTCTTATTTATACTTACTGGTCTAGTTTGAAAAGTTGGGGTATACCTTGTTTCCCATTGCCACTCTTACCATTATTTTTCAGCTACCTTTTCTCCTTTGATATTCATGCTATCCAAATTTATAACCCAATTCAGATTTTGTTGGTTACTATCTACAGATCCCCTAGTACTGGGTTGGCGAACTTATGGTACACGTGCCAGAGGGTCTGCTCCCCTCCCCCTCTCCATGTGCAGCAATAGGAGCACTTCTTTCCTCCCTTGTCTGGGGTAAGGCATGGGGCTCACTCAGGGCGTGAGGGTTGCAGTTTGGGCACTTGATCTCTAAAAGGTTTGCCATTACTGCCCTAGGACATTCTTCCTCCTTTCTCAAGGAAATTAGTCCCTAGCTCTTTCTCCTTTTCCACCTCAAACGCAGCTGTCAAAATAGGAGACTTGAACATATATATAAATGATCCCTCAGATACTGTATCTTCCCAGTTCCTCAGTCTCCTCAATTCCACCTCAACTACACACAAAGATGGTCGTATTTATAATTAGTTCCTATGTTCCCCGAATTGCTGGACACCCTCCCAACCTTTTTCTTATGCTTATACAAAAAATCCAATATGAGCATTTTTGTGCATGGAGGTCTCTTCTTTCTCTGATAACCCTGAGACAAAGGCTGAGCAACAACATCACTAAGTCAAAGGAAATGTAGTTTGACCTTTTTAATTCCAAATTGTTTTCTAGAATACCCCCTCCACGGTTGTCATTTTTGCCAGTACAAGGTGGAGGCTCAGGGGTATGGATTGATTTTTCTCTAATTAAAATAATTTGGAGTACTTTTTCATGTGTCTTTTCAAAGCTTGGATTTTTAATTATCTTTTGATAATTGCCTGTTTATATCCTTTGACTATCAGAGAATGACTTTTTTGCATATATTTAAAACAATTCCTTATATATCTTACATGAGACCTTTAATCCCATTTAACTGTTTAATTTCTCAATTTAGCTGCATTTATCTTTTGTTGGTGTTGCTATACCCTGTTTGGTCCTGAATTCTTCTCTTACTAACAGTGGTGATAAGTATTTCCTTCCTTGCTTTCCTGATTGGTTTAAGTCATGTTGTTCATTTGAAATGTATTTTAATATGTTGATGTGAAATGTTGGTCTCAAGGTAACTTCTGCAAGAGCGGTTTTCAATTTTTCCCTTAGTTTTTTGTTAAATAGGAGTGTTTATCCTAGTAGATGGGGGTCTTTTTGTTTTGTTGAACAGTATGGTCATTTATTTCTCTATTTTACGTACCTAATCTTTTCCACTGATAGACTCTTCTACTCCTAAATTAGTACTGAATACTTTATTTTTTCAAAAAGCCCTGACCTTCTGTGTATTGGCTCCAAGGCAGGAGTGGTAAGGGTAGGCAATGAGGGTCAAGTGACTTGCACAGGGTCACACAGCTGGGAAATGTCTGAGGCCAGATTTGAACCTAGGACCTCCCGTCTCTAGGCCTGGCTCTCAATCCACTGAGCTACCCAGCTGCCCCTGGTACTGAGTACTTTAGATCAGAGATGGGCAAACTTTTTAAAGAGAGGGCCAAAGGAGAGGAAATGCTCATCTGTCAGTCTGTGTCTAAGGCATCTCTTTCAAAGTTTCATTGTATTGTATCCTACTCATTGTATTCATCAGATTAGGAATAATGTTGCCTGCCTGATGGAACATTTCAGGGGGCCCACATCTGGCCCGTGGGCCATAGTTTGCCCATTACTGCTTTAGATGATTCATTCTTTTAAAGTGTAGTTTGAAATTTGGTATTGTGAATCTCCTTTCCAGGTGTTGTGTTTGTAGGTGAAAAAGGGATGATGAGGATGGGAGAAAGGAAGAGAAAAGGAAGGTAGGGAAGGAAGCCGGGATACCCTCCCAGCCCTGGTGGGAAATTAACCAGAGCCCTTTGGAGCAAAACAAAAATTAGGCTAGACTATAGGAATATTTAACTGGGTTTATTTAGGTTAGGAAAGAAAGGTCTGGGAAAGCTAGGAGGTAGATCTCAGACAACTGTGTCGGGACCAAGGCTCTCTGGGGAAAAAAGTCTCTCTCCTCCCTTCTCCAAAAAAGGCGCCAAAATCTGCCCTCTCTCTTCTTTATATACTTTCTCAGACACCTCCCACAAAGGAAGTGGAATGTGTCTGAGGAAGTTGTGGTAGAAAGTCCTGGGAGATGTAGTCTTCCAGGGTTCAGAGCCATTCCAAAATGCACACAGGCTACTTTTTAAAAATCATTTGAGATTCTTGATGTTTGAACTAGATTATTCCAGGAAAATTTATTACTTACTATGTGCCAGGGACTATAAGCTCTAAGGCAAAAACAGCCACCTTTTTTTTTTTTTTTTTTTTTTTTTTTTTTTAGAGAGAGAGAGAGAGAGAGAGAGAGAAACGGAAGTGAAAGCACCAGTTGTAGATGACCTTCTTAAAGATGTTAGCCACAAAAGGGAGAAGAGATGACAATAGCTAGCAGAGTAGGTGGATCAATTGAAGGGGTTTAGGTCATAGGGAATCCACCAGTAGACAGTCTGAAGATTAGCGAGAGAGTAGGCAAACAGAGGGGACAGTCTGCTGGAGAAGACAGGATGGAACAGGATCATTTATGCATGTAGAGGGATATTCAGTGGTATACATAATGTGTTGTAAATTTTCCTGTCAATCATTTTTCCCTAACAAAAATCCAAGAATCCTTTGTTTAAAATCCAGTCTAGTTGTTTCATGTAATAAATTTATTTCTTCAAGGAGTCATAAACTCTTAAATTTGGCTAATAACTAGTGTACAACAAATTTCCAAAAAATAGATTTTAGAAAATGCAAACTGATGATTTTGCCATCAAATTCCAGCAAAATTCTAAACTAAATTATTAAACAGATGGTTTGCTAGTGTTTAGAAATGGAAGTAGTGATCAGTAGGCTCTTGTATGAGTTTATTTACTCTAACAATGTTATTCTAAGACAGCTGTGTATCCTTTTTTAAAAAAGTAACTTCCATTTCCATTTCTGGCCTGGTAGCATAGACATATATTTCCTTCAGGCTAAGAGTCCCTTATATCCTTATATATATCAAGATGGAGAAGTGCTGTCTGGAATATATGCGATCAAGTAGTTTTAGTAGATAGGTTAGCAGTGGAGCGTGTGTACTCATTAGTTGATGATATTGTTATTAGGTGAACTCCTGGGTTCGGGAAGGACACCTTCTGCGAGAATGCAAGACTCCAAAATAGCTTAAAAGTAAAAAGAGATTTATTAGTAATGTAGAATTTTGGCCTACTAGACAGCATGAGTGGAACATCCCTGGGGGGGGGGGGGGGAGGGTGCTCCCTGAATGCCTCAGTCCTGGAGTCTTTACAATAGTGAGGATGTGATGTTGTGTTATGGTGTGGACATGACTCTAGAATGATAAATATTCAGGCATTCAGTGGGGTATTTGGTCATCTGACCGGGGTCTGCCTGAAGACCCTCATAGTTTAGGGAACAAATGGATGCCTGAGATACAGCCTGATGGTATCAAGGTGTAGTCTGAAAGTGCATCTCTATATCCATCTCTATCTAAAGGATGATCCAAAGATGATAATAATCTCAGGGTCTTATAGAAGTTCTTGGGTTAGGAGTCACAAGGACAGAAAGGAACACGGGAATTTCCCTGTTTACAGTTTGCCTGGGTTAAGGGGGTACGATGCCTGTGCCAATGTCAATCCAATAGAATAATAGCATTTACATAGTACCTGTTACATGACGGCTATTATACTAATTCCTTATAATAATCTCACTCGATATTTACAGCCAATCTGTGATAAGGCACTATTATTATCTCGATTTTGCAAATAGGGAAATTGAGGCAAATAGGTTAAGTCATTGATGGGCAAACTATTCCCCGCGGACTTAAATGATTTGCTCACAGTCACATAGTAAGTGTCTGAGGCCTGACACCAGGACCAATGCTCTGTGTACTATGGTGCCACCTAGCTGATGAGCATTTCTGGTAGCATGCTGTAGAACATGCTGTCCTTTTTGTTCTTTTCAATAATGACTTGGTTAAGGGGCAGCTGGGTAGCTCAGTGGATTGAGAGTCAGGCCTAGAGACAGGAGGTCCTGGGTTCAAATCTGGCCTCAGACACTTCCCAGCTGTGTGACCCTGGGCAAGTCACTTGACCCCCACAGAAGTTAAGGGTTTTAAAAAAAATAATGATTTGGTTAAGAACATTGTTAGACATGGATGCAGGAGCAGATGAAAAAATTAGGATCCTGGAAGATCTGGACAGATTGGACTCCTGGGTCTAAACTAAGAGACTTAAATTTTACATTTTTAAAATTAAGCATAGAAATAGAAATTGAAGGGAATTTAACGTAGTTCATATAGAATCATATTATTTTAGGGTCTTAGAATTGATATTAAATTACTGGTTCAAGAGAGCAGAAGTGCAGTAAAGGCTAGTTAATTGAAGTTTTAAGTTACTTGCCCAGGGTCACACATCTAGGAAATGGCTAAGGCTACATTTGAACCCGGGACCACCTGGCTTTCTATCCACTGAGCCACCTAGCTGCCCTGATGGGAAGTTTTAAAGAAGGGGAAATAG
Source organism: Gracilinanus agilis (assembly GCF_016433145.1). Lineage (NCBI taxonomy): Eukaryota > Metazoa > Chordata > Mammalia > Didelphimorphia > Didelphidae > Gracilinanus > Gracilinanus agilis. The sequence goes on along the minus strand of NC_058134.1, from coordinate 291,493,826 downwards.
TATTTATGATGCTTGGTAGAACCTAACTAAATCAAGCAGTTTGCTAACAGTATTCCATGATCTCCTGTAGATTGAGCGCTTGTGCTTGACAAATATTTCTTAAGCCAGATATATGGCTTATGTTGTTCTGTTTTAAGTCATGAGGACTACAAAAGAAGTTTGCCATGGTCCTTGTCCTAAAGCAGGAATTCTTGTACCTGCATGAACTGTTGGTTTGTTTTTGTTTTATGTTTAAAATGGAGGCCACATCCTTGGCCCTCTGATTTTAACTTTGGCAATCTTACCAATCCCAGACAATGTTCAAATCTTTATCTATAGTTCCTACAACTCCTATATCCTAGGCCTCAACTTTCAACTGCCCATAATAAACATTTCCACTTGGATGTTTACTCTCCAACCTATCCAAAACTGAACTTACTCTTTCCCCAAAACCTGGCCTAAGGTACTACCATTGTTCCAGTTACCTAAGCTCAAACCCTTGCAACATCTTTGGATTCATAGGGAAAGGAAATAGTAAATGACTATTAAGTTGAGTGGCTTTCTCTTTCCATCTCATCTCACTTTCCACAGCCACCACTTTATTTCTTCATACCTCAGTTACTAGAATAGCCTTCTCTTGGCCCTGCCTCTGTTCCCTTCTCTTTCAACTCTGCCCTACATATTGCTGCCAGAGTAATCTGATTAGCTTTATTGTCTGACCATTAATCATAGCCTAAAGCTCTGACTCCAGGATGGCATTTAGGGCCCTCTACAGTCTAGCTCCAGCTCCACTTTCCAGGTTTCTCTGTTTTCCTTCATGAACTCATCTAAACTAGACAGCTCACTATTCCCTAAGTCACCTGCTCCTCTTTGTGCTCCATAGCACATACATCAGTATTCTACTTAGTTTAGCAAACAATCTGCTAGTTTTTTCTCCTGGCTATGAAAAAAGAAAAGAAACCAAATATAGTGTCCTGGTTAGTATATTCCATGCCCGGAATGTACTTTGTCCTGTAGGAGTCATTGCCTAGTGTCCCACTCTTCCTCCTTATTTCTTTCCTCTTTGGAATCTCTTTGTGCTTCTCTAGTGATAATAAATTGTACATTTCTAACTTGAGTCATAATTATTTCTTTCCTTGTCCTCATTCCCTACCAGATTGTAAGTTCCCTAAGTGCAGAAACTATCTCCCGAGTCATCTTTATATCACCAACGCCATGCAGATGCTGAGACTAAATTTGGTATAGTGGGAAGAACACTGGACTTGGAGCCAGGATACTGGGGTTATAGACCCTAGCCATATAACCTTGGGCAAGTCATTTCCATTCTCTAGACCTTACTAACACACAGGGAAGTCAGCTCAATGCCCTGATAAAATTATGTTCAAATTGCTAAAGAAGATAACATTGATTTTCAGCAACAAAAAAGCAAAAATCTAACATGCCCCAAATATGTACGTTCCCCACTGTTAGGGTTTTACTTTTCTTCCGTGTACAGGTGAAATAAATATTTGGTTAATTGAATTTCTGCTTATTCATAGATGTCACTAAGAGGAGCTGCACCAATGACAGTTGTACATCTTTCTGGAGAGCAAGTACAGAGTCAGGGGGTCATCCAAACTGCTCAGTCATCTTCAGTGATCCACCCCCCGCAAGTGCAGACCGTGCAGGTAACTGGAAATGTGGTCTCTGTGGTACAAAGTATAAATTTTCATGTCTGGAGCCTTATCTGATAGCAAGTTGCTGTCTCATTACAATATTGTAAGCAGTATAATCTGCTTAGAAATTAGTTTAACAAAGGGAGAACAACATTTTAATCTCCTAGTTATTAAAGATCCACATTAGTTTTATCTTCTGCAAGGACAGGTGGGCTTGAATTTTAAGGGAAAAGACAAACCTCCAGGGAAGGATACTTGTAGATCCAGTGGTGAGAAGATTATCCCTCTCGGGCAAGGAAGACCTCAGCTGAGAAGTAGGAATCCTGAGCATGTGAGAAGTTAAATAGCACTGCCTCTTCCTCCCATTCCCTGAAGGCCAAATCCATACTTGGTGAGGTAAAAGGGAAGAGTGGTCTCTCCATAGGAAAAGGTGGTAGGGTGGAAATGGGGTGGCTCAGTGAGAGTCTTTCACTTACAAATTTCACTTCAAAACTCATGGGATAGCTAGGTTGTGCAGTGAATAGAGCACTGGACTTGAAGTCAGGAAGACTCCTCTTCCTGAGTTCAAATCTGGCCTCAGACACTTCTTAGCTGTGTAACATTGGGCAAGTCACTTAACTCTCTTTGCCTAGCTCTTGCCCTTCTGTCTTAAAGTTGTTACTAAGACAGAAAGTAAAGGGTTTTTTTTTTGTTTGTTTTTTTTAAATCAAAACTTCATAACCAAGCAGATGAGAAAGAATTTGGTAGGTAAACAGCTTAGCCCTTTTAGGAGAGCCTGGGCTATTCTAGGCTCTGTCCTGGAATATTACAAAAAATAAACATATTCTACTGAGTCTATACTAAGGATGTATAGAATCAGTACAAAATAATTTGGGGATGAAGGGGAAAGCACTAACATATGAAGCAATCAGGAAAGGCCTCTCCTGTAAGAGAGTGTCAAAGGTGAGGGAAGAGAGAACAGTCCCGGAATTGGGGATGGACCAGGCTGTGCAAAGGCATGGAGGGAGGAAATAGAATGTCATATACAGGGAATAGAGAGAAAGAGGCTGGAGCCAGATTTTCTGAAGAGTTTTTAATGCCATACGGAGAAGTTTGTGTTTTATCCTAGGGATAACATTGAAATTCTCCCTAAAGTTCTTGTTTAGGAAGAAGTGATATGTTTAAATCTAAACTCTAGGAATACATTTCTGATTGGAGAGGCAAGAAACTGGAAGTAGGGAGACCAAACAGGAAGCCATTGCAGGATGGCTAAGTCAAGTGGATAGTGAGCCAGGCCTGGGTTCAAATCTGTCCTCAGACACTTCCTAGCTGTGTGACCTGGGCAAGTCACTTAACTCTACCTCAGTTTTTCCTCATTTGTAAAACGAGCTGGAGAAGGAAATGGCAAACCACTCCAGTATCTTTGCCAAGGAAACTTAAGATGGACTCACAGAGTCAGACCTAGCTGATTATGACTGAATGACAACAAAGACCTGTCTGTTAAGCATAGCTTGTTAAAGTTTACTTGTTCTTTACCAATATCCTCACTGTTGATGCCCTCAACTTGTATATAGATGACTTATTTTTTTTTTTTTTTTACATATTGGAGAATAAGCTTAGAGGTCACCTCTTTTTTTCCATTTTAACATCTGAGAATTTTCCCATGCCTTTGTTATCTTCTCCTAATTGTATTGCCTGTGCACAGCTATTTGTATATATTTATATATATATGTATATATATATATTTATATATATATCATAAATATATTTGTGATATATTTGTTCTAATCACTTGGTTTTGCCATCATTTCTGCCAACTTTATAAACACTTCAAGGGGTGTGATGTTAGCGTTCAAAAGTGTTAGTTCCACTATTTTAAAAATTAATTAAAATTAGTTTTTTAATTAAATTTTTAAAAATATTTTAAAATTTTGTTATCAGGCAACACACTTCATATTGGTCATTGTTGTAAGAGCACACTCATGCAAAACCAAAACCCCAAAATAAAACCATAAATACGCTGATATAGTCTGCTTTGATATGCATCCATCCATCCAATTCTACAGTTCTTTCTCTGGAGGTAGATAGCATTCTCCATAAGTCTTTCAAAATTATCCCAGATCATTGCATTGCTAAGAGTAGCCAAGTTTTTGCAGTTGATCATTGTACAATATATTGCTGTTACTATGTACAGTGTTCTCTCAATTCAGCTTATTTTGCTCTGCATCGATTCTCACAGATCTCTTCAGCTTTTTCTGAAATCAGCCTGTTCATCATTCCTTACAGCACAATAGTATACCATCACTAACATGTACCACAATTTGTAAAGCCATTCCCTAATTGATGGACATCCCCTCAATTTCCAATTCTCTGGCATCACAAAATAGTTCCACTATTCTTTTTTTTTTTTTTTTTTTTTTTTTTTTAACCCTTGTACTTCGGTGTATTGTCTCATAGGTGGAAGATTGGTAAGGGTGGGCAATGGGGGTCAAGTGACTTGCCCAGGGTCACACAGCTGGGAAGTGGCTGAGGCCAGGTTTGAACCTAGGACCTCCCGTCTCTAGGGCTGACTCTCACTCCACTGAGCTACCCAGCTGCCCCAGTTCCACTATTCTTGATGGATTTATTACTTATTTATTATTTATTATATTTATTAGTCTTTTGCAAATCTTTTCCAGTTTTCTTCAGTTCTTCTTTTTCCTTTTTAAACCTTTTAATGTTTTTAAACAAAAAGCGTTTCTATACAGAGAGCACAAAAAGAAGATTCTTTATGAAACTGGGTTGCTGTTTCATATCACTCAATATGTTTTTAAGTATATAATAAATATTACATGTTACTTTCAAAACTACCTGCTTGTTTGCTTCTTCTTAAACTTCCTTTTGTCCTTTCCTATGTGATTTTTTTTTTTTGATTGTAGTCGCCTTTTACTTTGGGCTCACTCTTGCTTTCTTCCCATCCTAATGACTTTGATTCTGTCAATCACCCTCTCTTCCCTGATAGGCTCTTTTTTTATGCTGTATTGTGTTTTTATTTGTTATTTTTCAAGGTATTAAGTTTTATTTTTTTCCTCAATTACATGTAAAAACACTTTCTGACATTTTTTCTTTTTTTCTTTTTTTTTTTTAAACCCTTACCTTCCATCTTGGAGTCAATATTGTGTATTGGCTCCAAGGCAGAAGAGTGGTAGGGGTAGGCAATGGGGGTCAAGTGACTTGCCCAGGGTCACACAGATGGGAAGTATCTGAGGCCAGATTTGAACCTAGGACCTCCTTCTCTAGCCCTGGCTCTCAATCCACTGAGCTACCCAGTTGCCCCCTCCTGACATTTTTCAAAGAATATTTTATCTGAAATTCTGTCCGTTTCTCCCTTCATTCACCCCCTTGAGATGTTAAGCAATATCATATAGATTTTTACATGTGTAATTGTGTAAATTTTGCCATATTAATCCTTTTATGTAAGGAAACTCAAATAGAAAAAAAAACTAAGAAAGTAAAAAAATGTTTGCTTTGGTCTGTATTCAGATCCAGTTCTTTTTCTGGGAAGTAGAGGGCATTTTTTTTTTTTTTTTTTTTTTTTTTTTACCATGAGCCCTTTCAGATAGTTTGGATCAGTGCTTGGTACTTTCTTCTCTAGGTTTTCAAAATCCTACTCTTTCCTGGTTCTTCTCCTACCTACCTGACCACTCCTTCTTTCCTTGATGGTCATCTAAATTAGACCCACTAACCAAAAACACAGTGTTTTTTCCTGAATCCTCTTTTCTCCATCTGTATGATTTTACTTGATGATCTCATTAGCTCTCATGGATTCAGTTTTCATTTCTGCTCTTCATTCTCAAATCTGCTTTTCTACAAATCTTACTTGGTCCTAACCTCTCTGCTAGCCTCTAGGCTCACATCTCCAACTGTCTTTCAGACTTCTTGAACTAGCTGTCCACTAAACATCTTAAACTCAACATGTCCAAAACTGAATTAATTTTATTTCACCCCAAATCCTTTCCCCTGTTATTGTCAAGGTACCGCCAACTTTCCAGTCCCAGCTTGTTTTCTCAGTATCTTTTAGCCAATCCATTGCCAAGGACTAGATTTCACCTTTGTAATAAAAGTCTCAAATATGTCCGCTCTGTATCACTTTTAGGATCAAATGCAAAATCCTCTCATGCTTAAAGTCTTCCTATTTGGTGCCCCTGCCCCTTCGATCTTCTTATACTATCACTCCTCTGTGCTTCTTGATCCAGTGACACTGGCCTCTTTATTGTTCTTCAAACAAAATACTCCATCAACAACAGACAGCAGTCTCCGGGCATTTTTCTTAGCTATCCCTCATGCCTGGAATGTTCTCCCTCCTCTTGGCTTTGAGACCCAAGTAAAACCCTGCCTTCTATAGGTATAATTTCTCTACTTTCTAGTGCCTTACCTATATTTCTTTTATATCCTGTATTTAGCTCATTAGTGCACATTTTTTTGCTTGTTCTCTTGATCGATTGGGAGCTTCAGGTGGAGTGATCATCTTTTCCCTTTTCTTCCCATCAGTTACCACTATGTCTGGCACCTCCTGGGTGTGTAATAAATGCTTAGAGACTGATCAATTATTCTGAACGTAACAGAATGAAAAAAGGTCTTATTTTAAACATCTTTAATATTTTACCTGCAATATTCAGTCTCAGGAAGTAAAATGTACTTTGTAGGTGTCATCCTGGTCAGATAGTGAAGAGTCTCAGGATTCTTCTGACAGCATTGGCTCTTCACAGAAAGCTCGGGGAATTTTGGCACGGCGCCCATCTTACAGGTGAGTATTGACTCCTAAGTGTTTTTATTTATTCAATTCCAGAGTTTACATAGTGCTGTATACTTGATGTGAGACCTTGTGAAAAGTAGTGGGAATCTATGCCTATAATCACCCTCTTGGTGAGGGAAAACTTAAGTGAAATCACTAAGAAGCTGTGAAGTATCAACAAAATGAACATGTTTTGCACTAGATTTAAATAGCATAAAGGCATTAGGCAATACTTTATGTTAATAAACTTGAGTATTATTTGGGGACTATAAGTACTTTGTGAAAAATCTTTCAGGTGGATAATGGATTGGTAATTGTGTTACTGTTACTAGTTGTTTTATAGTTTAATTTTCTCATATTTAATTTTTTAAAAGATGTGTTATCAAAGGCAATACCAAGTTTTCCCACTAATTTTATAATTTGGGGTATGTCACAAGTAGGAATGGGAATGAATTTAGAATTGGCCTGTGTAGGCTCACTGAATTGGTTTAGAATGCTTGTGATCTATTCCAGAAGCTACATTTTAGCAAATGTACTGTAGGACTTAAATAAAATTAAACTTCAAGTATTAATTTTATAAAGTTTATTAATAATCACTTGAAGTAGAAGGAATAAAAAGGAAATAGAAGTAAGAAAACCTAATTATTTAACAAAATTAAGACCATATGATAAAGTTCTCCTTGCCTGTTTAAAAAGCCCACTCTGCCAAAGCCCTGATAGGAAGACTAGAGAGCGAGAGGTGGGACTACACCAAATTTATATCCTCCCTATGTCAGCACATAATGTGAGGAGAGGGGGATGCTGGGAATTTTAATTTTTAGGGTAACAGATTCTAATTACACAGTACTAAGTAGTTATTGTGGGATGCAAATGAATTTTTTTAATCTTTAAATTGTAAATATAACATTTATTGTGATGGAATTTGGATAGCCACTGAGGGGTGCAAAAAAATGGTAATTCTATGATGTGCCAATTTCAGAATCAAGGAAGAGACTATGAGTGGCTAAGGGTGATGTACATACTTGTACATCAATCACATTCATTGTCAGCAGGCCTTTTCAAAAGTCACAAGTTCCTGTCAGCAGAGTCCGGGGTCTTCTGAAGGTCATTAAGCACTTGTGTTTGACCAGTGATATCCTAGGGTCCAAGGAAGTTATGGTTTTGAAGCAAAGGTGGCTAGGGAGTAGGTAGAAATGACCCATGGGGTAAGGGGCTTTGTTAAGGCACGTGAATCCTTTTTCAAGTACTGCATCCTTGGGGAACAGAGAGGGGTGGAAAGAGTGCTAATAGGGCAGCACAAAGTAAATCCTTTTAATTGGCTTAACTAATCTAGTGTAGATTAGTTTAACCAATTAACCAAATACAATTAATATAATCACTGATACATAAAAAATACCACCAATACATTGTGTGTGGGGGGGGAGATTCTAACCTATAAAATTCTCATTCCTAAAGTATTCCTAACATGACTAACTCAAACTTAATCCAATACTGCTTAATTCACTAATACAATCTCTGATAAGTCACACCGAATTGAGTAAATTCTGATTAAATTGAGTGGGGATGGGGAGAGGAGAATCAATTATTTTCACTCAAATATTCTTATTTCTAAGGTACATCACCCCAGTTTCCTTAAATTTACTTTTCATGTGCCATGGTTTCAGATCCAAATTCCAAGAGCCTGGACAGGTCACTTAACCCCCATTGCCTAGCCCTTACCACTCTTCTGCCTTAGAACCAATACATGGTGTTGATTCTAAGATGGAAGGGTTTTTATCAAAACAAAACAAAAAGCTTAGTATATTAAAGTTCTTCACCATTTACCTCCAACCTGTAAGGGTTAAAAATTAAGATTGGACTAAATATAAATGTGGTCACCGAAATTAATATATCTTGTCAAATGACTTTTCAGCAGTATTTATTTATAAAATAGAAGGAAAGAGTGAAAGTAGAGAAATGAGAAAGAAGGCAGAGAAGATATCCTATCACACTAGATCAGTGATGGGCAAACTACGGCCCGTGGGCCAGATGCAGCCCCATGAAATGTTCTATATGACCAAATGACATTATTCCTAATCTGATGAATACAATGAGTAGGATACAATACAATGAAACTTTGAAAAAGTTGCCTTAGAAACAGACAGATGAGTATTTCCTTTTCTTTGGCCCTCTCTTTAAAAAGTTTGCCCATCACTGCACTAGATAATTACTCTGGCCCAGTATGAGCTAGTTTTATTAAGCAGGTTTTATTAACTCTCCACCTGAGAAGGGTTCCAGTCACAAGGCCTCCTCCAAGAGAGGGGGCCTCTCTGGAAGCTAGTCCCTTCAGGAGCCAGGAAAGGAGTCAGCCTTTTTCACTCGCCCATGTGATAGTCCAAAGAAAAGATCCAAGAGTAGTCTCACCTGTGGATTTTAAAATTAATATTCAGTATCTCCAAAGCATAATATTTATATAGATTTATTAATATTTAAGAGCTAGAGAACACAGGGAATGTTCCCCACTCACTTCACATGGAAGAGAGAGCTAGGGCAACAAGGACCAGTCACCACTCAATTCATATGGAAGAGAGAGTGAGAGGAGCGTTATCCAAAATTTATATACAATCATGCAAAAGATGCACTTAAACAGAAAGGAAAAGGAATTGTGGGCAATACAGAAAGGAATTTTGGGCAATGCAGTTCCAGGGGTTCAAGATTTTTCATATATACATTCCCCCCTATGATCCTTTGGGAGACTAGTCTCCCCAGTGGATCTTGGAAACAGTCAAATTAAAACTTAAAATAATTTGGGGAAAAAAGGGACATAAAAGAGAAAAAGAACAAAACCAATGTTAGATGCATTGACAAAAAAACAAATAGGCAAACACTAAGAAGACAAAAAGCCCTTTTTGGCATTAGAGTGTCCATTCAAAGTAAATACATTCAACCCCTCAAAGTTCAAATTCACCATCTCAAAGTTCACTCTGATCTTCTGGTGCAGTGAGTGTCTCTGCAGGCATCTTCATGGCACCTTCTGGATTCTGGAAGGTGGTCTTCTGTTCTAAATTAGGCTCAAATTCAAATCAAAACTCACAGCAACAACCTAGTTCCGCCTGAGGAGAATAATAACACATTCCCGCCTGAGGAAGATACAGGGATACACATAGGAATCACGTAGGGATACACAATCATGTCTTAAGATATATGAATCAATTATCAAAAACATTGAAGAATCCAAAGAAATTAAAAGAAAATAACCTGTGAGGGAAATTTAGAATATCAAAAACATGAAGAAGAAAAGAAAAAAAATTCTAGGAAAAAGGAAAAAACCCACAAATCACAACAGGTTCTTGTAGCAATCCATGTCCCATAAGCTTTGCAACGACAATCACTCGCTAACCCATTTTAGCAGCCTGCACTACAGTAAGTTGACACATCATGAAAGAAATAGAAAAAAAGATACTAGATCTCAAAACAAATGGGAAATAGCATTTCCTGGTTTGATCCTTTTCTTCACTTTTTGGGATAATGGAGCCAGAACAATCATTGTATACTTGATATAGAGTGTGGTACAAGGAAGTCTGTCCTACGTCTTAACATATGTCAGGCGCCGCAACCTCGAGTCTCACACATGATTAAGTCTGTGCTCTTTGCACAGAATGTCATCAATCCCCATAGGATTGGTTTGGTCTCTTACCTTTTTGTGCTCGTTTGACACTTTGCAGGTCAACTTCTGTGCTCCTTTGTGGTCCGTTTCTCTTTGATTCAGATGTATTCATCGAGCAAAAGTCTCATAATATTTCAATAACTAGTGGCAGGTTGCCATAGTCCAAAGCTTTTTGGGTACACATTTATATGCTAGGCAAATGGACATCTTATGTTATTCTAATGCAAAAATCAAAACATTTCAGAAAATATTTTTAGTACTGGTGACATGTGCTTCAAATGTAAAAAATGAGAGGAAAAAATCAAATACTATATGGCATTGTAGGAAGAAGAAACAAAAATATTAAAATTGTGTAATCTCACAATTACAGAGGTAAAGTTATAGAGGCTAATTTCCAAAAAATAAAATTTATTTCCCTCTTTAACTTGCCATGATCTGCAGCGTGAGTGCAAATGAGATAGATAAAGCAATAATCAAGAAAATACAAAAAAATCACAAAAGGCACAAAATGTTACAAAAGGCACTTCAAGTCAATATAGGTCACTAATTCAGATATTCTGTTGTGAGGTAGTATATATATATATATAATTCTACAAGGGCAATTTGTTCAAATATAAGGATCAGCCAAATACAGTGCAACAAAATAGTAGAAATCTAGCAATCAGGGAAATCTTATCACAATAGTCAAATACAGTCAGTACAGGCAATTATTCATTATCAGTAGAGGGGAATCATTTTATATGACCACAATGAATCCATGAGTCCCTTTCCCCAATTTTAATGATTTAATGACTACATGTGTAGTCAATAGGACCTGGAATGGTCTATCATAAGCAGGTTCAGTTGTCCCAGTACGTTTGAAATTCTTTATGTGCATGCTATCACCTGGGTTCAAATCATGAAATGAGAAATCTATGGGGCCTGCTTGAACAGCAGCTCCAGAGTTGTGGAGTTCTTACAGTTTTATTTGTAATTATCTGATATATGTGGTAATGGTTGTATCCCCTCCCAACAGTGAAGTATAGGCAAGGGTAAATGGTTGTGCCTGAATAGGTGGATGTCCAAATAGCATCTCAAATGGTGAGATGTCTAAATCATCTCTGGATCTGCTTCTGAAATAAATAGGGACAGAGGTAGAATTTGGGGCCATTTTATTTTATTTTTTTTATTTTGAGTATTTCCCCAGTTATCAGGCCATTTTAAATGAGTCTCCAAGCACAATTTGCCAATCATAGTTTTAAGTTCTTTATTCATCCTTTCAACTTGGCCGGAGCTCTGGGGATGATATAGTGTATGAAATTTAGGAGTTATCCCCAAACATGAATAAATTTGCAATAAGACCTAAGTAGTAAAATGAGTTCCTTTATCTGAATCAGTACATGATGGCAGGCCAAAACAAGGAGTAATTTCTTTCAAAAGGACTTCAGCAACAAAAGCCGCTGTGGCCTGAGCAGTAGGAAATGCTTCAGGCCACCTGGTCAGCTGATCGACTATGACCAGACAAAATTTATACTGTCTAGCTTTTGGCATAGAGATAAAATCAATTTGTAAATGCTCAAATGGTGTGTAAGCTAGAGGACGTCCACCAAAGACTTTTCCTCAAAAAGTGTGCTAATTAAAGGCTACAATAATAATTAGAGCCAGCTGACCAAATGTTAGAGATGGAGGGGAGATAGAGAGAGTCTATGTAGGGGTGAGACTCTCTTCTAGCTCTCCCCTCCTGCCAATTATACACTGAGAGACTTTGAGGTTGTGTCACCCCATAACTGGGTGAACTGGATAGTCGTGCTACCCCACAGGAGTTGAGGGTGAGGCTTCCCTTTAAAATGAGGTATGGGGGACCCCAAACGGATTCTGAATGAGGGTGGGGTTCAGGCAAGCCTCCCCTGAGGTCAGTCAACTTCACAGCGGGTGGTCTGACTCCAAGATGGAGGCAGCCAGACCAAGCTGTGATTCCCCTCCCCCTCGTCTCTCAGGCACTCTGGAACACTATCTGACTAATGAATGGCTTTTATTAATCACAATTTACGGATTGGGGAAAGGGGTGAAGGGCAGAGGGATTTGGGGGTACCCTCTTCTCTATTTCTATGGAGTCTGTTACTCGGGTGGGAACCTTTGGGGTCCCCACTTCTAAGTGTCTCTCCCCCCTTGTCCCTTCTTTTTCTGTTTCTATTTCTGTCCTTTTCTATAATTGTAAGTTAGACCGGAAAGGATCTCTCAGCAAGGTTGGGTGATGGGGGAAGGAGCCCAAGAGATTGCTCCCAAAATTGAATTCAGAAACTTAGCTGACTGAAGTCTTGCTGGATGAGAAGTGATGCCTTTGACCAGGGAATCAGGGTATCAATGTCCAAAGAAAGATCCTCAGGACTGGATTCAAGCTGAGATGTCTACCTCCTTCCTCTCTCCAGTCCTCCGCCGGAAGTCCTTTGTCCTCCTTCTTCCTCCCGAGAATTTCCCAGAATCCCCTCTGGTCTTAACTTCTGGCTCTTTTTGTCCCATCCCTCATCCTTACAAGGCCTGGGCAGGTAGGAAAAGCTGTACATATTTTGGAGGCAATTGTAGTTATTCCATACTCCTTTAACAGAGTCTACAGTGCCTTGGGTCCTGAAATGACCATGTTTATGGATGGAATGACAAATTTGGTTATATAAAGCTCTAGGGAGCAGGGATTTGCCTTCAGATGACATGACATAAACAGACTCATACTCCATTTATCTGTTTAGCTTTAAATTTTTGCTTCCATTTTTCTACTTCCTTGTCCTTATGGGAAAGGGATAGATCCAAATCCCCAGTAATTGTTAGTGTCATAATTAATTTGGGTCCTTCTAAGGCTGCTAGTTTGGCTGTGACATCTGCTTGATCATTTCCCCTGGAGACAGGGTCAGTGCCACTTGTGTTTGCAGAAGCAGTGAACAACAGCTATGGCTTTGGGGAGCTGGAGGGCAGAAAGAAGTTCAGTAATAAGGTTTGTATTGGCAATACATTTTCCAGAATTCCTCTGAAGCCATAACATGCCAACGGCATGACATATGCCAAATGCATAATGGGAGGCTGTGTAAATTGTGACCCTTTTATCCTTTGCAATGATATAGACATGTTTCAAAGCTGTGATTTCTGCACCTTGTGTACTTACATGTGAAGGTAAGGAAGTTTACCATAGAGTATCCAATTCAGTAACTATTGCAGCTCCTATTTAGGGCATTCCACTTCTCATAAAGGAAGAACCATCTATAAATAATATTAAATCTGAATTAGCTAAGGGGTGTCCAGTAAATCATTATGAGGCTTATCAATAATGGACACTAAATGTCCTCCAGAAATTGGCAAATCAGGGAGCAAGGTTGCAGGATTAAGAATTCCACAGCACTTTAGTGTGATATGTTCATTATTTAATAGGGTTATCTTATATCTTGTAATCCTTTGATCAGTAAATGCCTGTGTCCTATGTCTTAATAACAATGCCATGACCTCGTGTGGGCACTTTATGGTCAGAGGGCATCCTAATACTAGATCAGCAGATTTGGTTACTAATAAAGCTGTGGCAGCTACACTTCTAAGGCATAGTAGTGCTCCTGAAGCTACTGGGTCCAGATGGGCAGAATAATAGGCTACCGGGCATTGAGCAGGTCCCAAAAGTTGAGTTAGAACACCTTTCTGTTCATGGACATATAAGGTAAGTGGTTTGTCATAATTTGGGATGCCTAGAGCAAGGATAGACAGGATTAACCTGTTTTAAATTTGAAAGAGCTGTTAGGTGTTCTGTTTCGAGTTCAGGAACTGTGTTTTTTGTGAGTGATACAAGGGGCTTAGTGATTTCCCCATAGCAAGGGATTCACTGCCGACAAAATCCTCACCCTCAATTGCTTTTTAGTGGTAGGAGCATTTAATTTTTGGATATTTTCAATACATTTAGGAGAAACTGAACAGAACCCAGCAGTTAAAATGAAACCTAAATATTGTACTTTGGGGAAATACCACTGAACTTTATCTTTGGAGACCTTGTGACCTCTCTTATGTAGCTCCAAAAGGAGATGCTTGCTATCCTCTTGGCATGTTTCAGCAATTGATGAAGCCAAGAGCAAATCATCCATATATTGGATTAAATGGCTGTATTTAAATTTAATGGCATCTGTATCAGCAGTTAAGAATTGTGTAAATAATGTAAATAAAGTAATGTCCACGAAACCCTGGGGCAAACAATCCCAGGTCCACTGAGAACCCTTCCAAGTGAAACCAAAGATATGCCTGGAATCCTCGTGTATAAGTATGGAAAAGAAGGCTTAGCACAAGTCTACTACTGTAAAGTATGTAGCTGTGTTAGGAATAGAATTATAATATTAATGTTGGAAACTACAGGGTGTCTCTTTATAACATAATTGTTCATGGCTCTCAAATCCTGGACGAATTGATAGAGATGCTTGCCATTAGGTCCCAATTTTGGCTTTTTAATAGGCAGGATGTGCGTATTGTATTCAGATTTATTGGGAATGATGATGCTTTGGTCAATTAGTGAATTAATCACTGGGGTAATACCCGCTATTGCCTCCTTCAAGAGAGGGTACTGAGGAATGGAAGGTGGCGGGCTAGATTTAGTTTTAATTTGGACAGGGACAGCTGATTTAAGTTGGCCAACATCAGAAGATGAGGTGGCCCAGAGAGACTCAGGTATATCAGTTGGAATTTCAAAAGTGGGAGATTCTTTCATATCATGACTATCTGAAAGGAGTACAAGGAGCAAAGTTAAGGATTCCTCAGGCAATTCTAGTGATATAGAGCCATCTGGAGAGCAAGTTATTGTGGCTCTACGCTTGCATAAAAGATCTCTCCCCAGCAAATTTATAGGGGAGCCAGGCATCAAGGGGAAAGAGTGTTCCACTTTTAAAAGAACATATAAATATAAGTTAATCTATGAGAAACCAGTAGGTGTTTTGGGCAACTGCCACTCACAGATTAAACTCACAAAGAAGGATAGGGTATCAGAGCCTGAGTAAATCTGATAACCCTTTCACTAAAGTAATGGCAGTTGTGATTACTGGTCTCTGTCACAAACCAAAGAATAACACAAAAATTAACTACTCACACACTATGGGTTCTTTGAGGTGAGAGGAAACAAACAGGAAGGAAAACAAAATAGTTTAATGTATAAAAAGATTAGGGAGAGTGGGAGAGGTATTTCTATAACTAGGATTAGCTAACCAACAAGAAATGGAGTCCTAAGAGAGAGTTTCTCTGTCAACCCAACTTCAGTCAGGCTGACAACCTCGACTGAAGACTAGAGGGACAGAGCTGGGTGTTGGGATTTTCACAATTGGTCCAGGCTGCTTCTTTGATGACTTCAGGATAACAGGAACCAACTCCTTGGATAGCCAATAATCCAACTCCTTGGACAGCCAATAATCCAAAAGATACAGATAGGGGGAAATGTCTGCAAACTGTGCATCAGAAAACAGACACTATCCACTACCAAAGGTTGTCTTGAGAGATGTGGTTCTCAAGCTTCTCCAATCCCAAAGATCCCAAGCTCATGGAGTCACTGCTGGCTGGACTTCTCAAAACACCTCTCACACCAACAATGACAGTTTCACTCCTCCCCCAGTTGCTTTCCCTTACAGAATGCTCAAAGCTGACAGCCAAACTCCTATATATTTCTATTCTATTCCCTAAATTACTTCATTATAGTCCCCCCCTTGCACAAAGCCAAAATACTGTTTCACACAATATTTTTTGGTATTTGTGCACTATGAACTAAACTAAAATTCTAACCCCAAATAACAAAACAACCTACACTAACTATTCTATCTAACACTACCTTACTTTATCCTACTCTAGGGATTTTAACAAGGAAAGGTAAAGGGATAAATACATTGAACAATTACATAGTTCAAAGTACAGAATAATAAGTTACAAAGTAAAATTCCAAGAAGATTAACAAAAATCAACAAAAAATATGAAATATCAACACAAAATTCAAACAAAACCACTAAACACAACTCCTAAACTAATACATAAATATTCTACTAATAAATGCAAACAAGCTCGGAAAAAAGATATTTTAACACAACATTGCATAAGGTTTTAAATCAAATTTCAACAAAACATCAAAATCACTTATGCAAATTATATTTAGAAACT
This sequence comes from Gracilinanus agilis, assembly GCF_016433145.1. Classification (NCBI taxonomy): domain Eukaryota; kingdom Metazoa; phylum Chordata; class Mammalia; order Didelphimorphia; family Didelphidae; genus Gracilinanus; species Gracilinanus agilis. The sequence goes on along the minus strand of NC_058134.1, from coordinate 291,477,661 downwards.
CAATTAGTATCAAATTATTCACAGAATTACACTTATACATATACACATGATACATGCAATATACTCACAATATATGCATGTATGATACACATATGCATATATGTATATAACATACAGATCGCAAATAAACATATATACCATACTTACAATATAATACAATTTACAATATACACATACTATTTATACTTATTTACATAAAGGTTAGTAAGACATTCTAGTCTGGAAAATGAAAGGTGGTATCCTCTGATTCCTGTGCCCCAACTTCCCCCTTTCCCCCCCTTCATAATCTTTGGGTAGTTCCTTGGGCTCCTCCCTGAGGGGCAGTAGAGGAGTCATTTGGTATGAGTTATCAATTGCCTGATCCATATTCCTAGAATTGTTATCAGTCCTAAAGTTGAGATTCCTGAAATTATTTCCATAATTGTTTTTATTTCGGAAGTTGTAATTTCTGAAGTTATTATTTCTAATTGCTTGTTTCCAATTCCCACACTTCATCATTATGTGACCCCTATTTGCACAGAAGTGGCATATAAGGGACTGATAGTTAAATTCTTGTAGAGGGGCAAGTGCCATTGGTTGAATATCATGCCCTTTTTGTTGTTTATCAGTTTTATCATTTAAAGAGTCTAGTTTCTTTTGAAACATTTCCATTAAATTATTAGTCTCTTCCTGTTTTTCTTTATGGCCTTTAGAGACATAAACAGCAATTTTTCTCAACTCGTCCAGGTCCATCTGAGGCCACCTTGGGCAATATGTTTTAAAGTAATCCCGGACTACTTTGCAACTGTTGTAGACAAAATGTCACCTTATTTGCCTAATACCTCTTTCTGAGCCTATCCATGAATTGGGAGGGTGTTAAATCATTGGATTGTTTAAGGTTTTCAAATTTGATCCATGCATCCATATTTTCGGAGCATTTTCATATTGCATTTATGACAGTCTCTCTACAATGATATAATTGCAAATAATCCTCAGATTTGTTATAGTCCCATTTAGGATCCTGAAATGACCAGTGTGCTGCATTGAGCCCTCGGACTTTATTAACATGAGATGATCTTACTTTTCTCACGTTCTGTTAGAAAAGCCTTGAGCAAATTTTAAACATGTTTATAAGATGGATTATATTGGAAAAATATGTTGGCCATCTTTTTTTGTTACCAGATATGGTTCTTCTCAAAAGTGGGAGCATTAGATGTCAGTTCTTTTATATCTTGAGGTATGAACGGTGTGTGCTGTCTTAAGTTTACCACATCTCCATTTCGTTCTATTGCGGGCATTTTCCTTATGGGGAAAAGGCCTTCATAGGAATTGGTCAATGGTTGTGGTTTCTGAGAAGTTGACTGTGGGAATACCAAGGCAGCATGGTAGAGTAGGAGGGCAAGATTTCCTCGGGGCTGTGATTGGTTGTGGGGTAGGAGAAATAGGGGAGGATGGGCCATTGAGAGGAGGATCAGTGGAGGTAAGGTTAGCCAGGAGTTGCAGAGCACGAGAGAGGTGGTTCAGAGTAAGAGAGAGGAGGTTCTGCACCTGAGATATAGTAGAGGGGCCTTTTATCTCTATTTTAGGAGAAATAGGATTTTCCTCTCGTAGTGGTTCAGAAATAGGTTTGCAAAAATCAGACATATTGGAGAGAATCTTCCTTTGCCATTTGACCATGGAAGTAATGCATTAAATTGTTCAATTGAATTTGCATGTTGGCCTGCATTCTCTGTTGGGAAGCTTGTTATGACTTAACAGAAAAGAATTGAAAAAGGAAAATTCCAAGCAACATAAGGAGAAGGAGGTAATCCGGAACCTTAAAGGTTGGACAAAAGCCAGAAGAGTTTCTTTTAGAGTAGCATTCATACTCCTGAGCATTGTAATCAAAAGGGTAGATTAAAGGAAAGTGGAAAAGAGAATAATTTTCCCTGTGTATATATTTATTTATGTATTATTTTGGGGGGCATAGAGGCAGGGTAAGGGGTATTGTAATTTTTATTTTATGTGATGTTATATGATTTTGTTGGATTTTATTTGCAAAAATTATTTTTATTTACTTGTAATGCATTTTTAAATTTATTTTTGGGGTGATGCTGCCCTCTGGTGGCAGGAAACAGCTACTTGTGAGAAAGCAGCTCAACAGGAAAAGGGGGGGAGAAATTGAGTGCTTAATACTGGCTTCTGGTGGCTAAGAGGGAACACTACAACAGGGAGGGTTAAGAGACATGGTTAGGGGCAGGAGGTGGGAGTAAGGGGCGGGGTTAGGGTAGGGGGTGTTTTTAGGGTGATGGATGGGAGTAAGGGGCGTGATTATATCTGCCAGAAACCAAAATGGAGGATATGACTACAAAACAGGGCGGGTTTGCTGAAAAGGGTCTAAAAGCTGCTGCAGCTTGAAACTGGGAGTTGAAGCAGTTAGCTTGCTTTTTTAAACCCAAGTTGGGACAGGAAGGGAGCAAGGATGCAGGCTGGGATGAATGAAAAAGGTCAGGACCTTTCCTGCCTAGGTAAAGAGCCTGGCAGAAGTTAGGAAGTAACTAGTTGCCCTGAAGGAAAGGGACTACCCCCTGAGCTGGGGCTGGGAGAGGGAGAGAGGGAGTCTTTTAAGCTTACCAGTCATGGAAGAAGTGGCAGAAACAGGGATAGTCTCTGCAGTGGAAGTCATGCCAGGTGGTGGGCTGGCTGCACAGGCTAGCAGTGGCTGAAGAAAGCACCTCAAGGAGGCAGTGGGAGGCCCCCAAACTGGGTGTGGCTGCTGAGAGCACTTGCAAAGGCTTCAGGCAGCTGGCAATAGCAGGGAGCTCTGGGATTTGGCAGGAAAGAGCCCTGTTGGAGAGCTCAGTGGGGGAACTTGGGAAGCTTAGCTCTGCAGGGAGTCTGGAGGGAAGGAGGAGGTGGAAAGAGAAGAAGGAAGAAAAGGGAAGGATGAGGGGAACAAAGGATCAAAAGGCAGTACATGGAGTGGGCAGGAAGCCCAGGAGACTCTGGGTGGGGGAGATTTCCTACTTACCTAAAAGTATGGTTCTGGGGTCCCTTCGATATGTTGCCCAAATGTGGATTTTTAAACTAATATTCAATATCTCCAAATTATGATATTTATAAAGATTTATTAATATTTAACTAGAGAGCTAGAGAACATGGGGAACATTCCCCACTCACTTCATATGGAAGAGAGAACTAGGGCAACAAGGACCGGTCACCACACAATTCACATGGAAGAGAAAGCAAGAGGGGCATTACCCAAAACTTATATATAATCATGCAAAAGACACATGTAAACAGAAAGGAAAAGGAATTGTGGGTAATACAGAAAGGAATTTTGGGCAATGCAGTTCCAGGGGTTCAAGATTTTCCAACTATACACACCAGGAACAGTCTGAGGTCCCACACTAGAGCTCCTCCAAGGCCAAGTTTGAAGGAGAAAAGAGGTGGTCACAGAAAGTTGCAACTACTTTTAAAGACCCTTCTTTGCGTCACTTCCCGTGCCTTCCTTCCACTTTATATGGACCAATCGCAGTTTTAGAATTTTCTTAGGACTTCCCGGGGGCAGTCAGTTGTTTCTGAGTTGTCAACCACTTTAGCACGTGGGTTGTGGACTTCCCCCCACTTAAGCATGAAGTAGGGGTGTATATGCTTCTGGTGATTAAATCTAAAAGTAGGCGGGGGAGAGTTAATCCCATCCTCACAAACCTCACTTTCTCTAATTTCCTGAATCTCATCCTACAAGATCATCATCAGTCTTGAAACTCACATTTCTTAGTAACTCTGCCCCTGGGACCCCTCCTTGCTTCCCTCTGGAAAGGATGCCCAGGGCAAACCTGCATCATTTCCCATCTGCTCTACTCCTTTGGACTTCAGCATTTCCTAGCAGCCCTTTTCAGCATTTTTATGTGGTGTTGTCTTCCCTGTAAGACTTCTTGCCTTTGGCCTTTCTTTGGCCTGACACTAGGTTCTTTAATAAATGTTTATTGACTAACTTTTCAGCCCCTTCATACACTCTGGGGCTGGGCTAACTAAAATTTTCTGGAGACTCTACATTAATTTTATAATTATTTATTAGATAGTGAAAGTAGTTTAGAGAGAGAAAAGGCACATAATTACCTGGTGGTCACCAGCCTTAACCACAGATTGCTGCTCACTGCTTGTCCTATGCACTTCTGCTGCTTCCTAGTCAAGCATGCAAATTTTCTTGATCCAAAACATAACCCTGGTGATGTCACTTTTTCTGGGTCTCCAGGATTGGACAGACTTGACCTCAGTCCAGGTCAGAGGCTTGTCTTCTGGACACCATGAGTCACATGGGATGGAGTCTTCTCAGACTCCAGGGAGCTATGTGTCCTCTGGTGTCCTCTCATAACACGCATGTGTACCTTGTTCCTAACCCAGTCAAAGGGGGAGAGGGAGACCAAAATCAATTTTCAAAACTTTAAAAAGGAAAGAGGGGTACAGATTTATACTAAATTCACACACAGGAATGTCCTTTTTCCTCAATTCTACCTCTTAAAATCCCTGGTTTTCTTCAAAGCTCAACTGGGAAACTTTTCCAGATCCTTAGAGCTCTTAGTGCTGTTTTGTATGTGACTTCCTATGCATAGTATCTTCCCCAAAGACTGTAAGTTCCTCAAGGGCAAAGACTTTCATTTTTGTCTTAATATCCACAGGGCCTGCCACATAGTAAGCACTTAGTAATAAGTGCTTCATTGATGTTTCATGAGATACTTGTATAGTTAAGAATTCTTGAACCTTGAACCTCATCTCCTAGCATCCCTTTTCCTGGACCCCCATGTTTGCGTCTTCACATGTTGTTTATAAGTTCGCTGTAAGCCACACCCTCTCTTTTCAGACGCATGGCTGGGAAGGCTGACTTTTTTTCCTTTAGCTTTTTATGTTAGTTATGATTAATAAATCTTCTTAAATATAATACTTAGAATACTGGATATTAATTTCGAAGCTTACATTTATGGCTACCACTTTGGGATAGAATTCTCAAAAAAAAATTTTTAAGCCTTAGAAAACAATAAAGTAGATAAATTTTCAAGCCGCATTTTCTTTCCTACTAATTCTCACACCCATCTGCTTGAGCCAGCCCTCTTCCTGCCTCTGCTCCACCCACTACTGCTGCTGTTGCTGCTGCTGCCCAGCCTGCAGTCTCTGCCTGCCATGACCAAACCAGCTGCTGTAAGCTTGCCTCTCATCCATGCAGTTTTTTTTCCCCCACGGAAGGGTGAGAATCCCAATCCCTTTGGCCACCCCACGTGGGTTTTCCAGCTTGTCCCAGCCATTTTCAGAAACGGAACATGGCATGGAGCCATGACATGAATTTGTCACTTGATCCATCCAGGTCCATGTTGCTTATACAGCCTTTTTTTCCATTTTGCCTTTGTTAATTGTTGCATAGATGATGGATGGACTCCATCAAAACTGGTTACAATTGTATACAACCTTTGGAGAATTTAATGAGCTAACTATCTAGGGGTCTTCAGAAATGATTTTTTAGATATCTAGTAGCTTCTGGAATTATATACGTATACAATTATTATATGTCGTATAATAATTACATATGTTTTATATATGTGTTATATATATATATATATATATATTATAAAGGTAGAGAACAAAATAGAAGTTCCTGCCAAAAAGTTTTTATATAAAGCATGAAGTCAAAAGTAGCTTTGGCATGCATGATATTTTAACTCTTCAGTTTCATCTACTTCCACCAGAACAATCTAGATTCTTGGGATGTTTTAGACTCAAGAAAGTTTTCATCAGCAGTTACAGATGTTTGTGTTTTTTCTAGGCTTTTCTGCCAAATTTTGGAATAATTGCAGTAATAGACTTTGTTAAAAATATCATTGCCAAGGTTGAAAGATTTGCTATAAAACTGTAGAATTTGTGACAATTATCCATCAGTTCATAGGTTTTTTTAAAATGTCACACAGCAAGTGGCTATGTAGAGAACCATGTGAATCCTATATAATAGCAGGTTTGTTTGCTATTGTCATTAACCTGGGCTATTGTGAATTTTGAGGATTTTTGTACTTTCTTTGAATGTGCATTACCTGCTGTAAAACTGTTACTTTGTGAAAATCATTCGCATTCACAGAGTGGTTCATAGTCAAGTTAAAAAGGAAATGGATCTCATTTTGGGGTGAAAAACCTTTGAATTCTACCTCTTCTTGGCTGACACAGTGTGCCACTATTTTTTTTATAATATAATATATAAGCTATATATATTTTTTTATTTTTAAAACATTTTTTGTTATTGTTTTTCTTCCTGCATGTGCAAAACAATATTTGAGTTTTATTTTTTTCTCTCCTTTTTTGGACTTGAAGCACATGTTATCAGTATTAAAAATTTTTTTGATTTTTCATTAGGGTAATTTAAATAAATGTCCCTTAACCCTAATGTCAATGCATACCCCAAACTTTAGACTATAGAAATAATGCCATTGATTGTTTAAAAAAATTATGGGACTTTGTTTAATGATTCTGTCTGATTCCAAGAGAAGGGAACAAAAAGAGCCATTGCACAGTGACAAAAAAGCTCAAAGCTAACTCGCACAAGATCAAAGAGACCAACCAATCCCAGTGGGGTTGATGAGATTTTGAGCCAAGACAAAAGGACTTGAACTTTTTTGGGGTTTGAGGTTGTGGCTGTTTTGACATATATCAGAGGCAGGACTTCCCTGAGCTCTAACAAGCACCTCACTTTGGCTGCCTTCCTGGCTCCAGTATCCCTGAGAGAAAAGGTCAAACTCAGATCAGAGAAATGCTATTTCCAATTTGCTGCTGAAATCTAGTCCCTTTTTTCTGTCTTTCATAGTGTGGCAAACTTTCTGTAGTCCTGGCTACTGATTGGGTAAGTGCATAATTACATAAATCACTTTAATTGAGCCCTGATTCAAGGACCTGTTATAAGTTTATTTTTACTTTACTTAGATTTTCTAGACATAAGACATTGATATTTTATATTTTATCCATGTTATTTTTTTTCTCTTTTATTAGAATTTTTAAATTTTTTTGTTTGCCAGTTGATTCATATACCTTATAACTCAACAATGCATCTCTGAGTGATCCCTGTGTTTGTCACCATCCTCCTCAGGGAGGAATGTGTTATTATCCTCAGGGGGGACTATGTTATTGTTGTGAACTTTGATTTGAATTTGAACAATTTTAGGATAAGAAACCTGCTACCTCCTAGAATCCAGAAAGTGAACTTTTTGGAGGAGGCACCATGAAGATACCTGCAGAGACTACACACTGCACCAAAAGATTCAGAGTGAACTCTGAGATGTGCTAAGTTGAACCATGGGGGGTTGTATGCATTTATTTTGAATGTACACTCTTATGCCAAAGGGAACTGCCCCCAAATTGGCTTTTTGTCAATGTAGCAATCATTGGTTTTGTTCTTTTTCATTTATTTCCATTTTCTCCCCAAAGGATCACAGGGGGGAATGTATAGTTAGAAATTCTTGAACCTTTGGGCTTCATCTCCCAGCATCTCTCCGTGTATCCCCCATGTTTGTATCTTCACACATTGTTTATAAGTTTGCTGTAAGCTGTGCCCTCTCTTTTTTTGCATGCACATCTGGGAAGGCTGGCTTTTTTCCTCTAGCTTTTTATGTTAATTATTATTAATAAATCCTATTAAATGTAATACTTAGAATATTGGATATTAATTTTGAAGCTTACATACTTGATGCAAAAAAGATCCCAGTTCCCTATCCTGCCTGCATTAATTTGTTTTTGTAAAAGCTTTTCAAATTAATGCAGTTGACATTAATATATTTTAAGTTTTAAGATCTCTATCTCATTTGGTTAAGAATTTTTCCGGTGGGGATGGGCAGCAGGGTGGCTCAGTGGGTTGAGAGCCAGGCCCAGAGCCAGGAGGTCCTGGATTCAAATCTGGCCTCAGATGCTTCCTAGCTGTGTGATCCTGGGCAAGTCACTTAATCCCCATTGCCTATATTGATTCTAAGATGGAAGGTAAGAGTTTAAAAAAAGAGTTTTTCCCTGGCCATAGTTATCAAGCTACTTGATCTTCTTGTCTAAATTTTTTTATGGTATGGCCATGTTATTTTCAGGTCATGAATCTAAGCTTATTGTAGTATATGGTATCATTTGTTGTTCTGAACATAATTTCTGTTGAACTGTTTTCCCAAAAGTTCTTATTAAATAAAGAGTTCTTCCACAAGTAGCTTATGTTTGTATATCTCCAGCACTTAGTGCTATGGAGTAAATGCTTAATTCTTTTCATTCATTCATGGTCTTGGCTTTTATTCAACCCCTTGACTTTCCATCTTTAATTCAAGGAAGCTTATCTCATGTCTTTGATCTTCAGGTGGATATCAGTTAAAAATTTTACAGATCTGGATAGTAAGGTATTTGGCATGTAGCATGGTCTCATGAAAATGTTATTCAGGTGCCAGTATATACTAACAAAATTATGTGAGGAGTTAGCAAACTTTGGAAAAAAAATAAGGCAAAGGCTTATAAATAAGCCAATTTATCAATGATCAGTGAAAGGAATTCTATTTTTTTCCCCACAGAAAAATCTTGAAAGATCTTTCTTCAGAAGACACCAGAGATAGGAAGGGAGACGGAGAAAGCCCTGGAGTTTCAACAGTCACATCTATGTCTGTCCCAACTCCTATCTACCAGACTAGCACTGGACAATATAGTATGTATCTGAAATAGCCGTCTAGACTAGACCTTTTTTATTTGAGAGGAAGGATACACTTTATTTGGGGGTTTGGGCTATTCATATATTCTTAAACTAGTTACAGCCAGTTACTATATCTGGGATCTTTGCCACCAAAAGTGATTATCTAGATTAGAATGGGGTAATATGAGCAAAATGAACATATAAAAATAGATTTTCATCCTGGATTGGAACCCTTTCTGTAATAGACTCCTTGTGGAACATGTATTATTTCAGTCAAATTTTGATTTGATTTTTGGCAGGTTATTAACCAGTCTATTAGAATTTTGTCATGAGAATTACAAACATGTATTTCCTATGCTTTGGGGAGTTCTAAGGGGATAAAAATCCAGTTAAGCACTGTCTAGAGGGAGATTTGCAGGGAAAGTCTGACCAATGCAGATTTAGAAGCATAGAAAGATAAGGTAAATACATATATCACATCTGATCTGTAAGTTAGTGTGAGGGAATTGTATGACTGTTATTAGCTTAAGTTTATATTTAATAATTACTTCTCCCCCAAACTTAAATTTTATTTGCATAGCAAATTGGGTGATATTGGATGTGGCAAAATATGGCAAATAATTAAGTTTTGTTTGTATTTGTTTCCAAGGCAAATAATTAATTTGTAGTGGGCTTGAATAGCAATCAATGAAAACAAACCATTTGATTGGAAATGATCTCTTTTTGGTTATTAATTCTTATTAGGTCCAACATTGGCTCATCTGATTTATGTCCATTGATGGAAACACACTGTGATGTAGACACATATTTGTAAAGGGCAAAAGGGTACTTGTGCCCACCACTTCTATGAGAGCTACATAGAAATGCTTGGGGTGCTGGAGTGAAGAGGAGAGGGAAGGGATTAAAAAACAGCGGTAAAAAATAGCATATTAAATTTCCCATAATATACCGTGTGAAACTTTCAGGTTTTGAATTTTTCAACTTTCAGAATTTGAATTTTCAGGTTTTGAATTTCAAAACTGAGACTTAACCTTCTTAATTGTTTTTCATTATGATACTTTAAGAATTATAGGCTTGAGACAAACTTATAGGAATTATGAAATATTAGGCTCAAGAATTAATGAAGTTTTACTGTATCTTAACTATTAAAAAATTAAACTACTTATTTTAACTTCTTCCTCTAATTAAAGTCGCCATTGCCCCAAATGGAACATTACAATTGGCCAGTCCAAGCACAGATGGAGTACAGGGGCTGCAGGCATTAACCATGACAAATGCAGGCAATACTCAACAAGGGACAACGATTCTTCAGTATGCACAGACATCTGATGGACAACAGATACTTGTCCCTAGCAACCAAGTGGTTGTACAGAGTAAGTATACTTAATATATATATACTTCCCACAGAACTACCTCCAAATAATTTTCAAATATCCTTTAATATTCTCTCTTCTTCCTGTATAGCTGCATCAGGAGATATGCAGACTTATCAGATTCGCACCACACCAGCAAATACTAACCTTCCACAGACAGTAGTGATGACTTCTCCAGTAACCTTAACATCTCAGACAACCAAAACAGATGATCCACAGTTAAAAAGAGAAATTAGATTGATGAAAAATAGGTAAGTACTATGAAATGATATCTAATTGACATTGTTGCTGTATATTCAAGCAACACTTCTCAAAACTTGTTGCACTTTAACAGTTATTGAGATCTCCTCAGAGCTTTTGTTAATACATGTTATATCAATCAATGTTTACCATATTAGGAATTAAAGCATAAATTTTTAAAATCTTTATTTAAAGTAACATTTTCCAATTTTTCAAATATCTCATCATTTCCCTGATCACAATAATTATCCTAGTGTCAGCCAACAACTTACTCCAATTATTCATTGGATGTATAGATGTTGTATTATACATTGGAGATGTAGGTATTATATCCTTCACACCAACTGGATAATAATATGGATGTACAGACGCCAACACCGCAGCCCTCCAACCAATACTATATAATTGTATTGGTGATATCAGGTTTATACTTACTTATAATTTGTGGGACTTATAATATATCTTCTCTACTACAATCATACTTCTTGGCCTAACTTGGCTGCAATTGGAAAATCAGCCCAATTCAGCCTTCACTTTTGACTTCCTTCAGCAATAGAAGGACCAACCCCTGTATCAGCCCTACTTCATTCAAGTACTATAATTGTACCAGGCATTTTCTTTTTAATTCTGTTTTACCCTGTAATAGAAAATAACCAAACAATCTTAACAATTGCTCTATGTTCAGGGCAATCACAACACTATTTACAGCCATTTGTGCAATTATGCAAAATGATATTTAAAAAATTGTAGCATTCTCAACATCAAGCCAGCTAGGCTTAATAATAGTGATGATTGGACTCACTCAACCAACCCCACCTAGCCTTCCTACACATCTGCACACACACCTTCTTCAAAGCAGTATTATTCCTATGCTCTGGCTTCATTATTCATAATCTTAATGATGAACAAGACATTTGAAAAATAGGAGGCCTGTTTAATACACTACCATTTAGATCATCTGCTCTAATAACAGGAAGCCTAGCATTAACAGGCTAAGCAGGTTTCTATTCAAAAGTATGAAATATCTCTTGGTATAAACAACTGACCTGGAAAATAAATCTAAGATAATAAAGAATTATTGCACTACCTGAAAGCCATGATCAGAAAAAAGCTTCTATATCTTTCAAGAAATCATCAAGGAAAACTGCCCTTCTAAAACCAGAGGATAAAATAGAAATGGAAAGAATCTACTGATCACCTTCTATAAGATATCCCAAAAGGATAACTCTCAGGAATATTATAGCCAAAAGCCAAAACTCAGGTAAAGGAGAAAATATTGGAAGCAGCGAGAAAGAAACAATTCAAATATTGTGGAGTCACAGTCAGGTTAACACAAGACTTAGCAGCTTCTACATTAATGGATCAAAGGGTCTAGAATATGATACTCTAGAGGCCAAAGGAGTTAGGACTTCAACCCAGCAAAACTGAGCATAATCCTTCAGGGGAAAAAATGGGCATTAAGTAAAATAGAGGACTTTCAAGCATTCCTGATAAAAAGACCTGAGCTGAATGGAAATTTTGACTCTAAAATACAAGACTTAAGAGTATCTTAAAAAAAAAAAAAAACAAAAGACATTCAGTAATATTGTATACATTCCTACATGGGGATGATTCTTGTAATACCAAAGAATTTTGTCAATATTAGGGCAGATAGAGGGATTATACATAGAGGGCAAGGGTATGAGTATGAAGGAATGATAAAAAATAAAAATAAATTAAGGCATTAGAAAGAGGAATGCATTGGGAGGAGTGGTAAGGGAAAAACAGAATGAGGTAAATTATTGTATATAAAAGGAGCACAAAAGAGCTTTCACAAGAGTGAAGATGGGGGGTATTGGGAAGTGGGGGAGCATGGGAACCTTATTCATCAGAATTGGCTCAATGAGGGAAGAACATACACAATCAATTGGATATTGAAATCTCTGTTACCCTTGTAATGATAAAGTAATGTAACTGTAATTAGCTTAATTAAGAATAGATTGTAGTCAGATGTAGGGTTTATAAAAGTAATTTGAGACTTCCTAGGGATGCTTTAAGATTTGCCATGGAACTCTGACGAGGTCAGAGGAAGAGAATTTTGCAGTGTGCTTTGGGAGCATCAGTTGAGAAACCAACACCACTTCTGGGACAGAGACTTAGAGGTTGGTTGTTCTGGCTTTCCTCTGATCAGCCTTGAAGAAGTTGTGGAAGATTTGAAATATCTTGATTTTGAAGAAGTTTGAAAGGTGTCTGGTCAGAGAGCAGGAGAATTACTGAGCAGTTCTTTGGAACTCGTGGTGGTGCCAGAGGGCAAAGGTTGGGAGAACAACTTGTTACACTGACAGGCAGAGTTTGATCTTTGGCTGAAGGGAAAGGAAGTTGGCAGATCTCTATAAGCATTGTTCATAATTTTTTGGAAATAGGTTTAGTAAGTTAGAATTTATATTTTAGTTAGATAATATAGATTAAGGAGGATTGCCATTTGGTGATCAAGAAGGCTTCTCTTGACAGAAAGGTTTTGGGGGGGTTATAAATTAGAATTCATTAGTTAGAGGGAATATTTCATATCAATACTTATTTTCCTTTTACTTTCCCTTTTATACAAATGTTAATAGTTATATTGTGAGGAAGTTTACTAAATTATTATTTAGGAGACCTAGCAGGCAGGGCTGGAGAATTCTAAATGGAATGGGGAAGCAGGAAGTATGGTTGCTCTCTCTGAAACGGACTCCATGGTAGTTGGGACATGTTGTAACTGATCCTGGGAGACCTCAGAGGAAGTGACTCCATGGTGGTTGGGACAAGTTGTAACTGATCCTGGGAGACCTCAGAGGAAGTGGAGTTTGCACCCTGATTTCCTGATATCCGGAAGGAGGATTTTGCCTGTTGGAGGTTAGGTAGAGACTATGAAATCTAACCTTATTTGCTGGTCAGTTCAGGTTGGTTTAGCTCCCTGACTTACCCAACTGGCTGAAGACCTGGGAAAGCTATACCATCGCTGGATTGTGACAGGACTCTGCAGTGAGGATATCCCACTTTCCTTCCTGATCTCCATTGTGCTCTGTCCTGCTTTAGGTTTAGTTCAATGTAGATAAATCCCTTCCCTGACCCTGTGGTTTGCCCATAGTCTGGAAGTATAGAAACCCCTATTCCCATCCTTGAGACCATGATTCCCAAAGTGGGTGCTACCACCCCTGGTGGGTGCTGCAGCGATCTTGGGGTGGGGGGGGGTGATGGCCATAGGTGCATTTATCTTTCCTATTAATTGCTATTAACATTAAAAAAATTAATTTCTAGGGGGCAAAGTAATATTTTTTTCTGGAAAGGGGGCGGAAGGCCAAAAAAGTTTGGGAACCATTGCTTTAGACCATAGTTCCCTTAATTAAATTTGTTTACAAGCCCTCTTGTCATTTGCTTGCTGGTTTTCACAGACCACTTGTCTAGGTGGGGCAGGGTGACAGGGCCTAACTGTCACTCCTGTCAACAGTCACTTCCCTTAACAGCTAAGTCCAATTTCCCTAACTTGTTTGGTCCCACCTATTGTCCATTCCTGCCTCCTACTCACCCTTCTGAACCCACATATAATATTTAAGTTAACTCCCCTGTTTTTCCCCATAAGAGTTTGGCATACCCAGATGGTGGGTTAACAGGGACAGGAATTTCTCTCTTGGACACACAGAGCCAGACTGGAAGTCAGAGGATTCTGAACGTTCCGTGGGGAGTGTACAGCCTTTGGCTGTGGGCTGAAATCTCCCAGCTAGTGGTGAATTACTCAGAACTGCTTACCTCCCACCCCAGGTCACTGATAAAATCTCTGTGTAAGGCCAATATACTATAGAGTCTGGAATAGTCCCAGAGAAAGGGTTTTTCCATTTTTTTTGCCTTTTATTGTTTGTGTCATCCTGTTTGATTGTAAATTGGTATTGTTGTGGGAATATTGTTGTATTTGTATTAGTTATTAGTCTTTAGTCTTTCATTGTGGCTAATGACACATTTCTTTGTTTCTGTATTTCTGTACCACTGATCGTTTGTGTCAATGTTTGGGAAAATGGTAATTGAAGACTGTGTGGATTATTTGCTATTGGGGTTATGGCAAGGGATATTATTTATCTCATACTTGTGGTTTAAGATCATACCCAGGTATTGTAGAGTTATATTGGATTTTGAGGTAGCCCAGACCTTACCATAACTATTCTCTTCTTACCATAACTATTCTGGATATTATATAGCACACACACCTCTTATTATTTTAACTGGTTACATCATATACAAAATAAGATGGATATTTTTTCGTATTAATTATTGTTGTAAGATTGTGGTTACCTGATGTTTTAGAGATTCAGAGATGAAGCAATTGTTAAAGTTAATGCAAGTTAAAATAGACAATTTGGAGATGTATATGTAAACTGGTGGTGCTTATGGTCAAGCTCCTGGTAATGGTAATGATGGAAATACTGGTAAAGGTGTTAAATCTGAACATTCTAAGGCAGAATTGGAACAAAAGGCATTAAATAAGGGAGACAAACTGGTTAACCTTTTTCCCCTATGTGACCTTCCAGTAGTGAGAGATGATGGGATTTTTCATGTGAGACAGCATACTAGATTTAGGACTAAGGATGTGGAGAACTTAAAAAGGAAAATCCTTAATTTCCATGATGATGCTGACAAATTTAAGATCTTTAGAGCATTTGTTAAGGCACATGACCCAGGTTTTGAGGATTGTTGGTATGTTTTAGGAGAGATATTGTCCAATCATGATAGAAATAAGTTTGTAGAAGAGACGAGAAATACTGAGGGGGTGACACCATGGCCGGTAGCCTGGGAGAAACTGGATCTCAATTCAATTCCAATTTACAGAATGCTTAAGCAGGCAAGGAAATCACTGATAATGGTAATGGAGAAATATTTGAGATGCCCTAACGCTTGGTCAAAATTTGAAAAGGTTAGACAGACTAATCAGGAGACACCGGCTACATTCTTAGATCATATCATAAAAGCTGCTGAAATTTACTTGGGTATGAACGTCCTGGAAGAAACCACTATTGAGCATATTAAGCGCATATTTGTGAGAAATGCTGATCCCCAGGTGAGGAAGTTTTTTAATGACAACTATCCAGATTGGGAACTTCTAATCCTGGATGAACTGAAGCAAAAGGCCACGTATGTTTTTGCTCAAGAGAAGGACAGAGAGAATGATGAGAAGGATGCAATGATTGAGAGCCTCAGGAAACAACTTAGAGAGGCAAATAGTAGGGCAAATGAGAAGGAAATTAGTGAGATAAAAGCAGTTGCAGCGTTGAGGGCATCTGAAAAGAAAAATTTAAAAAAATAACTAAGAATATTGCTAATGTAAACACAAGATATCAAAGACAGCAATCATGTTATGTGTGTGGCCAAGTTAGACATTTTGCCAGAGAATGTAGGTTTATAAGATCATATGGGCAGAGGTACAACAACAATAATAATGGATTTAATTGGTTTACTAATAATTATGGACATTGGGGAAATAATTAGAATAATGGGTTTAATTATGGAAATAGCCAGCAAAATGTGTTCCAGTGCTAAAATGCATGCTGCCAGGGTGTTCAAGCTCCTATATGGCAACCATGCAGGATTACATAAAGGCTGGCGTACGACCAAAGTACAATCATGTTGTCCAGGGGAATGTTAATCATGGTAACCTGAATGGAGGGGCAGCTTCATTATGAAGGTGTGCCCGAAATTCAGAAGTAATTAATCAAGGTAATGGGAATAAAGTGAATGTTGATGAAATGTGTGTGTGTGTTAATGATAATGTAATTGTGGATAATAGAAATGGTGCACTTGGTGTTAATGATTTAATTGGTGATAATGAGAATTTAATTGATAATGGTGATGAGTTCAGTGTTAATGTTAATTTAAATGGAATCAATGTGAATGATAATTTGAAGAGAATTAATGATAATTTAAATGGTGTTAATGTTAAATTATCTGAATTAACTACTGGTAATGGTGTAAATTGTAATTTAACCAATGTTAATGGTAATTTACCTACTGGTAGTAGTAATTTAACTAGTGTTTGTAATAA
Source organism: Gracilinanus agilis (assembly GCF_016433145.1). Lineage (NCBI taxonomy): Eukaryota > Metazoa > Chordata > Mammalia > Didelphimorphia > Didelphidae > Gracilinanus > Gracilinanus agilis. Next base: position 291,461,358 of record NC_058134.1, on the reverse strand, counting down.
TTTGATTAAAATTGATGATGGTTTATATGGTGTTGATAATAATTTGATTAATGTTTATAAATAATTGTGAGAAAAAGAAACATAATGTTGTAAATAGTGTTAGAAGTTCTAGTAATTGTGTAATTAAGAAGAATAATGGAAATTGTGATTTGATTAAGGATAATTTGATTGTAAATAAGATCAATGATACCAGAATAAAGATGAAAAGGACCAAAGGTGCAAAATCCTGGGAAAATTCTGCAATTCAAGATGTTGTTAACTTGGATGGACAGGAAATAGCTGAGCTTTGTTCTGATGTTACTGTTTTAGCTCCTGTGTTGGAAACTTTCCAGCCTCCCAATAGTATGGAACCATAACGTGTCTATAGCTATTGGAGATCAGATTTATGATGTTCTTGTAGATACAGGAGTGAGTAAATCAGTTTTGCAAAGTTTTCCTGAGAATTGTAGATGTTGTAATGGATGTTGTTGGTGCTACAGGCATAACTCAGAAAGTAGCTAAATTTCAACCAAAAATGGTAACCTTAGAACCCCTTTCTGTGGAACACACATTTTTGTGTGTTCCAGAATGTTTAGTGAATCTTTTGGGAAGGGATTTGCCATGTAAATTATGGGCTACTATCCAGTGTACTGAATCTGGTGACATTTCTTTATATCTCCCAGAGGAATCTTTGAAGGCCTTTCCATTGCTTTTCTTAGATTCCAGCAGTACAGAGGATGACTTAGGTACTATCTATCCAATACCTGAGGATATACCTAGGGATTTGTGGTCAAGATCATCCACAGATGTTGGGTTGCTAAAATCAGCTACTCCAGTCAGGGTGAGGACAAAGGAAGGACCAATTCCTTGTGTGCCTCAGTATCCCTTGACTAAGGAGGCAATAGATGGTATATATCCAATAATTGAGTCCCTAATCCAACAAGGGATAATAATATCATGCTTTTCTGAGTACAATACACCAATTTTACCTATAAAGAAGCCATAATTAGATGAAAATGGCTGACCTGTTTACCGATTTATCCAAGATCTAAGAGCGGTAAATGACTATATCATCAAAACTCATCCAGGTGTTCCAAGCCCAGCTGCTATAATTTCTTCCATTCCAAGTCAGGTTAAATCAGTGGTTCCCAAACTTTTTTGGCCTACTCCGCCCCCTTTCCAGAAAAAATATTACTTAGCACCCCCTGGAAATTATGAAACTATTTATTGAACTCAGAATAGAATGTAATACAAAAAAAGTGTGGCCATCACTGCTCCCCTGGATTGCTGAAGCACCCACCAGGGGGCGGTAGCGCCCACTTTGGGAATCACTGGGCTAGATATTTCACCATGGTAGATTTATGCTCTGCGTTTTTCTCGATACCAATTCATGAAGATTCTCAAAAGATCTTTGCTTTCACTTGGGAGAAAGACTCAGTGGACGTGGACTTGTCTTCCACAGGGGTATACTGACTCACCTAGCCAGTTCTCTCAAATTCTAAATCAAGATCTAAAAACAATTAAATTTAAAGAGAGTAAATTTGTGCATTTTGTGGATGATATTCTTTTAGCATCCCCAAATGCAAAGGTGTGTCTTAGGGATAGCAAGATTCTTTTGATTGAATTCTATAACGAGGGCATAAAATTTCCAAGGCAAAATTACAATGGGTTTTGCCTCAGGTGCAATATCTTGGATTTGTGTTGTCAGAGGGTTCCAGAAGTATTACACAAAAGAGAATAGCTGACATACAGAAATTGAGTGCACCTAAAACTAAAAAACAACTTAGAGCTATTCTTGGAACTACTGGTTTCTGTAGACAATGGATTCCTGGATATAGTGAGATCACTAAGAGTTTGACAGATCTGACCAGGAATACAGAACCAGAACCTCTGAAACTAAAGCCTGAACATCGGTTAGCCTTAGATAAGCTGAAAGAAGCCATTCTATCTGCACCTGCGTTAGGAATTCCAGACTATGAGAAACCTTTTCAGCTGTTTGTCAACGAAACAAAAGGTATAGCTTCTGGTGTGTTGATACAGACTTTAGGACAAAGTCCAATTGGGTATAACAGCTGTCAATTAGATCCAATAGCAGTGGGGACAGTACCCTGTCTAAGGGGACTAACACAGCTGTGTTAGTCCAGAAGTTAGCTGATCTAGTTTTGGGATGTCCTTTAACGGTCTGTTGTTCACATCAGATAGATGCACTAATGAGGAAGTTTCATACTCAAGCATATTCAGACTAACGAATATCTAAGTATGAAATAATTCTCTTAGGTAGTGAGAATATCCAGTTGAAGAGATGTAGCGCACTCAACCCAGCTACTCTTCTTCCTGATTACCAAAGAACGGTGAGCCATTGCATGAATGTGTTGAGGTAATAGATCTTGTGGATATACCTAGGATGGATTTAAAAGACACCACTCGAAAATCCAGACTTGGTATTATTCACAGATGCATCATCATATTTATGTAATGGAATCAGATGTACTGGTGCCACAGTTGTCACAGAATTTGAGAGACTGTGGTATGGCTCATTACCTAGTAATCTTAGTGCTCGGGGTGCAGAATTAGTGGCATTGAAGTAAGCCTGTCTTCTAGCTGAAGGTAAAAGTATAAATATTTACACTGACTCTCGGTATGCATTTTTTGTTTGCCATACAACAGGAAAGATCTGGAAACAACAAGGTTTTATTACTGCATCGGGAAAACCAATAACTCATGCAGGAATAATAACTGAGTTGTTGGAAGCAATCCAGAAGCCAAAACAGCTGGCAGTAATTCATTGTCAGAGTCATACTCGTGGTTTCTATACTTCTAGACTATGGACAAATTACAGGGTCAGGGAAGGGACTTAACTACACTGAACTAAACTTAGAGCCTAACTGTCACTCCTGTCAACAGTCATTTTCTTTAACTGCTAAACCCAGTTTCCCTAACTTGTTTGGTCCCACCTATTGTTCATTCCTGTCTCCTACTCATTCTTCTGAACTCACATATAATGTTTAAGTTAACTCCCCTGTTTTTCCCCATAAGAGTTATAGGTTTTATAGAACTGGCCTGACCAGGAGTTTTCTTCAACTACTTGAGCAGCCATTTTTTCTCTATGGTCAAACTCAAGAGCCTGTCCACATCAGTGACAGCTGTTGGTAATATCAATACCAAAAAAACAATAAAGGTCAATATCCCTTATACTGCAGGAAAATAGGGGAAGGGATAAGAGAAGGGGGTGGAACTGATAGAAAAGGGCAGATTGGGGGAGTGTGGAGGTCAGAAACTAAATAGGAGTAAATTGGATGTAAATAGAAGTCATAAGAGCAAAAGTTTTTTACAAGTCTAATAAAGTTCTCATTTCTCATACATAGTTAAGTGGCTTGAATATATAAGAATACAAGTCAATTCCCACTTGATAAGTGGTCAAAGGAGATGAACAAGCAGTTCTCAGAGTTATTAAAGCTCTCTATAGTCATGTAAAAAATGCTTTCGATCACTATTTAAAAAAAATCCTTACCTTCCATCTTGGAATCAATATTGTGTATTGGTTCAGTGGGAGGGAGAGGGGAAAGACCTATATGTACAAAATATTTAAAGCAGCTCTTTTTAGGGGGGCAAAGATTTGGAAAGTGAGGGGATATCCATCAATTGGGGAATGGCTGAGTAAGTTATAGTGTATGATTGTATTGGAATACTGTTGTGTTTTAAGAAATGACAAATAGGAAGAGATCAGAAAAACATGGAAAGACACAAACTGAAGTAGTGTTGAATAAGCAGAACCAGTAGAACATTATATAATAACAGGATTACTTTATATAGAAAAACTCTGAATAACAGCAATACAATGACCCCAAACCTAACCTAGGGGATTCGTCATAAAAAATTCCATCTACTTCAGAGAAGAGACTCTGAATACAGACCAAAGCAAACTTTTTTTACTTCTTAATTTTTTTATATTTGAGTTTCCACAAAAAGATTAATATGGGAAAAGGTTTTACATGATTTTATATGTAAAATCTATATGAGATTGCTTGCCATCTTAAGGGAGGCGTAGAGAGGTTAGGGGGGAGGAAGGGAAGGAGAAAATTCCAAACTCAATATTCTTTGAAAATGTTGGAAATGTTTTACATGTAACTTGGGGTGGTGGTGAATAAAAAATTAAAATGAGCCTTTGAGGGAGAAGGTTGGGATCATTAAAAGCACTATATAATTCTATCCACCCCATTCTCTAATTTAGGTCCCATCTTATTGTCTTTAATTATGTTCATGAAGTTAATTTTAATTGATTATTTTTATGTTTAATTTTAGAGAAGCTGCTCGAGAATGCCGTAGAAAGAAAAAAGAATACGTTAAGTGTCTGGAAAATCGAGTTGCAGTTTTGGAAAATCAAAACAAAACCTTAATAGAAGAATTAAAAACATTAAAAGATCTCTACTCTCATAAAAGTGTCTAAAAAGATAAATGTTGTGGACTTACCTAAAGATTAATGGATTTTCTTTTTATATGGAGTTTTATAAACTAAAAGGTCAAAAATGAAACTTTTGAAACTAGGAGTTGCAAGATAAAGACTCAAGATTTTATTTACAAGATACTGGTGATAGTACCTAATGGAAATAAGTGGACTTCAAGCAAACTCCTGGCACAACTGAAGCCTCTATTAGAATTAACAGTAACAATGGTACCTGATAAAACAGACCATGAATTTTCAACAATTTGAATTCCCCAGATAGTAATAATTGTCAACAAAATTTTCAGCTGAGATGATTCATTAATGGAAGGTTGATGGGGTTTTTGTTTTTTAAATTAACATTTTATTGGTACAGATTTTCATTACTTACTGGGTTCTGAAATTTGCCCCTTTTCCATTGTTTATGTAAATATGTTTGTCTGCCATTATTCTGAACTGCACATTTAAAAGAAAAGCTAATATTTTGTAAAGTGTATAAAATTATGTGTACTTTGCTCAAGTCTTTAAAATTATCTTTTAAAAAATGTTTTCTTTGCAAAGAGGTTTAGCAAAAAACCAGGGCATAATTGCTTTTTCAGGTTTTGTCCTTCAAGATGTCCAAGCCATACAACCTGAAAATGAAACTTTTAAAGTATTCCAATCATTTTATAGAAACATTTTATTAAGAGTGGAAAGAACAATATAAATATTTGAAACTTAAAATAGTATTGATTTTGCTTTTGGGGTATGGTAACTTTCTCTGAATGGATCATAATAAATCATGTCCTGATTCTATATGCAGCTGATATGCATTGCTTTTTCTACTGTGCTTTAATAGAAAGAAATGTTTACAAGCCCCTAAAATTATTTTAGAGGATTTTTTAAAATCAGCTCAAGATACATACCAAAGTATTTTTTCAAGAGGGTTTTTCTAATCAAAATCTAATGTAGGGCATATTGATTTAAAAAATAATGCAATTTAAAAACAATTATTCATGTAGAAAATATTTTGTGGGATGATGAATGGTACCTTTGTAAGAAAAAGTGACTATTTTTATATAGTTAATCTCAAATTCCAAAGTTGTGTTTTTATGCTTATTTTATCTGTTTATACAGTTTTTAGTAAAAAAAAAAAAAAGTAGATATTTTGCGTCTCAAATTACCATTTTTATATTTTCATGGAGGGGAGGGGTAAGATTTCCTGAACTGCAAGTATTTGAATTATGTGCATTTCTGTATAATTATCTGAAATCTGAATATGCTGTTAGTACATCAGTACTTCTGTAATCAAACTACTCATTTTCAAGCTTACCTATAAAAATATTGTCAGCTCTTAATACAATATGTATCATTTTGTCTTATTCCTGTAAAAATTAAAAGGCATTTGAGATCATCAAGATTGTTGGATGTAAAATATTAGAATGTAATTAGGATGTAAAAACTTAGAAGAAAAGATTTGATTCTTTCTTTTTTTAATAGGCAATGGGGGTCAAGTGACTTGCCCAAGGTCACACAGCTGGGAAGTATCTGAGGTCAGATTTGAACATAGGACCTCCAGTTTCTAGGCCTGGCTTTCAATCCACTGAGCCACCCAACTGCCCCCAGAAGAAAAGATTTGAAACGAGTGACAACCAGTTTCTTGCTGCTTATGGTTTCAACAGAATTAATTACCAGTTACTGAAATGTGCCTGTTATGCTAGGTAGAATACAAAAACTAATGCCTTGACCTCTGGGAGTGTCTAGACTACAAGAATAAGAAATGCAACTAATGAGAAACAGATTTCAGTGCATGTCAGGAGGTAACACTGG
>NC_058134.1:291329250-291450344 GCF_016433145.1 Gracilinanus agilis | reverse complement strand
TTCTTAATTACTTGCTGGAGTCTCTTTGCTAGTATTCTATTTAAGATTTTTGCATCTATGTTCATTAGGGAGATTGGTCTGTAGTTTTCTTTCTCTGTTTTTGATCTCCCTGGCTTTGGAATCAGTACCATATTTGTGTCATAAAAGGAATTTGGTAGGACTCCTTCTTTGCTTATCATATCAAATAATTTGTATAGTATTGGGATTAGTTGCTCTTTGAATGTCTGATAGAATTCACTTGTGAATCCATCAGGCCCTGGCGATTTTTTCTTAGGGAGTTCTTTGATGGCTTGTTCAATTTCTTTTTCTGATATGGGATTATTTAGGTATTCTATTTCTTCTGCTGTTAATCTAGGCAGTTTATATTTTTGTAAATATTCGTCCATATCTCCTAAATTGTTATATTTATTGCCATATAATTGGGCAAAATAGTTTTTAATGATTGCCTTAATTTCCCCTTCATTAGAGGTGAGGTCTCCCTTTTCATCTTTGATACTATCAATTTGGTTTTCTTCTTTCCTTTTTTTTATTAGATTGACCAGTACTTTGTCTATTTTATCTGTTTTTTCAAAGTACCAGCTTCTAGTCTTATTTATTAATTCAATAGTTCTTTTACTTTCGATTTTATTAATTTCTCCTTTGGTTTTTAGTATTTCCAATTTAGTTTTCATCTGGGGATTTTTGATTTGCTCACTTTCTAATTTTTTGAGTTGCATGCCCAATTCATCAAAGGAGTGTTTTTTATTAAGACTTAATCACTTTTTGAGCAGGAAATACTGAGCTTTTTTTAATGCCGTGTCACACAGTTAGGCAGTGTCTCAGGCCACATTTGAACCCAGGCCTTCCAACTCAAAACCTAGTGCCACAAATCCCTTAAGTAATAACTTGGGTGGCATATGAATTTAAACCAAATTGAAGGCAAGGAATAACTATTATAGATGATTAAAGTCCTGAATAAGCAAGTTACTTTGCAATTAGAGTTCAGATCATGATGAATTTTATACAAATCTGTAGGTTGTATTTTATGAAAGATATGTCTTAATTGTCACTCCAAAATCCTTTATGCAAACAAAACTTGCCAGGTGGTGTTTCACTATTTGAAAATCATGAGTAAAAGAGTTGCATATTTTTTAATATAAATAGCTGACTATAGGTCTATTGCTTCCTATGACTTGGTACTTGACTTCATTTAGGAAGTGCTAATCACCAGTTCTTCAAAACTTTGACCAGGGGGCAGCTGGGTGGCTCAGTGGATTCAGAGCTAGACCCAAAGATAGGAAGTTCTGGTTCAAATCTGGCCTCAGACACTTGCCAGATGTGTCACCCTGGGAAAGTCATTGATTCCCACTGCCTAGCCCTTACCACTCTTCTGCCTTTGAACCAATACACAGTATTGGTTCTAAGATGGAAAGTAAGGGTTAAAACAAAACAGAACTTTAAGTTGGATGACAAAAAATCTTGTGGAAAAGCAATTTTTAAATTTAGATTTCATGTCTGAAGCTGTTTATACACCATCCCAAAAACCAATGTAAGTTCGGTGAAAAAAACTCATTGCCATTTTCATTAATTCAATAGCCATTTTCTCAGCATCTCTACCAGACAATGTTCTAGGTGCCGAGGAAAAAAAGGGGAAAAGGTGCTCCTTTCCCTGGAGAAGCTTTCTTAGGGGAGGGCAGGGGTGGCTGATCTGCAGCTAAGGATAATGTGGATTACAACTGGGAAGATCAGAATAGCCTTCCTGGAAGTGGATCCTGATCTGAACCCTGTTAAAGAAGTGAGCAAGGGGGCAACTGGGTGGCTCAGTGGATTTGAGAGGCAGGCCAGAAATGGGAGGTTCTGGGTTCAAATTTGACCTCAGATACTTCCTAGCTGTGTGACTCTGGGTAAGTCACTTAACCCCCATTGCCTAGCCCCTACTGCTGTTCTGCCTGCATACCCAGAATAGATTAGAAGATGGAAAATAAGGGTTTAAAAAATAGTGGGCAGTAAGGAGGGAGTGCATCCTAGGTATAGAGATTGGAGATGGCAAAATTGATAACTAAGATGATCTGAATAGAATATAGAATGAAGGAGAATATGGTGTACTAGATCAATTTGTATTTTATCCTGGAAGCAGAGAGCCATTAGTTCCTTACAGAGTGGCCTGGCATGGTCAGACTTGTACTTTGGAAATGAAATTTAGTAATTTGTGGAGATGGAATTGAAGATGAGACAATACTGGAAGACCAACTAGGATCTACTTTTGTACTGGACTAACTAGAATGGCAGCTATGAATGGAGAAAAGAGGACAGATGTGATGATAGATTTGTCAAGATTGAAAATGGAATAAGAGTGAGGGAAAAGGACTTTGGTGACTTCAAGGTTATAAACTTGAGACTGGGGATGCTGTTAATAAAAATAGAAACATGCATAGTAGGAGAGGATATTTTTTTTGGTTTTAATTTTCCATCCTAAATTCTTTCCTTCCCCTTCCTCCCCTCTTCATTTGAAAAGGTAAGAAATATGATGCCTATAAGACATAATATCATGCCAAACATTTCCACATTAGCTATGTGAAAAAAAAAATGCTTCATGTAATAAGTCAGGGGCCTTATGCTGGTAATAAGGCTTGCCAGGAGGATGGTGCTAGTTGGAAGGATGGAGTGAGCTGTACCCGGGCTGGGTTTGAAACTTGTTTATAAATGTAACAAAGAACCAACCCAGGAAACTGAGTGTCAAGTGAAACTCTCACTACTAGACACCAGGCTCCTTTAAGATATCAACAACCCCTTTCCCTGCTGAGGAAGCAGCTTCCTATTGGTGAATGGCAGGCTGACAGGAAGTGGATGTTGAACTTCCTGCCCTTCAGCAATGGAGTTTGTTCCAGGTGAAACTGCTCAGAACCCTTCCTGTTGCCTGTTCTCCTTGACCTTAGATGGTAGGCAAATAACCACAGAATTCTCAGGGTTTATATCAAGAACAAGGTAGTGGAAAGAGGGTAGGAAGTACTGAGATCTAAGGATGAAAGTGGTATATCTGACTAAGGTCGCCAATAGGTTTTGTCTGGATGTTAGCCAGGCAGCCCTGGGTCAGAGTGATGTGGTCTCTGGATAATAAAGTTGATCTTTGTTTAAAGGATTTGCCAGTTGTGCTAATAGTATTGGTAAATTGTTCTGCAGGATTGGTTTGAACCCTAATCTAGGCCTAAGCTACCCACGTTCTCACTCCCACCAACCCAGGGGGTAAGGGATAAGTGAGTGATTAGGAGAGAAGTCAGGGAAGAAAGAACCCAGCCCTGGGTCTCCAGGGCTTTATATATTCTTGGCCCAACTGGCAGTTGGTGCTTTGCCCTATGTCTCAAGCCACCGTCAACATTCCAACCAGGGCAGTTGCCCCAGGCCAACATGGCACAGTTATTAATCCTATATTACACAGAGTTCTCAGGGTTAAGCCTAAGGGGTTTATTGATAACAGAGTAAAGGGAACAGTGGAAAGAGGGTTAGGAAGTACTGAGATCTAAGGATGAAAGGTATATCTGACTAAAGTTGCCAATAGGTCTTGTCTGGATGGTCCTTAACCAGAGAATTCTGTTATTATTCGCCTATCATCAAACTCCAAAGTTCAACTCGCACTTCCTGTCAGCCTAGCTTTCACCAATAGGAAGCTGCTTCCTCAGCAGAGAAGGGCTGGTAACCTGATATCTTAAAGGAGCCTGGTGTCTAGTAGTGAGAGTTTCACTTGACACTCAGTTTCCTGGTTTGGTTCCTTGTTACATTTATAAACAAGTTTCAAGCCCAGCCCAGGTACAGCTCACTCCATCCTTCTAACTAGAACCATCCTCCTGCAAGCCTTATTACCAGCATAAGGCCCCTGTTGACCTCTGAAAGGTAATTTTTTCCATGCATAGTAGGAGAGGGTATTTTTTTTTGTTTTAATTTTCCATCCTAAATTTTTTCCTTCCCCTTCCTCCCCTCTTTATTTGAAAAGGTAAGAAATATGATGCTTATAAGACATAATGTCATGCCAAACATTTCCACATTAGCTATGTGAGAAAAAATATGCTTCATTCTTCACTTAGAATCCATCCATTCTCTTTCCATGAGTGGATAGCATTTTTCATTATGAGACCTTTGAAATTATCATGGATCACTGCATTGATCAGAGTAGCCAAGTCTTTCATAGATGAACAGCATTAGTTCATATAGATCTTCCCAGATTTTTCTGAAACTGTGTCTTTCATTATTTCTTACCACACAATAGAGTTCCATCACAATGATCCAGCAGTTTATTCAGTCATTCCCCAATCCCCTTCATTTTCCAATTTTTTGCCACATCAAAAAGAACTGCTATATTTTTTGATTAAATGGATCTTTTCCCTTTTTTTGGTCTTCTTGGGGTATAGTCCTACGATATTTCTGGGTCAAAGAATATGATAGTTTTATATCCCTTTGGGCATAGTTCCAAAATATTCTCTGTAATGGTTTGTCTAATTCATAACAATTCAATATCCCTGTTTTTCCATATCCCTGCCAGCATTTGTCATTTTCCTTTAATGTCATGTTAGCCAATCTGATGAGTGTGAAGTGGTACCTCAGTTATTTTAATTTTTATTACTCTGATGGTGACTTAGAGTATTTTCATATATATGATAGTTTCAATTTCTAATTCTGAAAACTGCCAATTCATATCCCTTGTCCATTTATCAATTAGGGAGTCTCATTCATGTAAATTTGTCTCAGATCTTTATATGAGAAATGAGACCTTTAATAGAGAAACTTGCTTTAATTTTTTTTTTTACCCACTTTCCTGATTTTCTAATTTTGGCTACTTTGGTATTGTTTGTGTCCATTATCTCCCATGAACTTCTCTATCTCTTGTTTGGTCATGATTTCTTCCACTAAAGATCTGAAAGGTAATTTTTTCCATGCTCTAATTTGCTTATGACATCATAGACATATGATGTACCTATTTCAAGATTTTTATATACCGTGTGATGTATTGGTCTATGCCTTATTTCAGCTAGACTACTCTCCAGTTTTCCCAGCAGTTTCTGTCATATAATGAGTTCTTGTCTCAATAGCTGGGATCCCTGGATTCATCAAACATTAGGTTGCTGTGCTCATTTGTTTCTATAGATTTGCTTCTGTACACCTAATCTAGTCAGTCCATTGATCAACCACTATTTCTTATCTGTTACCAAATTGTTTTGATCATTACTACTTTGTACTGTAGTTTGAAATCTAGTGCTGCTAAACTCTTAATTTTTGTTGTTGTTGATTCCCTTGACCTTTTATCCTCCAGGTGAATTCTATTATTTTTTTTCTAGCTTTATAAAGCAATTCTTTGACAATGTCATTTGGCACTAAATCTAGGTTTTATTGTCACTTTTTAATATATTATTGACTTGGCAAGTAATATTTCTCCAATTCCCATCTTAGTGAGAAAAATCTTTTGTAATTTTGTAATAGGCTCCAAATATTTATATTGTCCATTTATTTTATTTTATTTTTTAAGATTTAAATATTTTATTTTTTTTAAACCCTTAACTTCTGTGTATTGGTTCTTAGGTGGAAGAGTAGTAAGGGTGGGTAATGGGGGGGAGGGTGTCAAGTGACTTGTCCAGGGTCACACAGCTTGGAAGTGTCTGAAGCCAAATTTGAACCTAGGACCTCCCATATCTAGGCCTGACTCTCAATTCACTGAGCTACCCAGCTGCCTCACCAATATTTTATTTTTTTAGAAAAATTTTCCATGGTTACATGAATCATGTTTTTACTTTCCCCTTCTACCCCTCCCCCCGCATATCCAATACACATTTCCACTGGTTTTAACATGTGTCATCAATCAAGACTTATTTACATATTATTGATAGTTGCATTGGTGTTGTTTCAAGTCTACATCCCTAATCATGTCTGCTTCAAACCCATGTGTTCAAGCGGTTGTTTTTCTTCTGTGTTTCCACTCCTGGAGTTCTTCCTCTGAATGTGGGTAGTGTTCTTTTCCATAAATCCCTCAGAATTGTCCTGGGTCATTGCATTGCTGCTGGTTCAGAGGTCCATTACATTCCACTGTCCATTTATTTTAAATGGAAGGTTTTTTTCTATCCCTTCTTGCTGTATTTTGTTGGTGATATAGAAATGCTGATGATTTGCTTGGGTTTTCTTTATATTCAACTTCACTAAAATTGTTTCTATTGTTTTTTTAAATTGATTCTCTAGAGTTTTCTCAGGATACCATTAAATCATCTGCAAAAGAGTAATAGTTTTGTTTATTGCCTATGCTCATTCTTTCAATTTCTTTTTTTATTACTATAGCTATCATTTCTAGTAGAAATAATAATGGTAGTAAATGGACATCTTTGCTTCTGTAGGAATGTTAGGGATAGAGTGATTTCAAGGGGTAGGTACTAGAAGGGAATTTTGATGCAAGTCCTGGGAGAGGATTCTGAGAAGGAGAAAGGAATTGTGGGAGTGTGACTGTTTGAACTGTCACTACTTCCTTCTGGGATTTCAGCTGACCTGGAAGGAGGGTTTTACTCTCTGCCTTAATTTCCATGGAGGAGAAAGGATGTTTTGCTTTGAGAGATTCTCCCTAGGAAGTCATAATTTCATGGAGATATTATTTGATTCCTAGGTTGAGGATATGCTTTGGAGAAAACCATTTCCCTGAGAATAGAGATTATCTGCCAGAGACCATCTCCAGAAATCCTCTTTTGGCCAAAGTAATCCAGAGATTTTCATCTGGGACTTTGGATTACTTAGGGCAGCCAAACCCAGGCTTTTCCCTTTCCTTTTTGTTATTCACTAGTGGACAGATCAGGTGAGAGTCAGATAGCTTTGGGCTTTTTTTTTAGTTAATATCAGGGAGTGTAATTAATAAGTGGGTCACAGGGGTTATGCTGGTAATAAGGCTAGCAGGAGGATGGTGCTGATTGAAAGGATCGAATGAGCTGTACCTGGGCTGGGCTTGAAACTTGTTATAAATGTATCAAGGATCCAACCCAGGTAACTGTGTGTCCAGAGAAACCTCACTGCTTGAAACCAGGCCCCTTTAAGCTACTAGATTGCCAGCCCCTTTCCTACTGAGGAAGCAGCTTCCTATTGGTGAATCAAAGGCTGACAGGAAGTGCGAGTTGAACTTCCTGCCCTTCATCAATGGAGTTTGTTCCAGCCCAAACTGCTCAGAACCCTTCCCGTTGCCTGTTCTCCTTGGCCTTAGATGGTAGGCAAATAACCTCAGAATTCTCTGGTTAAGGCTAAGGGGTTTATTGATAACAGAGTAAGGGAACAAGGCAGTGGAAAGAAGGTTAGGAAATACTGCTATCTAAGGCAAAAGATTATCTAACTAAACTTGGTAGGGATCCTGTTTGGATGGTCTTTGCTGACCCAGGGCAGGCAGCCCTGAGTCAGAATGATGCGGTCTCTGGTTGATAAATAAAGTTGTTCTTGGACTAAATTTTGCTAATGATGATAGTAATATTATTGAGTTGCTCTAGAAGATTGGTCTTAAACCCTACTCTATTCTAGGCCTACCTACTCATGTTCTCACTCCCGCCACATGGGGCCAAAGTGGGTGGGGGGGGGGTAAGGAGTAAGTGAGTGGTCAGGGCAAAGTCAGGTAAGAACAGAACACAGCCCTGGCTTTATATACTCTTGGCTCAACTGGCAGTTGGTGCTTTGCCCTATGTCTCATGCCACCACCAACATTCCATCCAGGGCAACTGACAGGTTGCCCTAAACCAACATGACAAGGTTAAAAATCCTATATTACAAGTAATCCAGAGATTTTCATCTGGGACTTTGGATTACTTAGGGCAGCCAAACCCAGGCTTTTCCCTTTCCTTTTTGTTATTCACTAGTGGAGAGATCTGGTGAGAGTCAGATAGCAGGGCCCAGAGAAGAGAAAGGAGACTCTCCTTTTGCAGGAGACGTAGAAGTTCGGGTGGAGCTTGGTTTCTAAGAGTATTAGGGTCTTACTTACCAATTTTTCAAAATAAAATAAATGTGTTTTTTCACAAGCCAAGGTGTTTGTGCTTTACTGGCCCTGGGAAGTTCCTAGGTGGGTTTTAACATCTCACATCCCTCTAGGATAGTTCCCTATTATATTTCACTACTGTTCTTATTGGAAAAGGTTTCTAATTTATCCCCATAATAGATAATGCTTGATGATGGTTTTTAATAGATACTGCTTATTTTAAGGAAAGCTTTATTTCTATGCTTTCTCATGTTTTCTAAAAGAATGTGTATTATATTTTGTCAGAAGTCCTTTTTGCATCTTTTGATATGATCAAAACATTTTGTTGTTGTTGATATGGAAAATTATATTTGTACTTTTTCTAATATTAAACCAGCCCTGCATTCCTGGCATAAAAATATAACCTGGTCATAGTACCTGATTTTAGTGATATATTTTTGTAATCTTGCTAGTATTTTGCTTAAATTTTTTTCATCATTGTTCATTAGGGGAAAACGATTTCTAGTTTTCTTTCTCTGTTTTGGTTCTCCCTGGTGTAGGCATCAAAACCACATTTGTGTTATAGATATAATTTAGTAAGACCCCTTTACCTATTTTAAAAATGGTTCACATAGTATTAGAATTAATCGTTCTTTAACTATTCGGTAAAATTTGCTTGTATGGTCATGGGACCTTTCCTTAGGGAGCATAGTTATGACTTGTTCAATTTCTTTTTCTAGGATAGGTTTATTCTATTTCCTCTTTCATTCTATAAATCTGGGTAATTTATGTTGTTATAAATATCCATTCACTTAGATTATCAGTTTTATTTGCATAAAGTCAGGCCAAATAGCTCTTAATAACTACTTTAATTTTATCTTCACTGGTTGTGGAGTTGTCCTTTTTTGATAATAGTTGTTTGGTTTTCTTATAAAAATCAAATTATTGGGCATCTTTCTCCAATTGGGAGTTTCTGTCTTCTAACCTGTTAATTTCCTTTTGAGGTATTTCCCACTTCTCTCACCAAATCTCTTCCATCTTTTTCATCATCTCAGATTTGAACTCTTCAATAGCTCATGGCCAGTTTTCATTATTTTGGGAAGTTTTGGATATGATTACTTGTTTGTTCTCCTCTGCTGTTTGCTCTTTTGTCTGGATTTTATCTGTGTAAAAGTTGTCGAGTGTTACAGATTTCTTCTTGATGATCTTTCTCTTTTGGGGTTCTTGTCTCTGGTTTGCCATTGTTAGCCCTGTGCCCTCTCAGGTTTATCCTCACACTCAGGGTCTGTCTGCACTCTTTAGGCTCCTGAGGTCTCAGGTCTAGTTGTTCTCAGGGTCAAGCCTCCTGGTGGTCCCCTTACTTGTTCCTCTGCCTGAGGCTCCTTTAACAGTCTCAGGGCATTGCTTCCACATTTGTGAACTCCTTCTGCACTGGGTCCCCACTCAAGGTCCGCACCTGCGCTCAAGATCCAAGTCCTCTCCTGTGCTCGGGATTCGTGTCTGGGCTTGCATCTGCACCCACACTCGTGCCTGCACTCAGGGTCTGCGTTCAAAGTCCGCGCGTTCTTTAGCCTCTTGGGGTCTTAAGTCTTGCTGCTCTCAGGAGCAGGCCCTGGTGACCCCAGGTAGCTGCCAAGGACTTAATGCATGCCCCAAACTTGCTCTAACTCTTGTGCTCTTTGAATGTCTGATAGAATTCACTTGTGAATCCATCAGGCCCTGGCAATTTTTTTCTTAGGGAGTTATTTGATGGCTTGTTCAATTTCTTTTTCTGATATGGGATTATTTAGGTATTCTATTTCTTCTGCTGTTAATCTAGGCAATTTGTATTTTTGTAAATATTTATCCATATCTCCTAGATTGCTATATTTATTGCCATATAATTGGGCAAAATAGTTTTTAATGATTGTCTTAATTTCCCCTTCATTAGAGGTGAGGTCTCCCTTTTCATCTTTTTTTTTTTTTTTTTAACCCTTAACTTCTGTGTATTGACTTATAGGTGGAAGAGTGATAAGGGTAGGCAATGGGGGTCAAGTGACTTGCCCAGGGTCACACAGCTGGGAAGTGTCTGAGGCCAGATTTGAACCTAGGACCTCCCGTCTCTAGGCCTGGCTCTCAATCCACTGAGCTACCCAGCTGCCCCCTCCCTTTTCATCTTTGATACTGTCAATTTGGTTTTCTTCTTTCCTTTTTTTAATTATATTGACCAGTACTTTGTCTATTTTATCTATTTTTTCAAAATACCAGCTTCTAGTCTTATTTATTAATTCAATAGTTCTTTTACTTTCAATTTTATTAATTTCTCCCTTGATTTTTAGCAGCAATTGCAGCAATGCAATGATATAGGACAATTCTGAGGGATTTATGGAAAAGAATACTACCCACATTCAGAGGAAGAACTACAGGAATGGAAACAGAAGAAAAACAACTGCTTGAACACATGGGTTGAGGCGGACATGATTGGGGATGTAGACCCGAAACTACCACACCAATGCAACTATCAACAATTTGGAAATAGGTCTTGATCAATGACACATGTTAAAACCAGTGGAAATACACATAAGCCTTGGGGGGGGGGGAGGTTGAGCTCAGGGGGCGAAGGGGAAAGTAAGAACATGAATTATGTAACCATGTTAACTTTTCTAAAAAAAATATTAATAAATGTTTAAAAAAATAAAAATAAAAATAAAATTAGCCAGTGGCTGATGTATTTTAATTTTTTCCCTATAAAACAAGTTCTTAATTTTATTAGTTCAATCTTTTTACTTTAAAATTGTATTAAGCTCTTATTTTATTTTTAGGATTTCCATTCTAGTGTTTAATTGGGAATTTTAATTTGTTCTTTTTCTAGATTTTTTAATTGCATGCCCCATTCATTGATCTGCTCTTTCACTTATTGTAGAACAATAAGCATTTAGAGATATACATTTCCCTAAAGTACTGCTTTGGCTGTGTCCACAATGTTATCAAAAATAAATATAAATAATCTGAGTAGGTCAAAGAAACGCAGTTTGGGTCAAAGGAAGGATAAATGGGGATATTAGGGTGATTATAAGGTGATTGGAGGAAGAAATGAAGGTATGGGAAGGTATATAGGAGATAAGGGAAATGGGATATGTAGGAGAGGGCAGCTCAAACAGGTTTATTCACCCAGGCTTGAGAAAGAGGATACAGGGAGGAAACTAGGGCCAGTAAGAAATGTTTAGGTTTTTCTGGAGGGTTTCTCTTGTTAGTTTCCAAGTCTCTTGAGGGAGGGGTCGAGAGGGCCCCTCCCTGCCAGTCAAACTGATGGCTGGAGGAAGTCTTGGGGAGGTACTTCCTGTCAAGATGGATGCCCCATTTGTCTCAAGAAATAAAGGAAAATGATTCTTTCCTCTTGGCCCTTGTCTTAATTTTCGACACAATGACTCACCAGAGGGTTTGAATAGGTAACAAGGGGATTTATTAATACCAGGGTCAGTCAGAAGGGGGAGGGGTTCGGGATTTTCTAATTGCTGCTAGGGAGAGGGGTGAGGGTGGGGGGATGGGTCACAGAGAGGTTTAGACAGAGAGAGAGCCCGGCTCTCCCAGTCAGGAAGATTTGATTACCTTTTAAGTAAAGTCTTTATCAAACTTAGGGGTAACTTATTTGAGGATACTCCAATTATCTAAAAAAAACTAAAACCCACAATGTTCAATCACCAAGCCCTCCCTTCCAACCAGAACCCAAAGGAAAAATCAGGGAAGGGGAGGAATGGAGATGGCAGATCAGGGGAGAGGTCTAGAGAAATGAGATAGGTCCAAATTTCCCCAAAACAAAACAAGCACAGGTCAAGGCTGAAGCAATTAGGCCAAAGCCGAAAGGCCAAGGCAAAAGCCTCCAGCCACGGTGAAAGCCAGAAGGCCAGTTGGAACTTCACCTCTATAGCTTTAAGTTCTAAATGACTTTCTGAACATTCTAAGATATTTAACTGACTTTTTGAGACCGTTAGAAATTACAGAAGGAAAAAATTAGCCACCTTGCATTACAACAATTGTTGATATGTTTTCTCATTGTTGTCATCATTTTTTAAAAAAACTCTTACCCCTGGATTCCTTTCTGACAAGATGTACAGGCAGTTTACTGTCTTCTAGTGCTGCTACCTCACAGCCCGCATTCAACTTGTGCCTTGCTGTGCCTCCTAGACAATCCCTTCTTATTGTTCACAGTTCATAATACTGTGTATTGGCTCCAAGGCAGAAGAGTGGTAAGGGAAGGCTATGGGGGTCAAGTGACTTGCCCAGGGTCACACAGTCTTTCTTTGTTCTTAAGCTGCCCTGTGATGAAAAATGTTTCACTATGGCTATTTCTTGACTTTCCTGCTCAGAATTCTACTCAGTGTTTTTCCGTTATCATTTTGTAGGAAAGATTTTTTTTTCAGGGGAGGTTTGGCAGTTGTGATCTTTCACTCTGCCATCTTGACTTTGTCCCTCAAGAAGAGGGTTCTTGGAAATAGGTCCCAAGTTCAGTTTTTGCCATGTCTCATTTGGTATGTTGATAGGACAAAGAGCTTGAAATATCCAATAGTAGTGATATTTGAGGAGAGAGAAAAGGGCTAGAAGGACAAATTAATATATCTGCATAGAAATGATTGTTGAACCCTTGAGAACTAATGAGATCAATCAGCAAGCATTTATTAATGTTATACTTGGCTAGATGTCCTGGGACATAAATACAAAAATCCCTGCCATTAAGATGCATACCTTTTTTTCATATATTCTTTTTATCCAATTACATGTAAAAAGTAACATTTTTTTAATTGGGGGAGATCCAAATTCTCTCCCTTTCTCCCTCCCCTAACCTTTCTCTGATATGGCAAGCAATTTGATATAGGTTATACATGTGCACTCATGCAAAATATTTTTATATTAGTCATGTTGTGAAGAAAACAAGAGAAAAAAAAACAAGAAAAATTAAGAAAGCGAAAAAAGGCACACTTTGATTTGCATTCAGATGCCATCATTTATTTCTCTGCAGGTGTATAGCATTTTTCATCATGAATCCTGAATTGTCTTATGCCGAGGGCCATCAAATTTGTGTTGGATGACAAGGTCACACACGAATCCTGAAATCTGCAAGGCAAGATTTACAGAAGGATGAATGGGGAAGGGGGATGGGGACCCATACCGCCCTCTGTGACTCTTTTCTTATCAACACTCCCTATTTATTGATCAAATATCCCCACTCAGCCCCAGGGAAATACAGAAGAACACTATAGGCTATTATTAGAGCCCTTACAGGCCCCATATAAATTCCTAGAAAATTCCCACCTTTACATGCAGGAATACAGAAATTCCCCTAGAAGTCACTTTACAACAAACCAGCAAATAGTGAATCAATGTTAAAGATTTTAAAACCCTAACTTACACAGGTGCCTGCAAAGCAATCTCCAAGTTTCCCTGATCCCTGATCCCTGATTTGGTATAGTACGTTAACATAAAAGAACAATGAAATCATAAATGGAGAAATTGTCTCCTGTACTTCCCCACCACTGTAGTACAAGAGATATGTCAAACACACTTTGAAAAATATGAAAAAGTTACTGGAGAATGAAAAGTATGACTTAATACATTGTCTCTAAGAAAAAAGTGTATGGTGGGAATGGAAATCATGCCAACATGTATGTAATCCTTAAAAAAGTATAAAAATTAAAATCAGCAGATGGCAGATCAGAAAGACTTCCTGCAAGCTGACTTAAGTCTCTGGCTGTTCTCATTCCTGCTTAGCTGTCCTGCCCCTGAGATACCTAGACTGCCAGGGGAGGTTCCCTACAGTCTTAGATCATTGATTGCTGAGAATAGCTAAGTCATTCACTGTTGATCATTGTACAATATTGCTGTTGCTCTGTACAATGCTCTGGTTCTATTTACTTTCTTTTGTATCATGTAAGCCTTTACAGGTTTTCCTGGAGATATCCTGCTTGCATTTCTTATAGCACAATAGTATTCCATTATTTGCCCACAACCACAGCATGTTCAGCCATTCCACAATTGATGGACATCTCCTCAATGTCCAATTCTTTACCTCCACAAAAACAGCTGTTATAAATATTTGTGTATATATGTCCTTTTCTTTTAAAAAAAATCTCTTTGAGATATAGATCTACTAAATGGTACAAATTGATTTCATAACAATGCCAAAGATGGGACATTATACATTTTGTCTAGTCATAGTGGATCAACTGACCACTGGCTGGAAGAATTTCCTACTGTGTGAGCCACAGTGGCTTTGTTGCCAACGTGCTTTTAAACAAAATTATTCCTTGTTTTGGCCTGCCTGCACATATTGATTCACACAGGGGAAGTCATTTTACTGATTCAGTTTTATCTCAAATATATTCTTGTTTGGGGATAACTTCCAAATTCCATATACCATATCATCCCCAGAGTTCAGGTCAAGTTGAAAGGATGAACTTAAAACTATGATTGGCAAATTATGCACTGAGACACATTTAAAATGTCCTGAAATTCTCCCTCTGGCTCTATTTTATCTTAGAAGCAGGCCCAGGGGAGATCTACACATCCCACCATATGAGATGTTTTTTGGATATCCCCTATACAGGCTAAGTCTTTTTCTCCCGCATATACATCACTGTTAGGGGGAGATACTTCTATTGCTTCCCATATGCAGGAATTACAACACAAACTGCATGAACTCCATGAATCCTGAGCTGCAGTACAAGCAGGACCAATAGACTTTTCACTTCATGACCTGAACCCAGGAAACAAAATAAAGAACTTCCAGCATACTGGAGCAACTCAGCCTTCCTGGGAAGGTCCATTTCAAATATTGTTAACCACTCCAACAGCTATACAAATTGGAGAAAATGTCTCTTGGATTCATTGCTCACATGTAAAGGGAGCATCTTCTATTGAAACTAATTATATCCTGTCATATGCATTGGAGATAATAGCCCATAGACAAGTGGATACTGTTTTTGGAAACATTGTATTTTCCTGAATTTTTATTATTGCTTTTCCCTTTTTTTTTAATGGAATAATTGATTCTTTTCCCTTTTCTTATTTCTAATACTTAAAGTAATACAACCAATGTTAATGTTTTTTTATTTTTCAGTAATATAAATTTAATATATCTGTACATATATATGTGTTATGATATTAATGCTTACCCAAAAAGCTTTAGACTATGGAAATTGTCATTTATTGATAAATGTTATGGGACTGTGATTAATGATTGTGTCTGATTCCAGAAGAAGGGAACAAAAGAGCCACTATACAATGCAAAGAAGCACAATGTCAAGAAGACCAACTAGTCCCAATGGAATTGATGAGAATCTGCACAGTGCCTAGGAGCACAAGGTCAAAAAGGACCAAACCAATCCAGGTAGGACTGATGAACTTCTACACCAATACAAAAGGATTTGAACCTATTGTGAGACTTGAGGTTGCGGCACTTGACATATGTTAAGATGCAGGATACCTTGTACTACACTTCTTATGAAATACTCTCAGTCAAGTACCAAAGTTTGGCTATCATCCTGGCTCCCCCTATCCCTGAGAGTGAAGGTAAAATCAGACCAGGGAATGACATTTCACTTTCACACAAAAATCTAGTCCTTTTTCTCTTTTATAGTATGGCAACTTCTTGTCTCTGGCTGCCAATGGGTAAGTACAATATTATTGCATTTTGTCCTGCAGATCTGTGGGATAGGAATTACTTTAATTGGACCCCAATACAAGGACCCATTATGAATTTATTCTTGTTTACTCAGAAATTTTATATACATAGATTTTTTATATTTTGATTCTGATTTTGAATCTTTTCTTTCTCCCAAAGTTTAATTTTTCTTCTGTTTTTCTTTTTCTGTTTTTTGGTTTTCTTTTGATAATTGACCCATACATCCCCATAACTCAACCATGTATCCTGAGCTGATCTGTGTGTTGGTATTGTTTACAGAAATATGTCTGAAAAATGAACACTGCATCAAGAAGATCCAGAATGAACTTTAGGGTACAATTGATTGAACTAGAAGGGGTTGAACAAGTTATTTTGAATGTTCACTTTTATGCCCCCTAATTGGTTTTTTGTCAATGTACCTAGCAAAACACTGGTTTTGCTTTCTCCCTCTTATCTCTAATTATTGTAGTTTCTTCTTAGAAGGTGCAATTTTGTATGCACCTGTAGTTAGAAGATTTTTAGAAGTACAAGATGACTATATAAAATGATCAACTGGGGAGTCTAGTCTTCCAAATGATCATCAGAGGAGATTGTGAAGATGGAATTATCTCTTTCCTATTTATTCTTTAGACTTTAGCCACCAGAAATATATACACCTCACCCCACAAAAGAATTAAGTGGTGGGGGTGAGGTCTATGACCCATGTGAGGGACAAGTAAAAAATAACTGACTGCCCTCTGGGCAGTCCAAAGCAAAGTTTAAATAGCCATTTGTCCACGTAGAACTGGAAGGTGGACACAGGAAGTGCCCCCAAAGAACTATCTTTTAAATATGATGGTAACTTCCTGTGAGGAGGATTTGGCCCCTTTGAAGGAGCTCAGATTTGAGACCTCGAACTGTTTCCTTTTGGATTGTCATGTGGGTGAATGAAAGACTGACTCCCTTTCCTTGGCTTTTCTGGAGGCACTAACCTCCAAAGAGGCCTCTTGTCTTGGAAGAGACCTTGTGGCTAGAAACCTTGTTTAATTAACCTCTGTGCCCCCTTTTTCTGGGGCCTCTGAAGCCCTGCCTGGTAAGGACCTTTGGACCAGGCCCGAGTATACAAACCTCTCTCTCATTTTCTTTACTTTCACTTTTCCTGTTTGTAAATAAATTACCATAAATGTTATTCTGACTTGAGTCTTTCATTTGAATTTGTATAATCAGTTCTTGGCGACCAAAACTCTTAAATATTCAGTCCAACCATAATTTTCCCCTTTACAAATGATACAGGGTAAAAAGATAAAACAGTTTGCAAAATAAGAATTGAGACTACTAACTATATAGAAGAATGCTCTAAATCAGTGATTGGCAAACTATGGCCCGCAGGCCAGATGTGGCCCCCTGAAATGTTCTATCTAGCTGCATGACATTATTCCTAATCTGATGAATACAATGAGTAGGATACTGTGTTAGGGGAAATGTGGGGTCCTTGGTCTTGTTGTGAGGAGGATTACTTAGTTATTATTTAGGAGACCTAACAGGAAGGGCTAGAGAATTCCAAATGGAATGGGGAAGCAGGAAGTGTGGCTCTCTCTCTCTGAGACAGACTTTATGGGGCTTGGGGCAAATTGTAACTGATCCTGGGAGACCTCAGAGGAAGTGGAGTTTGCACCCAGATTTCCAGAGATCCTGAAGGAAGACTGACATCTTCTTGTGGGGGATTTTTGGTAGATACTATTAATCTCAACCTGAGTTGCAGGTTAACTTGGGCTGAGTTAGTTCCCAGAATCTACCCACCTGAAAGAGTACAGCTAGTGGTCCTGGAGGAGCTGCAACATCGCCGGAGTGTGTCAGGACTCTGCTGTGAGGATACCAACTTCAGCCCTGTTATTCTCTGGGCCCTGTCTTGCTTTAGGTTTCAGTTCAGTGTAGATAAGTCCCTCCCCTGACCCTGTGGTTTGCCCATACTCTGGAAGTGTAGAAACCCCTATTCCCATTCTTTACCATAGTTCCCTTAATTAAATTTGTTACAAACTCTTGTCATTTGCTTGCTAGTTTCCATAGGCCCCTAGTCTAGATGGTGCAGGGTGACAGGCCTAACTGCCACTTCTGTTAACAGACATTTCCTTAGCAGTTAAACCTAGTCTCCCTACCTTGTTTGGTCCCACCTTTTGTCATTCCTGTCTCCTTCACACCCTCCTGAACCCACATTTAATATTTAAGTTAACTCCCCTAGTATTCCCCATAAGAGTCTTAATATCAAGATCCATGATATAAACTTCCTGTGGAAGCTTAGGGGACTTGAGAACTACATTTCCCATGATTTAACAGGCTTCCTTCTTACATGGTGATGTGAGTCAACGTAAAGTGGAGCTTAAATATGGAAAACTTGATTGGTATGCTCTCTTTCCTGTGGAACAAGCCAGGTGGGCAGAGATAATGGCGGGGCATTCGAATTAGATCTTAGCAGGCACGTGGCCTTCTTAATTTACCAATATGCCTTTAAATAAACTACTAATATTTTTGAATATATCCATCTATATCAATATTATTTGTAACAATACAATACAATGAAACTTTGAAAGAGTTGCCTTAGAAACAGACTGACAGATGAACATTTCCTTCCCTCTTTAAAAAGTTTGCCCATCACTGCTCTAAATAATTTATAAAAAGAGAAATTCAAATAAAAAAAGGTTTACCTGTTACAGAACCAGGCCTAGAGGTGGGAGGTCTTTGGGTTCAGTTTTGGCTTCAGGCATTTCCTAGCTGTGTGATCCTGGACAAGCCACTTAACCACAATTGCCTAACCTTTACCACTTTTCTGCTTTAGGACTGGCACTTAGAAGAAAAGGGCTAAAATGAAATGCTTGGAAGAGCTATGGAAAGACAAGTTCATTTTTAGTGGAGCTGTAGATTGATTCAATCATTTTGGAAAGCAATTTGGAATACTTATTTTAGAAAAAGATTGAAATATTTATACCTTTTGACTTAGACATCCTACTGTCAAAAGGAGGTAAAAACCTGGAAGATCCTGCATATACCAAAATATTCTTATTAACATTTTGTGGTAGGAATTAGAAACAAAGATTCACTAATTGGAGAATAGCTAGAGAAATTCTGGTGTCTTTTTTGTAATGGAATATGATTATCATAAGATACATTGTGTAACATGGAAAATGGCAGGGTGGAATTCCTGCAAGATACAGGGTCAAGTCTCACCCAGAATTCCAGGGGACCCACCCTGGAGAACTCTGGGTGAGGGGACAGTTGGAAATGAGTTAAACAGTTGATTCCTGGGAAATGATGGATGCCACCTTGAATGACAGGGAAGGCAGTTGGAAGACATGGAATGTTCCCAGGTGCCGTGAGCCAGGGGCAAGTGTCGGTTGGCCTGGCAGTGTAAATAACCGTGACAGCCACTTGGAAGGGGTCTTTTTGATCTTTTGGTATTGGATTTTGGGGCTCTTTAGATCTTTAGCTCTCTTGGTCTTTCTAGCTCTTTAGGTCTCTAGGTGTCTGGGTGGTGAAAGGAGGTTGGGAGGTCTATGAAGAAGAGGGTAGGAAGAATCTGAATATTTTCTGAAGACTGAGAGCTAGTGCATCACCAAACACTGATAGTGAGAAAGCTGAGAGAAAAAGATCACCAACACAGCTGCATCAACAGCAGTCCCTATTCTCTGGCTTGGCTATGGCCAGGCTAGGCCAGAGGTGTAGTAGAAAATAAAGCTCCAGTTTCTACTAGAACAATAGCCTCCAGTCCTGATTGTCAACTAGTTATAGATATTAGGTTGATATGGTCTCCAATCTCCAATCCTTGCCCTGTTTATCCTTTCCCCGATTATAGATAAAGAGTTTAACAAGTATCTTCCTGTATGGTCTTTATATCATGACCCTTGGGGAGGGAGTCAATGCAGTCAGATATCAAACGTGATCTAAGGCAAATCAAAAGCCCTATAATAATTTATCCAATCCCAGGTTGGACCTGAAGTAGTTACCCATCCACTTAACCTTTCGGGGTCCTCCCTGGGCAACTGTTAGAGAAAGAGGGAAATTATAACATCCATCAAGGGTGATCTGGGTTGATGTTCCTCCAACATTTGCAACCAGGGAGAATACATAGATTACATTAACATCACTATATATCTATATCTCCTGCAGCCTTTTTGTTTATAACAGTTTTTGGTGAAGTTAGAGGACAAAAGAACCTAGGCCAACTAAAGGGAAAGGAAATAAGATGGGATTGTCAAGGGCAACTTTCATCTTTACCACCATCTCACTGTTCATCTATTCCTCTACCCAAGGGGTGATAAGGCTATGGTTTCAGGTTATCCCAGACTATTTTATAAAGATTTTGATATTATATGATGCATACAAGTACTTAGTATCTACTATGGTAGATTTCCTGTCCTACTTACCAGCAATAATAGTGATGTTTGTGACAACGATTCAAGAGATTTGGGCAGTGAAGAAAATATTTCAGTTACTCTTTGGGAAAGGCAAACATGACAATGAGGATATGTTTTCAGTGATGAAGGAACAGCTTAGGCTGATGGTGGAAATCAATAATAAGATTAAGCAGGGACAGACTCTTGATGAACACACTATATTACAGTTAGAGATCATAGAGAATACATACAAACCTAAGGCCAAGGAAACTCAGAGATCTAAAGTGGTGGAAAGTTGTACCCAGACTGATTTTGATATCAATGAGGCTACCCATACTGGAAGTGGAGCAATTGCCCCTACCACTGGGTCATTGTTCCCAATTATAGATCAGACCCAATTCAGACTGAATGGTGAACCCATCAGCATGAAGACATACAAAGCTTTTAAGGCACAAGATTTAGAGGTGCTAAAGAGGAGGTTCCTGAAATATTTCCTGTCTCCATATAAATCAGCCAAGGAGCTAAAAATGACCTTTAATCTTTTTAATCCATCCTAACAGGACATTGAATTTATTTTAGATGAATTCTACACCCCCAGTGAAAAAGTCAAATTCATTGCTGAGACAAGAGACAATCCAAATTTGTTTTTGTGGCCATGTGGACATGAAGCAATAGATTTGACTGAACCTGAAAATATGAGAGCACTCCTAAAATGTAGAACTGATTTACTCAAGGCTGTAAAAATACATGCTAAAAGATCAAATGGGTGGAATAAGTTTGAAAAAAATGAGTCAGGCTGAGAATGAGCACCCTAGTTTGTTTTTAGACAGGCTCATTGAAAATTCAGAAAATTTCCTAGGCTTTAACAAAGACCAATCTGAGTTAGCTCTACCCCATATCAGACGCCAATTCATAAAGGGAACTAGCATCCCAATCCAAGTCTATTTTAAACAGAGTTGTCCACAGTGGGAAGAATTGTCTCTAAAGGACATTAGAAAGCATGAAACTTATATTCATGAGTCCTAAAGCAAAGAACAACAAATTAGACATGAATTAGATTCAGAGAAGGACTCAACTATCCAGGAGTTAAAAAAATAGCTGAAAGAGATCAGGAGAGACAGGGATCATGAAGAATTTAAGAAATTTGCCTTGCAGGAAAATAGGAACCATGAATTTAAGCAAAAAGAGAATTATTCTAACCAAAAGAGATTTTATAACAAAGTCCCAAAATGTGAGAAACCTGGACACTTGATCAAGCAATGTAAATTCAGAAAACAAATAGATTTTTCCAAAGACAGAGTTATCAATTATCAGAAGAAGACTTATGTGAACAGCAAATGGGCTAGCAAGCCCCCCAAATCAGAGGCTTGTTGTCAACATGAATGTAAATTTATTTCTAGCAAACCATCTTTGGAAGAAATGGAGAAGTTTTTTAAGTTGGGGGACAGGCCAAGAAATGCATGAAGGTTAATCACTAACATATTTCAGTCAAGAAAGAATAATAACGAGTTCCTGGTTAAGATGGTGGAAAAGTAAAAAGCAGCTGCTTAACCTCTCATAACCCACCCATATAGGACTCCTCAAGAGGACATAAAACAAATCCAGACAAACAAAGGGACCCCACAACAGGGCGCAGCATTGAAGTTACGTGGGATCGGGGCATTTCCATGCCATAAGGGGATGAAACAGCTCTCACTAAAATGTGAGCTGAGCAACCCCTTTCCCCCCCACACCACCTACAGGGCCAAAGCCAGTGCACAAGAGTTAGAGAAAGTTTGGGGCATCCATTAAGTCCTTGGCATCTACCTGGGATCACCAGGACTTTCCCCTGATAGCAGCAAGACTTAAGACCCAAAGAGGCTAAAGAACGTGTAGACTTTTTTTTTTTAACATTTATTAATAATCATTTTTAACATGGTTACATGATTCATGCTCCTACTTTCCCCTTCACCCCCCGCACTCCCCCCGCCCATGGCCGATGCACATTTCCACTGGTTTTGTCATGTGTCCTTGATCAAGACCTATTTCCAAATTGTTGGTGGTTGCATTGGTGTGGTAATTTCGAGTCCACATCCCCAATCATGTCCACCCCGACCCATACGTTCAAGCAGTTGCTTTTCTTATATGTTTCCTCTCCTGCAGTCCTTCCTCTGAATGTGGGTAGCATCTTTACCATAAATCCCTCAGAGCTGTCCTGGGTCATTGCATTGCTGCTGGTACAGAAGCCCATTACATTCAATTTTACCACAGTATATCAGTCTCTGTGTACAATGTTCTTCTGGCTCTGCTCCTTTCACTCTGCATCAGTTCCCGGAGGTCTCTCCAGTTCGCCTGGAAATCCTCCAGTTTGTTATTCCTTTTAACACAATAGTATTCCAGCACCCGCATATACCACAGTTTGTTCAGCCATTCCCCAATTGAAGGACATACCCTCCTTTTCCAGTTTGTTGCCACCACAAAAAGCGCAGCTATAAATATTTTCGTACAAGTCTGTTTATCTATGATCTCTTTGGGGTACAAACCCAGCAATGGTATGGCTGGATCAAAGGGCAGGCATTCTTTTATAGCCCTTTGAGCATGATTCCAAATTGCCAGCCAGAATGGCTGGATCAGTTCACAACTCCACCAGCAATGCATTAATGTCCCAATTTTGCCACATCCCCTCCAACATTCATTACTCTCCCTTTCTTTCATTTTAGCCAATCTGCTAGGTGTGAGGTGATACTTTTGATTTCTTTACCTGAAAATTGATAAATGGGCAAGAGACATGAATAGGCAATTTTAAGGTAAAGAAATCAAAAGTATCCATAAGCACATGAGAAAGTGTTCCAAATCTCTAATAATTAGAGAAATGCAAATCAAAACAACTCTGAGGTATCACCTCACACCTAGCAGATTGGCTAAAATGAAAGAAGGGGAGAGTAATAAATGCTGGAGGGGATGCGGCAAAACTGGGACATTAATGCATTGCTGGTGGAGTTGTGAACTGATCCAACCATTCTGGCTGGCAATTTGGAACTATGCTCAAAGGGCTATAAAAAATGCCTGCCCTTTGATCCAGCCATAGCATTGTTGGGTTTGCACCCCAAAGAGATCATAAATAAACAGACTTGTAAAAAAATATTTACAGCTGTGCTTTTTGTGGTGGCAAGAAACTGAAAATGAGGGTATGCCCTTCAATTGGGGAATGGCTGAACACATTGTGGTATATGCTGGTGATGGAATACTATTGCGCTCAAAGGAATAATAAACTGGAGGAGTTCCAGAACTGGAAAGACCTCCAGGAATTGATGCAGAGTGAAAGGAGCAGAGCCAGAGGAATACTGTACACAGAGACTGATATACTATGGTAAAATTGAATGTAATGTACTTTTGTACCAGCAGCAATGCAATGACACAGGACAGCTCTGAGGGATTTATGGTAAAGAACGCTACCCACATTCAGAGGAAGGACTGTGGGAGAGGAAACATATAAGAAAAACAATTGCTTGAACGCATGGGTTGAGGTGGACATGATTGGGGATGTAGACTCGAAACTACCACACCAATGCAACTATCAACAATTTGGAAATAGGTCTCGATCAATGACACAATGATAAAACCAGTGGAAATGTGCATCAGCCATGGGGGGGGGGGGTGCGGGGAGTGAAGGGGAAAGTAGGAGCAAGAATTATGTAACCATGTTAAAAAGGAATATTAATAACTTTAAAAAATAGCTGGTAGAAATAATCAACAACTTTAGCAAAGTTGCAGGATACAAAATAAATGCACATAAATCATCAGCATTTCTATATATTTCCAACACATCACAACAGCAAGAGGTAGAAAGAGAAACACCATTTAAAATCATCCTAGACAATATAAAATACTTAGGAATCTATCTATCAAAACAAATACAGGAATTATACAAACACAACTACAAAACACTTTCCAAACAATTAAAACTAGATCTAAACAATTGGAAAAACATTGATTGCTCATGGGTAGGATAATAAAAATGACCATTCTACCCAAATTAATTTACTTATTTAGTGCCATACCTATCAAACTACCAAAAAACTTCTTTACTGAATTAGTTCATTTGGAAGAACAAAAGATCAAGAATATCATAGGAAATAATGAAAAAAAAAAACGTGAAGGAAGGTGGCCTCACAGTACCAGATATTAAACTATACTATAAAGTAGCAGTCATTAAAACAATATGGTACTGGCTAAGAGTCAGAAGGGAGGATCAGTGGAATAGACTTGGGGTAAGTGACATCAGCAAAACAGTGTATGATAAACCCAAAGAGCCCAACTTTTGGGACAAAAATCCAGTATTTGACAAAAACTGTTGGGGAAAATTGGAAAACAATATGGGAGAGAATAGGTTTAGATCAACATCTCACACCCTACACCAAGATAAATTCAGAATGGGTGAATGACTTGAATATAAAGGGGGAAACTATAAATAAATTAAGTGAACACAGAATAGTATACTTGTCAGATCTCTGGGAAAGGAAAGATTTTAAAGCCAAGCAAGAGTTAGAGAAAATTGCAAAATGTAAAATAAATGATTTTGATTATACTAAATTAAAAGCTTTTGTACAAACAAAAACAATGCAACCAAAATCAGAAGGGAAACAACAAATTGTGAAAAAATCTTTATAACAAAAAACTCTGACAGGGGTCTAAATATTCAAATATACAAGGAGTTAAACCAATTGTATAAAAAAATCAAGCCATTCCTCAATTGATAAATGGGCAAGAGACATGAATAGGCAATTTTCAGGTAAAGAAATCAAAAGTATCAATAAGCACATGAGAAATTATTCTAAATCTCTTATAATTAGAGAAATGAAAATCAAAACAATGCCAAGGTGTCACCTTTTATTAAGAAATAAATAAGGTAATCTGAGTGGGTCAAAGAAGGCAATTTGCGTGTGAGGAAGCATAAAGGGGTTTATATTATAAGGTGATTGGAGGAGGAAAGAAGGTAAGGGAAGGTATGTAGGAGATAAGGGATATGTAGGAGAGGGCAGCTCAAAAAGGTTTATTCCCAGAGGTTTGAGACAGAGAATACAGGGAGGAAACTAGGGCCAGTAAGAAATGTTTAGGTTTGGCTGGAGGGTTTCTATTGTTAGTTTCTAAAGTCTTTTGAGGGAGGAGTCGAGAGGGCCCCTCCCTGCCAGTCAAATTGATGGCTGGAGGAAGTCTCCAGGTAGGTACTTCCTGCCAAGATTGATGCCCTCAGTTCTCTCAAGAAATAAAAGAAAATGATTCCTTCCCTCTTTTAGCCCTTGCCTCAATTTTCAATACAATGACTCACCAGAGGCTTGAATAGGTAACAAGGGGATTTATTAATACGAGGGTCAGTCAGAAAAGGAGAAGGGTAGGGGGCAGCTGGGTAGCTCAGTGGAATGAGAGTCAGGCCTAGAGACAGGAGGTCCTAGGTTCAAACTCGGCCTCAGCCACTTCCCAGCTGTGTGACCCTGGGCAAGTCACTTGACCCCCATTGCCCACCCTTACCAATCTTCCACCTATGAGACAATACACCGAAGTACAAGGGTTTAAAAAAAATTAAAAAAAAAAAAAAGAAAAGCAGAAGGGTTTAGGATTTTCTAACTGCTGCTAGGGAGAGGGGTGATGGTAGGGGATGGGCCACAGGAGAGGTTTAGACTGAGAGAGCCTGCTCTCCCAGTAGGGAGATTTGGCTGCCTTTTAAGTAAAGTCCTTATTAAATCACTAAAACAAGGGGTAACTTATTTGAGGATACTCTACTTGTCTATAGAAACTAAAATCCACAATGTTCAATCACCAAGCCCTCCCTTCCACACAGGACGCACAGAAAATTCAGGGGAAGGGGAGGGATGAAGACGAGAGATAAGGGAGAGATCGAGAGAAATGAGATAGGTCCAAATTTCCCCAAGACAAAATAAGCACAGGCCAAGGCCTAAGCAATTAGGCCAAAGCCAATAGGTTAAGCCAAAGCCAAAGCCTCCAGCCACAGTGAAAGCCAGAAGGCAAAAGCCCCGTCAGTTGGAACTTCACCTCTATTTTTAGCTTCAAGTCCTAACTGACTTTCTGAAGATTCTAAGATGTTTAACTGACTTTTTGTGACCGTTAGAAATTACAGAAGCAAAAAGTTTCTGTTAGCCACCTTGCATTACACACCTCACACCTAGCAGATTGACTAAAATGATAGCAGAGGAGAGTAATGAATGTTGGAGGGGATGTGGCAAAACTGGGACATTAATGCATTGCTGGTGGAGTTGTGAACTGATCCAGCCATTCTGGATGGCAATTTGGAACTATGCTCAAAGGGCTATAAAAGAATGCCTGCCCTTTGATCCAGCCATACCCCCAAAGAGATCATAGATAAATAGACTTCTATGAAAATATTTATAGCTGCGCTTTTCATGGTGGCAAAAACCTGGAAAATGAGGATATGCCCTTCAGTTGGGGAATGGCTGAACAAATTGTGGTATATGTTGGTGATGTAATACTATTGTGCTCAAAGGAATAAAATTGGAGGAATTCCACGTGAACTGGAAAGACCTCCAGGAATTGTTGCAGAGTGAAAGGAGCAGAGCCAGAAGAACATTATACACAGAGACCAATACACTGTGTTAAAACAGAATATAATGAACTTCTGTACTAGCAATGCAATGATCCACGTTAATTCTGAGGGATTTATGGTAAAGAACACTACCCACATTCAGAGGAAGAACTATAGGAGTGGAAACACAGAAGAAAAGCAACTGCTTGAACACATGGGTTGAGGCGGACATGACTGGGGATGTAGACTCGAAACTAGCACACCAATGCAACTATCAACAATTTGGAAATAGGTCTTGATCGATATGTTAAAACCAATGGAAATGTGAGTTAGCCTTGGTGGGGGGAGGAGGTTGGGGGGTGAAGAGGAAAGTAAGAACATGAATCATGTAACCATGATAACTTTTCTAAAAAATAAAAATTATTTTAAAAAAAAGAAAGAATAATGACTGTAGAGAGAGAGAGAGCAGAGAGCTCAAAAAGCAGAATGAGGCTAATATTTTAATGATAGGTAATAGTGATGGAAATCAATACACCACACTAGAAAAGAGACATAAGTCCACTGCTGAATTAGAAATGGAAAATGAGTTGAGGCAATTATATAAAGAAATTTATGGGGAGGAACAATCTCTTATGGAAAATACTGAGTTGTCACAGACTTCAGTGGAAGGAGTGAAACATTATGGCAAGGGATTGGCTAGAAGTGATACAGACTTAAAGCTAACCAGCGGGAAAGAAGTGGTAACAAAACCAACTCCGGGGAACAGTGTTTTGCCAAAGAGAAAAATGTTACTTTATTAAGGTTGACCCTTGATAGTGTAATGGAGAATCAAAGAGAAACACAGTTTCAAGCTCAAAAGTCTAAGTCAGAAATCTCCATAACATCCATGAGTAATATAATATCCTGTCTAAACCCCAAAGCTCAAAGTTTCAAACCTAGAAACAATATAGCAGGTCTCCCAGATTTAAAACGACCAAAGAAAAATTTCTTAAAGCAAGTGAACACTGCAAACCTCAGAATGTTCAGGGGCTGGGAGAAACAGCCACCTCTATGAACACAGGAAACACCCGGAATGCCTCAAACTTAGAGCTAAAGCATCAAGTAGTGGTGAAAGGAGAGAAAAAACACCTAATTCTTTCCCTGAAACCATGAGAGGAAACTTACAAAGCCCTACAGTGAGGGGAGAAAAAGTTCAGTTTCAAACTGTTGTTCAAGAGCAGACATGTTTGTCAGTTTCTGAAGATTCCATTCTAGGCAGAGAAACTCTGCAGCAAGGGGGAGGGGCAGAATCAAACACCCAACAGGAAGTGTACATGAGGACAGCCATTTTACCGGAAGTAGATTCATCTCCAGACTACCATATATCTCCTAATAGAGAGGCATTAGATTCTGAAACCATTACTGCACAGCCACAAATAGAAGAGAATCAAATACTTTCTTTGTACAATAAAATCACTAATGAGCCATTGATCACAATAGAAATCAATGGTGAATCAGTAGAAGGGGTTATTGATACTGGAGCAAATGTCAGTTGTTTAAAAGATCTCCCTAGGGATTGTGAGATGCTTGGAACAGTAGTAGTGAAGTGTAATGGGTAATAATGTGATGGGTAAAATGAAGCTGGTGGTAAAAGTGATTCACCAAGGGCCTGGGAGCCTGTAACTAAACTAGCAGGAGATTTGGAGCTATCAGTGATGAGCAGCCTCAGCTGTGGTGCCCAGTCAATCTCCATTACTAGCTGTAGGCTCCTTTAAGATGTTGAGTGGATGGCCCCTCCCTGCTAAAGTAATTGCCTTCCTATTGGGTGAGAGAAGAACCCAGCCGGAAGTGGGGCTCAACTTCCTGGTTACAATGGAGGCTTAGCTTGCACTTCTCAGTAAACTCCACTTTTTAATATTCTCTCCTCTCCTCAGTCCCTTTAGCCTATGTGATGATGAAGGAAATACTGGAACTCACAGATTTAGGCTAAGGGATTTATTTTAAATTGGAAGGGGAAAACTGAGGTAAGAGGGTTTAAGGTCTTCTGAAGCTGTTGCTAGGGGCAACTGGCAAGTGTTGGCAATGGACCTAGAAGGTAAAGTCAGGCTGAGGGAACCAGCCCTCTACAAGATTCCAGATACACTACCCAAAGAGGTCATTAGACGTGGGTAGGATCCTATCTGCTAAGTCAGTGAAAATTAAAGTGAAAGGAGGAATATTACCACCTAGGATATCTCAATTCAAATTAAGTAAAGAGGCTTAAATAAAACCAATTACCCAATAGGCTATTATTGGTATATGGATTTTCAGAATTTAATACTCCTATCTTGCCCATAAAAATGGCAAAGTTACATGCTGAAGGGAAGACCCAGTGGAGAATGGTACAAGATCTTAGGGCAATAAATTCTTATGTGGAACAAATCCATGCTGTAGTTCCAAGCCCATCCCAAATAATTACAGAAATCCCACCAAACACTAAACAGT
The DNA here is from genome assembly GCF_016433145.1 of Gracilinanus agilis. Lineage (NCBI taxonomy): Eukaryota > Metazoa > Chordata > Mammalia > Didelphimorphia > Didelphidae > Gracilinanus > Gracilinanus agilis. Next base: position 291,421,386 of record NC_058134.1, on the reverse strand, counting down.
ACACCATAATTGATCTGGCTAGTGCCTATTTTAGTGTCCCAGCACACAAGGACAGCCAACAATTATTTGCATTCACATGGGAGAACAAGACATTATTGTGGAGTCGTCTTCCTCAAGCGTTCATAAACAGCAGGAGCATATTTTGCCAAATACTACAAAAAGATCTTGAATCAATATCTTTCACTGCCAGCAAAGTGGTGCATTATGTAAATGACATCCTACTGATGTCACCAACAGGAGATATCTGTCAAAGAGACAGCATACATCTAATAGAAGAACTGTATAGGAGAGATCATAAAATATTCAAAAACAAGATCTAGTGGATTATAGATAAGATCAAGTTTTTGGGATTGACATTGCAAGACGGTACTAGAAGCATATCCAAGAAGATAATAGAGGATATACGGAAATTAAGCTTACCTAAGACCAAGAAACAGTTAAGGGCAATTATAGGCATGACTAGCTTCTGTAGACAGTGGATACCTGGTTTTTCTCTCATAGCAAAAGCTCTAACAGAGTTGACCAGGAAAGACATCATAGAACCACTGAAGCTAACAAGGGAACACAAAAATGCCATTGAAAAGTTAAAGAGAGCAATTCTATCTTCTCCTGCATTAGGTATTCCTGACCACAATAAACCATTTTATCTGTTTATCAATGAGGATAAAGGAATTGCCTGTGTAGTGCTCATGCAATACTTAGGTAGCAGTCTAAGATCCATACCCTATTATAGTTCAACTCTCTATCCAATTATGCAAGGAATGGTTTCCTGTTTAAAGATTATTGCTACTGCAGCTCTAATGGTTAGGAAAAGTTCAAAGCTAGTTCTGGGAGGGGAACTAAGATTGTATTCCTAGCACCAACTTGAAACCACACTAAGGAATGCAAATCTGCAAGCTTTCACATCACAATGTCTCTCCCAGTACCAAGCAATCTTACTAACAAACGAGAACTTGACTTCCCATAGATGCAAAACCATTAACCCAGCAACTCTTACCCCTGAGTTACCATTAGAAGGGGATAGTCTTCACAGTTGTAGTGACACACTAGAGATCATGCAAAAGACCAGAGAGGACTTGTCAGATACTCCTATGGTCCAAGCTGCCTTCACACTCTTCTGTGATGGCTTGAGTTACCAACATAATGGGCAAAGATTTTCAGGAGCCACAGTTACAACCCAGAAAGTAACCCTATGGTTTGCAGCACTTGAACCAAACATCTCAGCTCAAGGCACAGAAATTTTGCATTAACACATGCCCTCCATATTGTTGAAGGTAAAGCTGTGAATATTTTTATGGATTAGAAATATGCCTTTGGTGTTGTCCATGCATCAGGGGAAATCTGGAGAAATAGAGGGTTCATAAATTCAAATGGGAAAGCAATAGCATATGGGAAACTAATAAGTGAATTATTGCATGCCATAGTTACCATCAAAGTTGTCTGTGATACATTGCCAAGCACACCAAAAGCTCGTGGGACCAGTACAATTGGACATTTACAGGGCAGACATCAGTGCAAAGTTTGCAACTAGATTTTACCTAAAGCTATATTCCACTTACCCTTAGTAGATAAAGATTAATTGCAAGACTTATTCACAAAAGGAAGTGAAATATTGGCGAGAAAATCTTGGAGCCAATCTAGTAAATGGAGTAAGGATGTCTATCTCTGGAAAACCATTTTTGCCAAAACTACTGCACCACACAGTTTGTGCAGCAATTCATAGAAGAGGCCATTATGGAGTATTGGCAATAATCAATATAATTCACAAGAACTGGATCGCGTTAGGCATGACAACAGAAGCAAAACGAGTGTGTGAAAATTGCAGAGTGTGCCTGCAATACAATCAAGCCATATTTAAGGCAAAGGCTTATGGGGGAAAGCCATTGGCATTCACACCTTTTGAGGGCTTACAAATAGATTATGTCACTATGCCCAGATGTCAAAACTATAGGTAAATACTTATAAAATAACAAAATGGCCAGAAGCATTCCGAGCCAGACAAAATAATGCAGCATTTGTAACAATGATCCTACTGAGGGAGATAATTCCAAGATTCTCTATTCCTGCTGTTATTTTGTCTGACTCTGGTAGTCACTTTGCAAATTCTATTCTAAAGCACGTGTACCAGGTACTAGGAATTAAAAGACATTTAAGTTCCATTTATAGACCTCAGTCATTGGGAGCCGTGGAACGCATGAATCGTACTCTTAAAATGATGATCGGGAAGCTTTGCACACAAAGTCATCTTAAATGGCCAGAAGTCAGTGAAACACATTTATCACCATTTGAACTATTGTATGGACAACAACTGTGGGTAGGGAAAGCACCACATGACACTAATTACCTATCATATCTAGGAATTGAGTGCAAAATCTATGAGTATGTCACCTTATTGAAAGAAAGATTAGAAGAATTGCAGAAGTTATTAATACAACAAAGACTTCCACTAGATTTTAGCTTACATGATTATAAGCCTGGAGATAAAATATATATCAGAATTTTCACAAGAAGATCAGTATTAGAACCAAAATGGTATGGTCCACATGATCTAATCCTAGTTACACCTACATCTGTAAAAATCAAAGGAAAAGATGCATGGTATCATTATACACACATCAAGTCCTCAGTGAAGTCAAGACCTCATTCAAAAATTCATCCTCAAACACAAGAAACAGAATCTGACATAGAAATAGAGCCTCAAAAGAAAAGATCACACTTAGAAATAAAGCCTCAAACAGAAAGAGACCAAGACACAAATGCAAAAATAAATGAAACACAAGATCACACAGATAGCCAAGACATAGATCAATATCAGGAGCAAGACACTCAAAGCATTGATTTAGATTACACAAATACCTCATTCATACATGAAGATCAACTGTTAAGCCTATCAGAACTCAGCAGTGGTGAAGAAGAATGAACATTACATTAATAACATCAAAAACAAGTGCAAACACAAAAAATCTCATAAGAAGAAAATTTTGTGGCAACACAAATTTAACAGAACACCACACAAATCACACACTGGTTCCTGATCCAGGGAATTCTTCAATCAAGTCGACAACTGGCAAGATGTGTATCCAGCAAAGGAGAAGAGAGATGAGATTCTGAAGATTCCAAAGATTCCAGAAACATCAGGCTATTAGGACCAGCACAAGAACAATACAAGAGACATTCCACAACAGACTGTACAAGGACATGAACTGTAACAACACCTGTGTGACTTGGACAACATCACCGGAAGAATCACAAGGAGAGAAGATCAGCAGATCAGGATTAGGTTTGAATGGTGCACGGTTTTCACATTCAGACACAAATCACAAGGAAAATGCATGCACTAGGGTGCATCCAACAGAATATAAGCTGATTGACAGAGAGATTCTGAAAGAATAAGGTGAGTATTGTCATATTGAAACTCTAGGAGCTGAGAGTCCCACCATTGATTGACAGGTGAAGACCGTTGAACCTCAGAATGTTCCCAGAGGCCATGAGGACAGGGGAGAAAGCAGTTGGCCAGGGGGGTATAAATACCCTGGCAGCCCCTGACAAGGGGTTCTTTCCTTTCTTTTTGGACCTTGGATCTGTGGACCCTGGTCTATTGGGACCTGAGGCTTGCTTGGCTAAGTCTTGCAAGAACTCCTGTCTGAACCCCACTGACATTGATCGACCTGTATCCAGACCGTGAATCCTCTGGTTCTTCTGTCTCCTAGATATTTAGGCATCCAAATCATCCTTAGATATCTAGGTATCCCGGGGCCTGGGAGAGATCTGGGAAGTGGGCAGGAGAAGAAGAAGAGGGTGGAAAGGGTGGTTCCTAAAGGCTGTAGAAAAGCATAACATCTGGCAAGAAGAAGAAGCTGAGAGACATCATCCAACAGCTTGCTTGCTCTGGTTTGGCTGTGGCCAGGCTAAGCCAGAGGAGCTGAAGAAGAAGCCAGAATCATTAACCAGCCTACAGTTCTGAGGGATTAGTATTGTCAAAGATTAGTGTTAGGGTTTCCTATTCCTCTTCCCATTTCCTAAACATTCCTTCCTTGCCAAATATATATATATAAAACTCATCAAGTACCTTCCTGAAGTGGTTGTTTCATCACTTCTCTGGGAAGGGAACAAACGCAGTCAGATAAACATGTCCAAGGCTAATAGAGCCCAATACCCACTATTGATCAACCCAGGTGGGACCTGAAAGGGATACCCATCCACTGACCTGAGGGATCCTGCCTGGGCACTGTTATAAAGGAGGGAGTTGTTACAACATTCAGCTAGGTGGCAAGACTCAGGTGATCTTGCACTAACCACATTATCTAAACTATCACTACTGTCACCAAATTAAGAGTGGTAGTATCCAGTATATTTATAACAGTATAAACCAGACAGCAAATGATATTGTAAATAATCTGAGTAGGTCAAAGAAACGCAGTTTGGGTCAAAGGAAGGATAAATGGGGGTATTAGGGTGATTATAAGGTGATTGGAAGAGGAATGAAGGTATGGGAAGGTATATAGGGGATAAGGGAAATGGGGTATGTAGGAGAGGCAGCTCAAAAAGGTTTATTCCCCCAGGCTTGAGACAGAGGATGCAGGGAGGAAACCAGGGCCAGTAAGAAACGTTTAGGTTTTTCTGGAGGGTTTCTCTTGTTAGTTTCCAAGTCTCTTGAGGGAGGGGTCGAGAGGGCCCCTCCCTGCCAGTCAAACTGATGGCTGGAGGAAGTCTTGGGGAGGTACTTCCTGTCAAGATGGATGCCCCAGTTGTCTCAAGAAATAAAGGAAAATGATTCTTTCCTCTTGGCCCTTGTCTTAATTTTCGACACAATGACTTGCCACAGGGTTTGAATAGGTAACAAGGGGATTTATTAATACCAGGGTCAGTCAGAAGGGGGAGGGGTTCAGGATTTTCTAATTGCTGCTAGGGAGAGGGGTGAGGGTGGGGGATGGGTCACAGAGAGGTTTAGACAGAGAGAGAGCCCGGCTCTCCCAGTCAGGAAGATTTGATTACCTTTTAAGTAAAGTCTTTATCAAACCTAGGGATAACTTATTTGAGGATACTCCAATTATCTAAAAAAAACTAAAACCCACAATGTTCAATCACCAAGCCCTCCCTTCCAACCAGAACCCAAAGGAAAAATCAGGGAAGGGGAGGAATGGAGATGGCAGATCAGGGGAGAGGTCTAGAGAAATGAGATAGGTCCAAATTTCCCCAAAACAAAATAAGTATAGGCCAAGGCCGAAACAATTAGGCCAAAGCCGAAAGGACAAAGCAAAAGCCTCCAGCCACAGTGAAAGCCAGAAGGCAAAAGCCCCATCAGTTGGAACTTCACCTATATTTATAGTTTTAAGTTCTAACTGACTTTCTGAACATTCTAAGATGTTTAACTGACTTTTTGTGACCTTGTGAATTTTGTGAATTAGAAATTATAGAAGCAAAAAGTTTCTCTTAGCCACCTTGCATTACAAACAGTATAAACCAGACAGCAAATGTTAGGTCGTGAGTCCAACACATAGACACAGTAAAGTCACATCATATGTACATACTGTAAATAGATGTAAATAGATTTGAGTACAAAGTACAGTGGCCATAATAAACAAGAGAACTCAGATTCCTTGTAAGGTCAACAGTACTCATATTTCATAGGAACATCACATGAAAACCTTGTACACATGTAATGTACTGTTACTAACCAATAATGAATAGCCTACTAACCTGTAGGGAGAGAATAGTGAAAGGGAAATTCAATTCTAGCTAGCATAGGGACAGTGTAAAAAAGTTATGAATGTTCAAATAGGACTGTCAATAGAATTGTCAGACAGACATTGTATAGTGTAGGTTAGTTAGAAATGAAACTAATAAACTAAGACATTAACAATAGATTAAGGAAATTACTCACACATTAATTTTCCTAACCGTAGATTAGGGAACAGAGAAAAATGTTAGAATTTATTGTGAATTAGGAATGTTTATCTAAAGTTCAGTATTAGAAACTTAAGCTAGTTTGTTGCAGGATTGCATTGACTTAGAAGTAAGTAACATAGATAGTTACTCCTAAATGTTTTATAATGCTTTCATGTTATACTTGTGTTCAAATGTTATGATTTATGGAAACATTGTATTCAAAGCCCATACTTTCCCAGAAAATCTATCCTAAACCTTGTCATTAGCATTAGACAAGCATAGGAAGATGAGGTATTAGTAAGGTAAGATTTATTATTTTGGGAAGGGTAGATTTGGGGATAGGAACACATTAGTTTAGATAAGCATAGAGTAGAGGTCACCCATGAAGAAGATCATCAGGAAATTTGCAGGTTGAAATTTCTAAAAATTAAACGGCATTTATGTTATATTCATATCCTGGGAAATGATGGATGCCACCTTGAATGACAGAGAAGACAGTTGGAAGACATGGAATGTTCCCAGGTGCCACGAGCCAGGGGCAAGTGTTGGTTAGCCTAGCAGTATAAATAACCCTTACAGCCACTTGGAAGGGGTCTTTTTGGTCTTTTGGTCTTGGGTTTTTGGGCTCTTTAGATCTTTAGGTCTCTTGGTCGCTCTCTTTCATTTTTTAAAAATAATCTCTTACTTCATTTCTTTTAGGTATTCTTGGTAGTCCCTGAACAAATTCCAGTCTTTCCTTTTAAGTTTCTGCTTATAGTTACTGTGAAATGACTCCTAGATTTGGGGCATAGCTCACCTTATGATTCTTTATGACAGACTGTATCTTTGGTTATAGTCATCTCTCCAGTCTTAGTTCCTGAATTGGGCTTTGGGTCAGGACAGGATACCCACTCTCCTCTTGCATTTTGGGTAGGGATCTTGACCTTGCTGCATCTCATCTTGTCTCATGACAACACCCACCTCCACTTCCCAGGGACAGGTTCTTCCTGGATCTTTGGTGGTTTAGAAGGATTAATCTTCAAGCCTGTTATGCTAAGAGTTTTGAGAGATGATATTTCGGGATATCATCTGGAGGTTGGATAGATAGTGAACAGATGGGGGGAATTATATATATTCCTACTGTCACCAAGATTATTAAGAAATTTTAACTATTAACCTACCTGCCTATTTTCTCATTGCTGTGAGAACAACTTACATATGTTTTGCCTAAAGCATGGCAGAAAATGCTTGAGTTTAGATGGCAGACTTTGAATATAACCATGACTCTACCACAAGTCATGAAGGACTCTGGAGGTACAGATACAGGACTGAAAAAGAACACAATGAGGATATATCAGCATTATACAAGTCTCCGTCAGGATCTTCATTACTTTGTCCATACATAATCAACAGGTTTTTGGAATACAATGGTAGCTCTATTTGGAATTCAATTGCATAAAGATAGGCTTCATATTTCCCAGTGTGATAATTAGATTAAGTCTACACTGCCCATCTTTAGATTTAATTACCAAAGGTCAGAACACCTCTAATTCTGGGAGGTCCATAACCTATGTGTGCTAGAATGAGTGACGAATCAGAATCAATTGACTTCCCCTTAGGCAGTACTATGAGAATCGTCTATTGTGATTGGACATGCAAATTAGGAGGGAGGCACAGGAAGTGATGCCTAAGTGACCTCTTTAAAAAGAGGGAGTTGAGTGAGTGAGAGGTCTTCGCCTGAAGAGGGCGTCTGGTGATGTACCTCTTCTGGTTCATGAAGCTTGGAATGCTGAGACCCTGGTGAGACTGCTTTAAATATCTTCTTTGAATTCCACATGGTGAGTTAAAGACTGACTGAATCTTTCTGAACTTCTCTTAAGAAAATTCTTTTAGTAGACTCGGTAAAGTTTTGCTCCATTCACCTTCGGGCCTCTGGCCCTCTAACTCTCGGCTGAGGGTTAAGAACTACCTGGATTAATTAGAGGATCATAATAAATTACCTACTGTGTTAGATTATTTCCTTATTTTCCTCTCTCTTCTTAATTGTAAATAAACTTCCAAAAAAGTCAATTTTGACTTGAGATTATTCTTAATTGAGGATTGATAAAAGTTCAATCCTCTGGCGACCATATTTTAATATATTGAACCCAAAAAAACCCTTTTTCCCTCCTTACATTTTTGGCGACTACAAAGGGTGAGACAACATGAAAAAAGTTTGATTTCATTTAGATTTAGTTTAGATTAGATTTCATCTAGATTTCAGTTCTTTCTCTGGAAGCAGATGACATTTTTCATCATGAGACATTTGAGATCTTCTCATTGTATTGCTGAGAATACTTCACAGTTGTTCATTGTACGGTATACCTATCTTTTTATACAGTGTCCTCCTAACTCTGATTCACTTTGTGTAAGTCTTTCCAGGTGTGTGAATTAAATAACTGGGGGACCTCTAACCTAGTCCAATTTCAGAAGACACCACAGTGAGTTAACCATAGGAGCCCCAGAGTCACCTGTCTGGATATGTCAGTGTGGTATGGCAGGTCAGGTTCCTAACTAGCAGAATATGTGGAAGCCAGATGTATAGAGGATGCAGACCTAGCAAGAAGAACCCAAAGAAAATACATGTAAATGAGTGAGTATGTGTTATTGTTGTGTATGCTGTATTTTTTTTCAGTAAATAGACCTTTGTAAAAGCTCATCAGTCTTCATTTGTTAAGTGAAACAGGTGATTACCACTGGTGTTTAATATTGGAGAGAACATACTGGAATGGGGACTTGAAGTGACAGCATTAGGGAGTCACCTCTGACTTCTCAGTGCTATCCCAAGAACCCTGGAGATGAGATCTAGCCTTGCCTTGGGGGACCTGATTTGACAAGGTGAATGATTTGGGAACTTTTAATGGCTATATTTAAACTGAGGGATTTTGTTGAATAAATGGATAAGAAGCATTTATTAAGCACATTAGCATATGACCAGGCACTGGTCACAAAAATTAAAAAGTAAGACAATTCCTGTACTCAAGGAACTTGCATTCTAAAAATGAAAGACAATATAGAAAGGGGGAACAGTAGCTAGAAAAAAGCATTCTTTCTGGGACTCACATAGATGGTGACTGGAGCCATGGACAGTTACCAACTGTCATTCCCTTTTCAGAAGCAAAAGGAATAATGAATCGGTCTATTTCCAAAATAAGAGACTGAAAGAACCTGGAGAGGTAGAGAGGATTAAGTATGCATCAGCCACTGGATTGCTGTAATTGTTTTCATCTTAGTTTCAGAAATTCTCTCACCATTCCTCATCCTTTCCTTCCTTTCCCTTCCCCAAAATTTATTATTATAATGACTGACTACAACTACCACCCCACCCCCAAATTTAACAAAGAGGAACAAAAAAAGGGGGAAAAACCATCAAAATCAAAAATTTTCTTTTTTAAAAATCCCGAAAACCTATGCAATGTTCCATAGCTCTTGAAAGGAGTGGACATGGGAGTGGGTGTAGGGGATGGAGAGAGGTTTTCTCTTATCACTTCTTGGTGTCAAGCTTGTTCTTTATAATTCACAAATTTCATTTTCAATTGTTTTCTGGCTGTCCTTTCCATTTATACTGCTGTAGCAAAATTGTACATTGTTTACCTGGTTCAGTTTATTTTACTTTGTATATGTGTGTGTATGTGACTATTTTACCTACCTATTACTTGGTATGTTCTAGTTCTCTAGTAATTCTCTAGGTGTCTATAGTCTCCTGGGGATCTTCTGAAACAGTTAGATGTAAAGAAAAGCAAGACAGTTCTTGCCCTCAAGGAGTTTACTTATGTTGGAAGTAAGAAGGATGGGAGAAGGGAGAATGATGACATGGTTTGGAAATGACCAAATGTAGCTTCACTGGGTGAATACATAACTAATAATTGATTGAGGCAGCATGGTATTCATGTCTTCCTGGCACCAAATGCAGCAGCATTTTGCCCACTTAGATACTGAGCTGGCTCTTCAGGTTTCACCTGATTTTCTTGATTTTTTTCCCCTTTCTAAGACAGAAGGATCACACATAACTCTCTACAGTACTGTAGAGCTATAAGGGTAAAATTCAGAAAAAAATGTCAGTTCATCAAGATTCAATTCAATTCAAACATCCTTATTTTTAAAAAATTATGTGAACCAAGTTCCTAAATTTCCTTTTGCCTTATTCCCTGATGAGAACAGACAAACCAAGCAAAACTCATGAATTGTTGAGGATACTTCTGCTTCTGAGAGATCTCCACCTCCATTTTTCAGTTTTTCCAGTAGGGAAAGGTAACTGTCAGAGCTCAGATGGTTCCCTTCTCTGGGTAGGGAATCTTTAGAAGAAGACAAAAGAAGGGACTCCATCATGGATCATATCACCTGAAGATTCTCCCCCCACAAACATGAGTCTCTTTCCTTCCATTTTCACTCATGTCTTTTGGGATAACATAGAAATCTGTCCAAGAATCAGTGAGTAAGAACTGGAGTGGGGGAGAGAGTGCATCAGAGAGAAGGCATAGAAAGTAAATAGAAAATGCTGATGAATTTAATATAGTGCTGGAGGCAAATTGAGATTTCAGGAAATTAAAGAGCAAGAAGAGAAGACCAGGATAGCAGCAGATTCAAGACTGGCACTAAGGGAAGAAAGTCAATAGGAGTTTCAGACTGCAAGGAGATACTCTTGTGGGTGGAAAGGAAAGGAAAAGAAGGAAGGAGATGAATGATAAGAACAACGTAGTATATTATGGAAGAGTCCTAGAGGGATGTTAGGTGTTATAACCCACCTAGGAACTCCTAAGGGCTAGTGAAGCACAAAACTTTGCTTAATGAAAAATGAAGTTAATTAAAAAAAAAAGAAAAAAAGGAATTGTTAGGTATGACCCTAAATCTATCCAAATGACTTCCACCCAACTGTCTAAGTCTCTTTGGAAAAGAGAGGTTTCATTTTTTTCTATAGGCTCTGTTTAATCCTTCCTGTGCTATCTAATATTGCTAATGTGTCAGTGATGCTTTATTTGTGTTGTAAAACAAAGTGTTCAATAATATCTTAAAATGATAATTCTGGGTCATTTGGGAACTTTTTAATTGCAAGAATTAAAAGATTCAGGTAGCTATAATGAAAAGGCTCAATTCTGGGTTATTCCAGAGAAATATGGATTATAGTCATTGCTAATGTGTCAGTGATGTTTTATTTTTGTTTTAGAACCGAAAGTGTTCACCATTGTCTTCTTTTAATCATTATGCTTCATTTGGCAACATTTAGAAACCAAGAATTAATGATTCAACATATCACTGCAATACATTTCAGGTTATTCTAAAGAAATGAGGCCTGTAGCCATTGCTAATATGTCAGAGGCATTTTATTTGTGTTGTAGAACAGAAAGTGTTCAATAGTATCTTAAAATGATCGTTCTGGTTCATTTGGGAACATTTTAAATGCAAGAATTAAAGACTCAGGTAGCTATATAATGGAAGGATTGAGGGAGCTATAATGGAAAGGCTCAATTCAGGCTTATTCTGAAGAAATAAGGATGTGGACCATTCCTACTGTGTCAGAGATGTTTTATTTGTGTTTTAGAAATGAAAGTGTTCAACATTGTCTTCTTTTGGCCATGATAGTTCATTTGGCAACGTAGAGAAACCAAGAATTGAGGATTCCTCCTATCAATGCAATACATTACGGTTTATTCTGAAGAAATAAGGACTGTAGTCATTGCTAATGTGTCAGAGATGTTTAATTTGTGTTGTAGAACAGAAACTGTTCAATACGATATTAAAATGATTGATCTGGTTCATTTGTGAACTTTTTAAATGGAAAAATTAAAGATTCAGGTAGGTATAATGGAAAGGCTCAATTCAGGGTTATTCTGAAGAAATAAGGATGTGGAACATTCCTAAAGTGTCAGAGATGTTTTAATTGTGTTGTAGAATCGAAAATGTTCAATAGTATCTTAAAATGATCGTTTGGGTTCATTTGGGAACATTTTAAATGCAAGAATTAAAGATTCAGGTAGCTAAATAATGGAAGGATTCAGGGAGCTATAATGGAAAGGCTCAATTCAGGCTTATTCTGAAGAAATAAGGATGTGGACCATTCCTACTGTGTCAGAGATGTGTTATTTGTGTTGTAGAACCTAAAGTGCTCAACATTGTCTTTTTTTGGTCATTATAGTTCATTTGGCAAGGTAGAGAAATCAAGAATTGAGGATTCCTCCTATCAATGCAATACATTACGGTTTATTCTGAAGAAATAAGGACTGTAGTCATTGCTAATGTGTCGGGGATGTTTTATTTGTGTGGTAGAATAGAAACTGTTCAATACGATCTTAAAATGATCAATCTGTTTCATTTGGGGACTTTTTAAATGCAAGAATTAAAGATTCAGGTAGCTATAATGGAAAGGCTCAATTCAGGCTTATTCTAAAGAAATAAGGATGTGGAACATTCCTAAAGTGTCAAAGATGTTTTAATTGTGTTGTAGAATCGAAAATGTTCAATAGTGTCGTAAAATGATCGTTCTGGTTCATTTGGGAATTTTTTAAATGCAAGAATTAAAGATTTAGGTAGCTATATAATGGAAGGATTCAGGAAGCTATAATGGAAAGCTCAATTTAGGCTTATTCTGAAAAAATAAGGATGTGGACCATTCCTACTTTGTCAGAGTTGTTGTATTTGTGTTGTAGAACTGAAAGTGCTCAACATTGTCTTCTTTTGGTCATTATAGTTCATTTGGCAACGTAGAGAAACGAAGAATTGAGGATTCCTCCTATCAATGCAATACATTTCAGGTTAGTCTGAAGAAATAAGGATGTGGAAAGTTCCTAAATAGTCAGAGATGTTTTATTTGTGTTGGAGAACCGAAATTGTTCAATAGTTTCTTAAAATGATCGTCCTGGTTCATTTGGGAACTTTTTAAATTTAAGAATTAAAGATTCAGGTAGCTATAATGGAAAGGCTCAAATCAGGCTTATTCTGAAGAAATAAGGATGTGGACCATTCCTACTGTGTCAGAGATGTTTTATTTGTGTTGTAGAACTGAAAGTGTTCAATACGATCTTAAAATGATCAATCTGTTTCATTTGGGAACTTTTTTAAAAAAATTTTAAACATTTATTAATATTTACGTTTTAGAAAAGTTAACCTGGTTACATGATTTATGCTCTTACTTTCCCCTTCCCCCCCCCGACCTCCACCCTCCCCTGGCCGATATGCATTTCCACTGGTTTTAACATGTGTCATTAATCAAGACCTATTTCCAAATTGTTGATAGTTGCATTGGTTGTGGTACTTTCGATCCCCAATCATGTCCTCATCAACCCATGTATTCAAACAGTTGATTTTCTTCTGTTTCCTCTCCTGCAGTCCCTCCTCTGAATGTGGGTAGCGTCTTTACCATAAATCCCTCAGAATTGTCCTGGGTCATTGCATTGCTGCTGGTTCAGAGGTCCATTACATTCGATTTTACCACAGAATGTCAGTCTCTGTGTATAGAGTTCTTCTGGCTCTGCTCCTTTCGCTCTGCATCAGTTCCCGGAGGTCTCTCCAGTTCGCCTGGAACTTCTCCAGTTTATTATTCCTTTTAGCACAATAGTATTCCATCACCCGCATATACCACAGTTTGTTCAGCCATTCCCCAATTGAAGGACATACCCTCCTTTTCCAATTTGTTGCCACCACAAAAAGCGCAGCTATGAATATTTTCGTACAAGTCTGTTTATCTATGATCTCTTTGGGGTACAATCCCAACAATTGTATGGCTGGATCAAAGGGTAGGCATTCTTTTATAGCCCTTTGAGCATAGATCCAAATTGCTATCCAGAATGGTTGGATCAGTTCACAGCTCCACCAACAATGCATTAATGTCCCAATTTTGCCACATCCCCTCCAACATTCATTACTCTCCCCTTCTTTCATTTTAGCCATTCTGCTAGGTGTGAGGTGATACCTCAGAGTTGTTTTGATTTGCATTTCTCTAATTATTAGAGATTTAGAACACTTTCTCATGTGCTTATTGATACTTTTGATTTCTTTACCTGAAAATTGCCTATTCATGTCTCTTGCCCATTTATCAATTGGGGAACAGCTTGATTTTTTATATAATTGATTTAACTCCTTATATATTTGAGTAATTAGACCCTTTTCTGAGTTTTTTGTTTTAAAGATTTTTTCCCAGTTTGTTGTTTCCCTTCTGATCTTGGCTACATTGTTTTGGTTTGTACAAAGGTTTTTAGTTTTATATAATCAAAATAATTTATTTTACATTTTGTAATTTTCTCTAACTCTTGCTTGGTTTTAAAATCTTTCCTTTCCCAGAGATCTGACTATACTATTCTGTGTTCACTTAACTTATTTATAGTTTCCCTCTTTCTATTCAAGTCATTCACCCATTCTGAATTTACCTTGGAGTAGGGTGTGAGATGTTGATCTAAACCTAATCTCTCCCATATTGTTTTCCAATTTTCCCAACAGTTTTTGTCAAATAGTGGATTTTTGTCCCCAAAATTGGGCTCTTTGGGTTTATCATATACTGTCTTGCTGACGTCACTTACCCCAAGTCTATTCCACTGATCCTCCCTTCTGTATCTTAGCCAGTACCATACCATTTTGATGACCGCTGCTTTATAGTATAGTTTAATATCTGGTACTGCTAGGCCCCCTTCCTTCACATTTTTTTTTCATTATTTCCCTTGATATTCTTGATCTTTTGTTATTCGAAATGAACTTCGTTATAGTTTTTCCTAATTCAGTGAAAAAGTTTTTTGGTAGTTTGATAGGTATGGCACTAAATAGGTAAATTAATTTGGGTAGAATGGTCATTTTTATTATGTTAGCTTGTCCTACCCATGAGTAATCAATGTTTTTCCAATTGTTTAGATCTAGTTTTAATCATTTGGAAAGTGTTTTGTAGTTCTTTTCATATAATTCCCGTGTTTGTTTTGGTAGATAAATTCCTAAGTATTTTATATTATCTAGGGTGATTTTAAATGGTGTTTCTCTTTCTACCTCTTGCTGCTGTGATGTGTTGGAAATATATAGAAATGCTGATGATTTATGTGCATTTATTTTGTATCCTGCAACTTTGCTAAAGTTGTCGATTATTTCTACAAGCTTCTTAGTTGATTCTCTAGGATTTTTTAAGTAGACCATCATATCATCTGCAAAGAGTGATAGCTTAGTCTCCTCATTGCCTATTTTAATACCCTCAATTTCTTTTTCTTCTCTAATTGCTACTGCTAGTGTTTCTAGTACAATGTTAAATAATAGAGGAGATAATGGGCATCCTTGTTTGACTCCTGATCTTATTGGAAAGGCTTCTAATTTATCCCCATTGCATATGATGCTTGTTGATGGTTTTAGGTATATACTGTTTATTGTTTTTAGGAAAGGACCTTCTATTCCTATATTTTCCAGTGTTTTCAATAGAAATGGGTGCTGTATTTTGTCAAAGGCTTTTTCAGCATCTATTGAGATAATCATGTGATTTTTGTTTGTTAGACTGTTGATATGGTCAATTATGTGGATGGTTTTCCTAATGTTGAACCATCCTTGCATTCCTGGTATAAATCCCACCTGATCATGATGAATAACCCTCTTGATCACTTGCTAGAGTCTTTTTGCTAGTATTCTATTTAAGATTTTTGCATCTATGTTCATTAAGGAGATTGGTCTGTAATTTTCTCTGTTTTTGATCTGCCTGGCTTTGGAATCAGTACCATATTTGTGACATAAAAAGAGTTTGGTAAGATTCCTTCTTTGTTTATTATATCAAATAATTTGTATAGTATTGGGATTAATTGCTTTTTGAATGCTTGATAGAATTTACTTGTGAATCCATCAGGCCCTGGTGATTTTTTCTTAGGGAGTTCTTTAATGTCCTATTCAATTTTTTTTCTGATATTGGATTATTCAAGTATTCTATTTCTTTTGCTGTTAATCTAGGCAATTTATATTTTTGAAAATATTCATCCATATCACCTAGATTGTTAAATTTATTGCTATATAATTGGGCAAAATAGTTTTTAATGATTGCCTTAACTTCCTCTTCATTAGAGGTGAGGTCTCCTTTTTCATCTTTGATACTATTAATTTGGTTTTCTTCTTTCCTTTTTAAAATTAGATTAACCAAAACTTTGTCTATTTTATCTGTTTTTTCAAAATACCAGCTTCTAGTCTTATTTATTAATTCAATAGTTCTTTTACTTTCCATTTTATTAATTTCTCCTTTGATTTTTAGTATTTCTAATTGTTTTCATCTGAGGATTTTTAATTTGTTCATTTTCTAGTTTTTTAAGTTGCATGCCCAATTCATTAACCTCTGCCCTCCCTAATTTGTTAATATATGCACTCAGTGATATAAATTTTCCTCTTAGAACTGCTTTGGCTGCATCCCATAAGTTTGGGTAAGATGTCTCATCATTGTCATTGTCTTCAATGAAATTATTAATTGTTTTCTGTGATTTCTTCTTTGACTAATTGGTTTTAGAGAATCATAGTATTTAATTTCCAATTAGTTTTTGGTTTGTCTCTCCATGTAGTCTTACTAATAATTATTTTTATTGCATTATGATCTGATAAGATTACATTTATTATTTCTGCTTTTTTGCATTTGTTTGCCATGTTTCTGTGCCCTATTACATGGTCTATCTTTGTGAATGTTCCATGTGCTGCTGAAAAGAAGGTGTATTCCTTTTTGTCTCTATTTATATTTCTCCAAATATCTATTAACTCAATTTTTTCTAGGGTTTCGTTCACCTCTCTTATCTCTTTCTTATTTATTTTTTGGTTTGATTTATCTAGATCTGATAGGGGAAGGTTCAGTTCCCCCACTAGTATGGTTTTGCTATCTATTTCATCCTTGAGCTCCACTAGCTTCTCCTTTAGAAATTTGGAAGCTATTCCATTTGGTGCATACATATTGAGTACTGATATTTCTTCATTGTTTATACTGCCTTTTATTAGGATGTAGTAACCTTCCCTATCTCTTTTAACCTTATTTATTTTTACTTTGGCTCTGTCAGAGATCATGATAGCCACCCCTGCCTTCTTTTTCTCATTTGAAGCCCAAAAGATTTTGCTCCATCCTCTCATTTTCATTCTATGTCTGCCTGTCTGTCTAATATATGTTTCTTGTAAACAACATATGGTTGGGTTTTGGTTTCTAATCCACTCTGCTATTTGCTTCCATTTTATGGGTGAGTTCATCCTATTCACATTCAGAGTTATAATTATCAACTCTGCATTCCCAGACATTTTGATTCTCTGTCCTAGTCCTGTTCTTTCTTCTTTCACTGTTTCCTTCTATACTAGTGTTTTGTTTTTAATCAGTTCCTATAATCCTCTCCCTTGTTGTACTTCCCTTTCTCCCCCCTCCCTTCTTATTCTCCTCTTATTGTTCTTTAAAGCCACACGGTGCTCCCCCCCCAAGCCCTCTCCCTCCCTAGTATTGCTTCCCTCCCCACCAGTCCCTTTGTTACCCTTCTACTTCTCTATAGGGCGTGAATCAATTTTCTGCCCCTATGGATCTGATTGTTCTTCTCTAAGTTGATTTCAATGCACTTAAGTATTGAATATTCCCTCTCTCTAACCTCTTTACCCTTACAATGTATTGTTATTTTCCCCCTGTTGATCCCATGTGCTTCTTTATGGAATATAAATTTATTCCTTTTTGTTTGTTTTCTTTTTTCTTATTGTTATCTTCTTCCCCCCTAGTTTTGTATATATTTATACATACATACATACATACATATATTTATATATCTCTTGACATTTCATCCTATACAATTAGTCCCTGTTCCCTCTATGTAAACTTCTTCTAGTTACCCTGTTGGTAATAATAATTTTTAATATTTGCCAATACCTTCTTTTCTTCTTGGGATATAAATTGATTGAACTTGTGTCCCTTAAAGAAAAGAAATTTTTTTCTCCTCCCCCCATTCTCTTAATTACCTTATGTTGATTCTCTTGAGTTCTGGGTTTGGACAGCAAACTCTCTGTTTAATTCTGGTTTTTTCTTGATGAATGTTTGAAAGTCCTCAATTTTATTGAATGACCATACTTTCCCCTGCAATAATATAGTTAGTCTTGCTGGATAGTTGATTCTTGTTTGTAGCCCCAGTTCTCTTGCTTTCCGCCATATTGTGTTCCATGCCTTCCGGTCCTTCAATGTAGATGCAGCCAGATCCTGTGTTATCCTAACTGTGGTTCCCTCATATCTGAATGACTTCTTTTTAGCAGCTTGTAATATTTTTTCCTTGGTCTGGTAGTTTTTGAATTTGGCTATAATATTCCTGGAAGTTGTCAGTTGTGGATGTCAGTAGGAGGTGATCTGTGGATCCTGTCAATTTCCACTTTTCCTTCTTGTTCAAGAATTTCTGGGCAATTTTCTCTAATAATTTCTTGTAAAATGCTATCTAAACTTTTTCTTTTATCATGATGTTCTGGTAAACCAATAATTCTTAAGTTATCTCTTCTAGCTCTGTTCTCCAGATCTTTGGTTGAATCAATGAGGTGTTTCATATTCTCCTCAAATTTTTCATGTTTTTGATTTTGTTTAATATATTCTTGCTGCCTTGTGAAGTCATTTTCTTCTAGTTATTGAGTTCTGTTTTTTAAAAGACTGAATTTCATCCCTGGCTTTTTGGTCATCCTTCTCTTTCTGGTCCGATTTTCTTTGTAGATCATCTTTTGCCTTCTTTGCTTCATTTTCAAGCTGGCCAATTCTGGCTTTTAATACTTTATTTTCTTGTTTTAGCTCATGTATTTCCTTTTTCAAATTGTCTTCAGCCTCTCTTGATTGTTTTTTGAGTTCCTGAAGTTCTTCAATTAATTGAGTTTTAAATTCTTGAGTTAATTAAATTTTGAGATCTTCCAAAGCCTGTGTCCAGTTCACTGGAACTACTTCCTCTTCTTCTGTTTCTGTTTTATTTGCTCTCTTTTCACTTCCTTGAAAGAAGCTGTCAATTGTCATTTCTTTTCTCTTTTTCTGTTGCTTGCTCATGTTTTTTCCCTTCCTTGTTCTGCTAATTTGAGCAGATGTATTTAATGATCTTTGATGAAAGATCTTCCCCCCAGGGGTAAGTTACTTTCTCTGCCCCTGGAAGACTTCTTGTCTGTCCAATTGTTGGGATTAAATCTGTATGGATTGGATTAGTCTGCCCTGAGGCTAAAACCTCAAAGCCTCAAGGGGAGGGAAAAACAAACAAACAAAAACCCCAAAAAAGTGGGATGACAAGAAGGAGAGTTTTTTGTTGAACTGAGCTCTCCAGCAGTGGGGTCCCCCTGCGCTATCCACTGTTTTTGATCTGGTTTTCTTTCCTCTTGAAACCCTGTGTTCTCTATCTTGGTATGAGGAAGCCAAGCTATCTGCGCTCTGGGGTTTGACTCTCTCTAAGCCACCATCTTCTGGGCGTTTTTGCTCTGTTTCTCTGGTTTTCTCCTCCAGACACCTCTCCAGTGCCTGTGTTTGACTCCCTGAGTCCTATGCCAGCAAGGCCCTCTCTCCCGACCGGTGCACCCACCAGCCCTGAGATTTCCTGGGCAGCTGGAGACTCCGCACAGCACGTGGGGGAGGTGTCTTGGGATCCTGGGATTTCCCCTCTACGCCCTCAGTCCTGACAGTTCAAGTATTGAAGCCTTTTTCTTGGCGTACCTCTTTAGTTGTGCTGCAGTAGGGTTCTCCCTGCTCTGTCCCGTTCTTAGATTCGGTCCTCTTTCTTCTCGAAGCACATTGTTTTCTATCTCAGTGCGTAAGGGTGCGGAGGTTTTAAGATTAGCTCCGTCTACGCAGCCATCTTACTGGAACTCAGCTTTAGTCTTTACTTAACAGGAAGTCCAAAAATCCCTTGGTACCTCTCTGTGTCCTTTTTTTATAATGTCCTCAAATTCCAGAACCAGCTCTGTGGTTCTAGGGCAAGCGGCCAGATCCAGCACCCAGACCTCTGTGCAAAATCTCTCTTACCTGTTTACACTCCTTTCCTTATAATACAACACAATAATATTCCATTATAATCATATGTTATAACTTGCTCAGACATCTCCCAATTAATGGGTATCCCCTTACTTTCCAATTCTTTGCCCCTCCAAGGAGAGATACTTTGAATATTTTTGTACATATTTGTCCTTCCCCTTTTTGGTTTTTTATCTCTTTGGGAAACAAACCTAGTAATGATATTGCTAGGTCAAAGGCTACATATATATGCCCTGTGAGCATAGTTCCAAACTACTTTCATGAATGATTGAATCAGTTTACAGCTTTCCCCAGCAATACATCTTTGCAATATCCTAAGTTTTGTCATTTTCCTTTTCTGTCATAATAGCCAACCTGATGAGCGTGTTGTGGTTCCTTAGAGTTGTTTTAATTTGCATTTCTCAAAATAATAGTGATTGAGAACATTTTTGCATGACTATAGAGAGCTTTAATTAATTTGACTGAGAACTGTCTGTTCATATTTTTTGACAATTTATCAAGTGGGGAATTACCTGTATTCTTATATATTCAAGTCATATCTCTATGTATTTCAGAAATGAGGCCTTTATTAGAAAGGCTGGTAAAAAAATTTTTTTTGTATCTGTATACTTTAAAAAACACAGACCACCAGAATTGTTAAAAAGGACAAGTCTTTAATCAGGACAAGGAAGCAAAGGTCTGATTGGCCACTATACAGAATCAAGTGCTAACTACCATACAGAGATTAGGCTCTGGGATGCTGGGAACAATGTCTCTGGAAAAGGGGACCTTGAAAGGAGATTTTCCAATGAGGTGAAGAACCTCATTGGAAATGGGGAATAAAGAACAGAAGGTTCAATTAATTGACTTTACAATGGATACAAGAGAAGGAGTCCAGTTAGAGGATGGAGTATTTGGGAGAGGCCTCTGATACAATGGGAGAAACTTCTAAAACAAAAGGGTTCTTAAGATTTGATTTTATCTACTAATTCTAACTAAGCTGAGATCATTGAGTTCAGTTTAAGATAAGGTCAGTCTGGGATTTCCCTTAAGACAAGTTCCCAAGGGACAGAGGCAAACTTGGGGGTTCCATAAAACCAAGTTCAACACACCCTTATGATTACTATATATTATTTTCCATCCTATTTGCCCCTGTTTAGTTTCTGACCTCCACCTCCTCCAATTTGCCTTCTTTTCTATCAGTTTCACGTTCCTTCTTGTGTAAATAGAATTAGCTCATCCTCATTCATTGTTAGACTCTAGCCATCAGAAATAATGTCACCTCACCCAACTTAGTGGGGAGGGGAGATTAGTTACCCACACGTGACAATAAGTAACAAATCAAGAACAAGGGACTGCCCTTTGGGCAGTCCAAAACAGTGCTGAGGCTGCCATTTGCCCACTTGAAATTGAAGGTGGATGCAGGAAGTGACGAAAGATGCTATCCCTTAAATATGATGGTAACTTCCTGTGGAGGCAGTGGGTGCTTTGAACTTGGTGTTGAAGGATCTCTGCTGAGACCTCAGGTGGCTTCCCTCTGAATTGTCACGTGGGTAAGTTAGGCTGACTTCTTTTCTCCTCCCTTGGCGTTTCTGGAGGCTCTACCCTCAAGGAGGCCTCTCTTGCCTCTCTAATTGTAAAAGGCCTTGTGGCTAGTAGCCTTGTTTAATTAACCTCTGTGCTCCTTTGCTGGGACCTCTAAATTCTCATCAGGTCTGGACCTCTGGTCTGGGCCAGAGTTTCTCTCTCTCTATTTCCATAAAATCCATCCTTACTTGGGTCTATTTTAAATTTGGAATTGAGTTAATCAGATTCCTGGCAACCATATCTTAAATATCTAGTTTCCCCTCTTACATTCTCTTATTCCTTTCCCTTTCTACTTTCCTTTAGGGCAAAATAGCTGTCTATATCCAATTGATTAAGTATGTTCTTCCCTCATTGATTCAATTCCCAAGAAAGTAAGGTCCATGTGCTCTCCTTCCGACCTCCCCCATCTTTCCCTCCATTGTAAAAGTTCTTTTATGTCTCTTTTATGTGATATAACTTACCCCCATTCTATTTTCCCCCTCCTCTTAATGCATTCTTGTTTCACACATCTTAATTATATATTTTTTAAATATCCCATTATATTCAATTCACACTTTTGCTTTCTATCTGCGTATACTCCTAATAAAAACAAAGTTATTTGGGGTTACAAGTATCACCTCCTGTATAAGAATGTACACAGTTTAACCTTATTAAAAGTTTTTTTATTTCTTTTTCCTGTTTACCTTTTTATGCTTCTCTTCAGTCTGGTATTTGAGAGTCAAATTTTCCATTCAGCTCTGGGCTTTTCATCAGGTATGTTTGAAAGTCCTTTATTTCATTTGACAAATATTTTATGAAACCCTCAGGCACATCTGAATCACCCTAGATAGGATTAATTGGTTTGTCCTAGACTGAACAATAAACCTTCAAGTATCCAATGATCTCAGCCTAGATAGTAGTAGATATAATCTAATCTTAAGTACTGTTATAGGGAAATCAGAGAGAAAGCAGGAAGTGCCAAAGCAGAGTCAGAAATAGAATTCCAGAACCCTGGAGACAGTGACTCTGCTGGGGAAGTTGGCTTTGGATTTGCTCTCTGGAGGAAGAGACATTGGTTTTAAACTCCACAAGTGGAGTGTTTGAGTTAAACCATTACTCTCCTTCTTATTGGATCTATACCTGCTACTGCTGTGATTCTACTGGACTCCTGCCAAACCCAGAGGTCAACTGTGAGATATCTACCTTGTTGACCCAATGGACCTGTGTATCTTCCAGCTTTTCTGCAAAGGGGAGAAGGGGGGATTCTGGTTAGTAGATAGTACAGGTAGCTGGGATCTGTAGGTAGAGATTCAATGTAGTTAAACCTATTGGATTTTGGTGGGAGGAATTAGTTTTCACATCCAGTTAGATAATCCCAATCCCCTTTCCCTACCTGTCCTAGTTTAAAATAAAACCCTGATTAACAAAAGAGTGGCAACTTGTCAGTTTCTCCCTGGAAGCCTTCCCAAATGTAAGGACTTCTGATAACTGACCCTAAGGACTATTTCATTTAACTGTCTAGAAATTTCACCTAACCTTAACCTTACATATTATATTTATTTTTTATTTCAGTACCCTTTTGTGTTTAGAAGTTTCTCCCATTGTATCCAGATCTCTCCCAAGTCTAGCCCTTGGCTGGGATCCTTCTTCCCTAGCCTCCACTAAAGCCAATCAATTGTCCTTTCTTACCTTTATTCCCCAAGCATATATATAAGTCTGCAAAGTTCTTTAGATTGATGGATATTCCCACTGTTGGTGCATTTTCCCAGAGACAGTCTCAGAGTAGAGCTTGGCTATAAGACTATAAGAACTCTATTTCCCTAGTCCTGATTGAAGACTTGTTCTTTTTAATTACTTCAGTGGTTCTATGTTTTTCCAGGTTGACACACTGAACACTCATTTTTCCCCTGAAGGATTATGCTCTGTTTTGCTGGTTAAGTCCTTAAAGTCCTAGTTTCTTTGCCTTCTGGAATATCATTCCAGGCCCTCTGATCCTTTAATGCAGAAGCTGCTAAGTCTTCTGTTATCCTGACTGTGGTTCCATATTTTAATAGTTTCTTTTTGGCCGCTTATATTTTTCTCCTTGGCCTGGGAGTTCTGGAATGTTTTCACAACAAAGCCCTTTTTATTTCTTTTTAAAACCATTACTTTCTGTCAGAGAATCAATTCTAAGGCAGAAGAGTAGTAGGCTAGGAGATTGGAATTAAGTTATTTCACTGTTTGTTTCTTATTTAGGCATACCTATATTTACATGTCTCCCCATTGGAATGTGAGTTTCCTGAGGGCAAAGATTGTATTTTTGCCTTCTCTGTTTCCCCACTAATTAGCACAATGACTGGCTTAATAAATTCATGTTATCTGACAATTTGCTAGAGATCTCCACCCAGATGTCTCAAAATAAAATATCCAAAGCTGAATTCTCACTCCTACAAGCAGCCTTTCCCTTTATTTCTAGTGATGGCTCCACTAACCATCTAGACTCATTCCCTCTTTTCATCTAGACCAGTGGTTCCCAAAATTTTTTGGCCTATTGCCCCCTTTCCAGAAAAAAATATTATTTAGCACCCCTGGAAATTAATTTAAAAACATTTTAATAGCAAGTAATAGGAAAGATAAATGCACCTGTGGCCTTCACCACCCCCCTGGATCACTGCAGCACCCACCAGAAGGTGGTGGTGCCCACTTTGGGAATCACTGATCTAGACTACTGTAATAACTTCCTAACTGGTTGAACCATCCAGAAAGCCTCTCAACTACAGGGGTGAAATAATCTTTTGGAACAGGACATCTCTGATCCAGATTCCAATAAATTAATAAATATTTATTAAATGTCTCATGTGTGCCTGCCAGGTACTTAGCCTGGTCACTCTAGGGTGCATAGTCACAAAAGTTACTCTGTCCTCAAGGAGCTCATCCAATATTAGGAGCATATATGTCCAAGATAAGTAAATACAGGATATATACATATAAATGCCAAATGACTGTGCAAGGGTATGCATGTGTGTGCCTGGAATTTTTCCTCCTCATCTCTGACTCTAGGCTTCCCTGGCTTCAGCCCAACTTAAATCCTGCTTTCTATAGGAAGCCTTTCCCAAGATTTTTTAATTCTAGTACCCTCCTTCTGTCCATTATTTCCCATTTGTTCTGTATATAGCTTGTTTGCACATAATTGTTTACATGTTGTCACTCTCATTAGACTCTGGGCTCCTTAGGATTAGAGACTGTCTTTTCCTTTTCTTTGCATCTAGAGCTTAGAAGAATCCCTGGCACCCGGTAGGTGCTTAAATGTTTATTGACCATGTATGGGAAGAAGAAACTAACACCTGGAGAAATCAAGGAAGATCTGCCCCATCTTCTCCCTAGCTCCTTCTTTCCCTTTCTGCATTCTTTTATGACTCTGACCTTCCACCTAGCAATTTCTATCTTTTTTAGCCAACAGAAAAAGCCATGTTCTTCCCAATAAAATCTCTAATCTTTATCTATACTGTAGAAAATATATGTAAGGTAATGGGGTCACCAGGGATATTATAAATAAACTAAGTAATTTGTGGGAACACACTCTAGGATTTATGAGAGACTGGACCAGGGTGGAGAGACCAGAGTTTAATGGATTTCCACAGGAATGGCAGTTGATCTTAACTGTCACTCAGCTTCCCCTAGGCCAGAGTCTAGAAACAGGTTGACAAAGTAAAAGGAACTTAACAGCTTTAATTATGTTTGACTAAAAGGTGAGGAAGGGATTTCTATACTTAAAATCTAAAGGATAAAACCACAGGGCAATGGGAGGACTTATTCTACTCTTATCTAAGTGATCTAAACTAACAGGGCCCAAGGAGCTGTAAATGGAGTCTCTGGGCAACTGCCTCAGACCTGGAACCTGCCAGGCTTGAGTACAGCTAGGGCCTTTGTGGCTTTGGGATTCTCACTGCAATCCACTGATGATCTCTGGATGCCAGGAGTCAAAGTGGTCTCAGGTACCAGGTTGAGAAGGTGTGCTCAAGTCTCTGTCCACCAGATAGATCCCAAACTCCTCCTCCCTTGGCTCTGTAGTTCTTGTCCTTTTTGCTAGATGCCACACAACACAGGATCCCAGGGAAAATCAGGATGCAAGATGTCCTTTTACTCTGAGTGCTCCCAGGGCTAACCACAGTTTGTGTTAACCCCTAATGGAGTCCCACTCAGAGCCAAGTCACCTCTTTCTGCTCCTTCGAACCTGGAATTCCCAGCTCCAGCTCCTTCCTGCTATGTACAACTTAATTCCTAATCACTAGCTAATATAATCTTCCTCACAACTGTTATTAAAAAAAATGATGGCCGAGATTAGAAGAGAGAATAGTATTTTAATAAAAGCCATGCTGATAGAGATAAAACCATTAGACCATGCACCTGTAAGTATTCAAATTCCCGCCTCAGCCATTTTACTTTTCATATCTTCCCATGCCCAGGTAGCTAAAGAGGAAGTTCAAAGTCACTTCCCCCTATTTAAAGCCGTCCCTCACCTTGAATATGTAATCCAAAACAGGAAACCCATTGGGGATCATGGGAAATGTAGTTCCAAGTATCCCAAGTGATTTTAAATAACACACAATACCTCTAAAGTACCAATGATGCATGGAGTGACATTAACTTTAGACTGCCCCCAAACATGACTACTTGCAACTCTTGCAAAACTTATCTTATAGAATGTCTATAATTTTGCATTGAGGACCCATATAATTCTGTGAAGTCTCCTTTTTAACCTATCCAAGAAATCTGGAAGGAATAGAAAAAATTTGATATTACAGTTCAGTGGTATGAAAGGGCAGCTCTTTCAGCCACTGCCATTAACACCCTCTTCTGGCCATGTCCTAAAGCTCATCATGTTTATTGTCTCTGGTAACATCTCTCTGGTTGTATCCCTTCCCCTCATAATTTTGTAGGGGTCAACTACTGCCCTGATTTAGGGGTGGGTGCTGCCCTAGTTTGGGGATGTGCATGGGGATGGGGGTGCTCATAATGCTGGCTTAGTATCCTCTTAGTGTCCCTCAAATTAAACCACATAGCATTCCCTTGTGTGAATTAAAGTATTCCATATGAATTGTAATAACAGGAGAAGATAACCCTGTACAGATGATATATTGGCTAAGGGAGAAATGAAGTTAGCAAAGCCTTAGATGTCAGTAAAGCTCTAAGCCTTTCTGGTGTTACTAGGAAGTCTGTGAACAATGTTAGACTCCAAGCAGCTCCCTCTAGTCAATTACTGAAAGTGTCTTGGGAAACCAATTCCCTGACAGTTAAGTATAGCTCTGTTGAAGAGATGTTACTGTTATAATATGCAATGTAGAAATATTTGGTTATCTGACTACAAATAGAGTTGAAGGAGTTCAATCTGTAGCCTCAATCTTTGATGATGAATGCCCCTCTGATTCAAGCTTCACTAACACTCTCTTATGGTTTCCCTCTTCACTGTTGATATAGGCCAGCTCACAAAAGGTCAGTAGGTGATATTATCCATTAGAAAAGGATTTATTTTAAATATATAAGGTAATTAGGAAAGATTAAAGGGGGGGAAAAGGAAATACTGAACTACTTTATGATCTTGTTCAAGAGTTGTAAGATAAACTGTCTTCTTAGAATGTTCATACAGGGGTCTGGCAAGTCTCTTCCAGGCTGGCTGGATTTGACTCCACCTAACAGCTGATGGATTAGGTTTCAGCTTGGCAATAAGATGTAGGTTAAATTGATCTTCTTCAAATAAATTGTTTGTAACAATAAGTTGAATAATGTAATTTAACACTGAGACCATGAGATGATGTTCTAGACCACCTTTTAATATATTCAACCAAAAAAAAAAACCTTTTTCCTCCTTACATATATTACTGGTTTTATAAATCTGTTATTTTGTGAAAATCATTTGCATTCACACAGTGGTTCATGGCCAAATTAAAAAGGAAATGCATCTCATTTTGGGGTGAGGAACCTTTGTATTCTACCTCTCCTTGGCTGATACAGTGTGTCACTGATTCTAAGCTATATATTTTTTATTTTTAAAACTTTTTTATTATTGTTTTTTTCCTAGTATTTTCAATATAGTATTTGAGTATTTTGAAGTACATGTAATCAGCATTAATTTTTTTACAGTAATATAACTTTAAAATAAATTTGTTCTAATATTAATGCATATCCAAAAAGCTCTAGACTATATAATAATGTCTTTGTTTAAAAAATTATAGGACTTTGCTTAATGATTCTGTCTGATTTCAGAAGAAGGGAATACAAAAAAAGCCATTGCACAGTGCCAAAGAAGCATAGAACTAACTCTGCATAGTGCCTATCAAGCAGAAGGTCAAGAGACCAAAGTGATTCCAGTTGGATTGATGTAATTTCGAGACAAGACAAGAGGACTTGAACTTGTTTGGGGTTTGAGGTTGCATCTGTTTTGACATATGTTACAGGCAAGTCTTCCTCTGAGCCACATTCTATCTAAGCACCTCACTATGGCTGCCATCCTGGCTCCTATAATCTGGTCCCTTTTCTGTCTTTTATAGGGTGGCAAACTTTCTGTAGTCCTGGCTACTGATTAGGTAATCACTTTAACTGGGCTCTAATTCAATGACCCGTTAGAGTTTTATTTTTCTTTTACTTAGATTTTTCAGACATAAGACTTTAATGTTTTATATTTCATCCACAAGTTATTTTTTCTCTCTTATTTGGATTTTTTGATGTTTTTGATTTCTTTTGCCAATTGATTCATATACCTCATAACTCAGCCATGCATCCCTGAGTGATCCCTGTGTTTGTTATTATTTTCCTCAAGGGGGACTATGTTACTGTTGTGAATTTTGATTTAAATTTGAGCAATTTTAGGATAAGAAACTTGCTACCTCCCAGAATCCAGAAGAGGAACCTGTTTGGAGAAGGTGCCATGAAGATGCCCACAGAGACCACACCAGACCACACTAGAAGATCCAGAGTGAACTTTGGGATATGAATTTGAACTATGGGGTGTTGAATGCATTTGCTTTGAATGTATACTCTTATGCCAAAGGGGACTGCCCAATTGGCTTTTTGTCAATGTAGCAATCGTTGATTTTGTTCTCTTTTCCTTTTATCCACAAATTATTGCAATTTTTAAGTTAATTATGTTTTCATGATACATTGGGAAGACTAGTCTCCCAAAGGATCACAGGGGGCATGTATACATGGAGATTAAGAACCCTTGGACTTCATCCCCCAGAAGTCCCTTAGTATTTCCCAAAATTCCTTTTAATCTCTCTACCACTTTGCGTGGTCATGTTTGTATAAATTCTGAGGCTCTGCTTCTCTCATTCTTTTTTTCTTTCATGAGCGGGCTGGGTGGTTTAAGTAGCTTTTTACTTTAGTTATTATTAATAAACTTTTATAAAATATAATAGTTATTGGATATTAATTTTAATCTTCACACTATGTTCAATCTCCAAACTACATTTTTAGCTTCATGCTATTATTCCATTTTGCGTACGTCATGGTCCAACCAGTGAAAAATAATCCCTCTCCCTATATATCCCATTTCCATGGTTTTTTTTCTCATAAAGTCCAACATAGCTGGAAGGTGTTCCCCTCCTGAATCTTTATTTCTTGAGTCCCTTTTTTTGCCTTCAAGAACCAACTTAAGAAGATTTCATGAAGTTTTCCAAGTTTTGATAAAAATGTTTTACAGGACTAGGTTCTGGAACTCACTACTCACAACCCTTCTTGACAAAGATCAGAGTGATAAAAATCCACTAATTCAGCTAATTCCAACAAATATAAGACCATCTCTCTCTCTCTTTCTCTCTTTAGACTTCTTATAGCACTTTTTCTAGACCTTGCCTTTACACATTTCCTAATCTCAGTTATTGTGATCATGATCCCCTTAGATTACAAGGCCCTTGGTAGCTTCATCAATGTTAGATTTCAGTTTCCCATAATACTTAAGTATTAGTTAAGTTAAGTTCCCATAACAGTGAAATGCCTGGTTTACATTATAATTAATAAATGCTGACCTTGGATGTAGGAGAGACACATTGTGAAGAATGAATCAAACTTTCTTTGTCTATCAATCGGCAACTTTTAAATTAATTAAACAAAAACTTAAACACCCCACTTAACACTAAGTAAAAGAGATTCCCAAGTCACTAAAGTTGGTGACAATTCCAGAGGCAGTGCTAAGCAAATTGAAAGACTGCAATTGGTTCCCATAAAGTGCAGGAAGGGACAGGAAGGTACATGGAAAAAGGACTATAAAAAGTCCTGAACTTCCTGTCCAAGGGAACTTTGACCTTGGCTCTTGGACTGCTTCTTGGAGGACTGTTCCTGGATCTTCTCCTTTGGACTTCAGTTTTGGAGGACTTCACCTTGGGACTTGGCCTTCAGTCTTCTCCTTTGGAGTTCATCTTGAGTGGGTATGTAGCTGGTCTTCCTTTCCTGGCTTCTGGAGAGAATGGTTCTGGAGATTCCTGCTTTGGCTTTGGAGGAAGCTGCATTGGTAGAACTTTAGCTGAAGATACCACTGGACATTGGGAAGCCCCTGTGGGGCTGAGCCTCACTTCACTGGAGAAGGCTGGTAGGCTTGTTAAAACCGATCTCTTTATCTACCTTTTTCCATTTTTACTCTTTCTACCTCTTTGTAAATAAAGGGACCAAAAGTCATTTTTGACTTGTTATAATATCTTTAAATCGGTGACCACAATGTTATTATAGAATTTTCATATTTAACATAAAGCCTAAATTTATATTCTTACAAAATTTAGGAGCTATGTGATCACAGGCAAGTGATTTCACTTACCTGAGCCTTAGGTATAAAATGGAGATGATAATGTCTGCTTTACCAGTCTCACTGTGCTGTTGTGGAAATCAAATAAGATTATTATATGTATGTGTATACACCCATACATACACATACATACACTAAGCACTTGTCATAATGGATCTATTTCATCCCCGTTTTTGTCAAGAGAGGTTTAAGTTATACATTGAAGGGCTCTTTCCTCATTCTTGCTTTCTAAACCATTTTTACCAGAGGTGAATGAGTCATGAACTTCCTTTGGGGGGGGGGTGTCTGAGAAAGTATAAAAGAAGTGAGGAGGCAAAGGTTTTGGTGCCTTTTTTCCTCTGAACGGAGGTGCGCCTTTTTCTCTGGAGAATCTCCCTTCTTTCCCCCCCCCCCCCCCTGAATGGCTGAGAGCCCTTTTTTCCCTGGAGATCTAAGTCCTAGCTTTTCCCTAAACCCAGCTAAATATCCCTGGAGTCTAGCTGGATTTTGTTCTGCTCCGTAGCCTACCTCTAAAAGGCTCAGGTTAATTTTCCTACCTTAGCTGGGGGGGTGAGAGGGAGATATCTGACTACCTTGGCTTCCTTTCCTTCTCTTCCTTTCCCATCCTCCTTTTTTCACAACAACATAAGGAAGAATAATAACAAAAACAAAAATAGGAAGAACAAGAAGAAATCTACCTCCATTGCCACTAAAGTCTCCAAGATCCTAGGACTATGATGGCAAACCTATGGCACATGTGCCAAAGACGGCCCACAGAGACCTCTCTGTGGGCACACACCGCCCACTAGAGTTACTAGAAAGGGAGAGGGACTCTGTGGAACTGCTCCCTTCCCCCTTTCCACCACGGCTCCTAGCCCCTCTGCCCAGCAGCCCAATCGAAGCACTTACTCCCTTCCTTGAGTGGAGCACCCAGACCACTCCCCTCTTTTTTCCCCTCCCCTATCTGGGGTAAGGCTAAGAGCCAGGAAAGGGTTGGGGTGGGGCATGGCACAACCTAGAAGAACTTTTGGATCTCTTGGATCACTTTTCCTTTTGTCAGTTTTTTCTTACTTTGAATCCTTTTTCCTTTTGTCAGTTTTTTTTACTTTGAATCCTTTCAGTAAAATGTTTTTAAATTTCTTAATATGACTCATATTTGTGATCTTAATTTAATATTCCATTATGTTAATGTACTATAATGTATCCTCATTTATGGATTTTACAAATTTGCTTATTTGTAACTCAAATATCAATAGTTGTAGTGCATTCATAGACATAGTGGTAAAAAATTGAGTTAATTCATATGCCTGAGGTTAAGCAAGGCAACTCTGCCTTCTTGTTTTAGTTCCTTGTACTGTAAACAAGTGTCCTTTTTTTCAAGAATTAGTTAGGACCGTGTTTTTTCATTTTTGTACTTTTGGGGGGGGGGGATAAATTTGCTTTTTAAATGGCTCTCAAAAAAAAGTATTGTGCTAAATTAGTCTAGTGTTCCTAAGCACAAGAAAGGCCTTTCTCCATATGCCTCATGGAGAAAACATATATATGTTAGATAAGTTTCATTCAGACATGTATTATAGTGCTGTTGGCCCTTGGTTCCGTGTTAATGAATCAACAATATGGTACATCTCAGAAAAAGAAAGGGGAAATTGAATTATTTATATGTGAATTCCAGAAAGTGCTAGAGAAAATGTGTTTAGAAGTTCACAGGAAACAAACTCCATAGTTTACCTAGGAATAATGGTTTGATATTCACTAATTCAGTATTCATTGCAACTTATAGAATTTTACTACCATGAATGACAAGAATTGACTTGTATTTAACTGTTTCCCTTTGTTAGACATTTAAGTTGTTCCCAATTTCTCAGGATTTAGGATGAAAAATGTTATTTACCCCCATACAAAGAATTCATGGAATCTGAATGCAGATTGAGGCATGCTGGTTTTTTATTTACTTCTTGTTTGTGTGTGTTTGGGGGTGTTTTGGGATCTGTTTCCTTTCACAATATTACTAATATGGAAATGTTTTGTATGACTGAATATATATATAACCTATATCAAGTTACTTGTCATCTCAGGGAGTGGGAAGGGGAGAGAGAAGTTGAAATTCGTTTTTTTTAATGAATGTTAAAAGTTATTTTTACATGTAATTGGAAAAATTAAAATTTTGAAAAAATTTAAGAATCTTCAGATAGTTTTTATTTTTCTTTTCAATAACATTTTCAGGGAATATATGATTACTTTTGTAATGTTTGCAGAATGCAGTGTCTGATAATCTCTCACCATCCATTAGAGCAGAAATAATTCTTTTATTTTATTTTCATGCAAAATACACTTTCTTATTGGTCATTGTCATAACAGCAAACTCATAGATAACTAAAATACCAAAATAAAACCGTAAATACACTGATATGAAAGATAGTCTGTTTTGATTTGCATCCATCTGACTCCAAAAGTTCTTTCTCTGGAGGTGGATAGCTTTCCCATCATAAGTCTTTCGGGATTGTCCCAGATCATTGCACTGCTGAGAGTAGCCAAGTTTTCAAAGTTAATCATTGCAATATTGTTACTGTGTACAGTGTTTTCCTGGTTCTGCTTATTTCACTTTGCATCAGTTCCTGCATATCTTTCCAAAAACAGAAATAATTGTGATGACTTTGATTCTTAAAATCAAGCAAGGAATAAAGTGGGGTGATTTATGTTGACCAAAGTTATCACTGTCTTAGAGGATGTCATGAGGAATTTCCTAGCTTAGGGTCCTGGGGTCCATGAATCTAATTTTTAAAAATATTTTGTTAACTATGATTGGTTTCCTTAGTAATGTTATGTATTTTGTTTTCTTTATTTAAAAACATTATTCTTTTGAGAAGGGGTGTAGAGGTTTCATCAAACTGCCAAAGAAACACAAAAAAGCATTAAAAACATTTGTCCAAGATGATGGGACCTTCTGAGTCTCTTGTTTGCAAATGACTTTTGACTGATATCAAATGCTGGAATATTTCAGAGTTACTTTAAGAAAGCAATTAAAATTTAGATCCAGAAATCCCACTGCACTAGGCATACCCCAAGGAAAACAAAGGTAGTAAGAAGATACAAATCTACAACAAAATATTCACAAAAGCCTTATTTTGTGAAAACAAACACTGCAATCCTAAAAGGTGCCCATAGGGGCAGCTTGGTGCCTAAGTGGATAGAGCCAGGCCTGGAGATGGGAATTCAGATCTGGACTCAGACATTTCCTAGCTGTGTGACCCTGGAAAAGTCACTGTAACCCAAATGCATAACCCTTATAACTCTTCTGGCTTAGAATCATTCAATTGTAAGATACAAGGGAAAATTTTTTTGTGTTTTTTTAAGGGGCGCATCGAATGGGAAATAACAAATTGTCACAGAGAAATGTAATTGAATATTATAGTACTCTAAAAAATATGAATTGGAATTCAGAGAAGCATGGAAATTCTCATGTGAACTGATAAGAGTATGAAACAAGTAGAACCAGGAAAAAAACACAAACATAATTATAGCAGTAATAAAATAAATATATAAATATTATATATATAAATAAATAAAAATAAAAGTAATATAATATTATTAATAGTAATAGAAAGAACACAAAACAACAACAAATTATAATGGTTTTGTGTAACCAGAATTGACCGAAGTCTGACCCTGGAGTGAAGCTGAGAAAATGTAACCCTCTCTTTTTTCTACAGAAGTGGGGGGACTATGAGAGTGGAAGATTGCTCATGCTGTCAGATGGGGCTGATATATTAATTTTTTTGAACTGCCTTTTTCTTTCCTTTAAAAATCTTCTTGCTGGATAGAGAAGAAAAATATCCAGAAAAGAATGTGATACAAAAACAAAGAAAAGCAAGAAAAATACAGTAATTTTTTCAAAAAGTTGTATAAAGCATATCACCAGAGGGATATATGAATAGAAAAGAAGTTGAGGTTGCATAATGATGGCAAAGGAAAACCAAAGGATGGCCAGGATGCTTTTAAAGGAAAGTCTTTAGTATATCAAGAGGACGAGTTACCAGAGGAATGGAAAAAAGTAGCACATGATAGGAGAAGTTGTGGGTGGGCTATGATCCATAAAACTATCTATTAAAGTGTCAAAATTGCAGAATATTGTCAGATTGTTTTACTAAAAAATGGTACTACTTTACAATTTAATCTGAAGGGAAGTATCTGTTTCTCTGCATTATACATGAAGTGCTTTTATTTATTTTTGTTAATTTGATAGGAGGTATTTCAAAGTTGTTTCCATTTCATTTTATTTCTATTATTTATTTGTTATGTGGGATCTTGGAGCTGAGGTTAATTGTGGGTGTTGAATCCTAAGTGGAACACCAAGGTAGAATAGTGAACCCAAAAGGATCACCCACTGCAGTAGATATTACTAGAATATATTGAATCTGCTTATCCCAAACTCCAGGTGCTAACAGTATCCCAGGGCTACCAGCCAGGCAAAGAATCTGCTGATAGATTTATTCAGCTGACTCTGCCCAGCTGAAGCTCTGCCTTGGATAAGGCTTATGACTGACTGCGGACTGATCACTGATGATGAAGGCTATCATAAGCCTCTTCCCTTACGTTGTCACAGGATATAATTCTCTAGAATCCACAAGATCTCTGATGAAGCTCAAGCCAGTTGTAAGTTTAAAGATGATTTAGTATCTAATAGATTTAGGGGAGGAGGAACAGGGTAATGGCTGGGAAAGTGGGAATAGGAAATCTCTAACTACATTTAAATGATTGTAGTATTGATGAATCTTCTCATATGTTGCTGATCAAAGTTTGGGCCAGACAGGCCCAACCTAAAGTCAAGGTTATCCTACTGAATGATGGGTTTGTTGATCTTCTTGGTCATTGTAATTCAGATACAGGGATTGAAGAGAGTTAAAGGTGGTTGCTGGTTGATGATTGAATAGAGCACACCTAAGCCTACCAAAAACCACCCTTCACCCAACCAAATATCTCATCACTGAGATCCAGATGTCCTCAAATCCCTGGCTTTCATACCTGAGCCCAAATGCCCTGTCTCCTGCCAATCATCTTGACTCCAACATGACTGTTGTATAAATGAAGATTTTGAACCTTGGACTTCATCCCCAATAAATCCTTAGTTTTCCCAAAATCCCCTTTAATCTCTCCTGCACCTCCACATTTACGTGGTCACATTATTGTTATATAGTTGGCTGTAACTCCTCCCTCTTCCTCTTTTGGGGATTTGGGGTGGAGCCAGGATGAGGAGGAGGTAACAGTCTTTTAAAATGACTCTTAGTATGGCACATTGCTTCATTTTTCTAATGGCTACCAATAAATCTTTTAAACCAATAATATTTTTAAATCTATCCTTTTATATCCATTTTATTTCTTACACTGTCA
The DNA here is from genome assembly GCF_016433145.1 of Gracilinanus agilis. Taxonomy (NCBI): domain Eukaryota; kingdom Metazoa; phylum Chordata; class Mammalia; order Didelphimorphia; family Didelphidae; genus Gracilinanus; species Gracilinanus agilis. Next base: position 291,385,867 of record NC_058134.1, on the reverse strand, counting down.
AATATTTTCTTTATTACATATACATTATTTATATTGTATATATTATATTTTATATATCAATTATATATTATTTATCATAAATGCATTATTATTTGCACATTTTAAACCTGTCTTTATAGCTAGATGTCATTTTTATGTTATTCCTATTTCCCCCATCTGTCCATTTTACTTTTTTGTTTGGATTTTTTAAAAATATAAACAAGCATATCTTATTTTTAATTCTTAAAAATCCCCTCCTCTTCACATTTGAAACAATTCTATTTAATATTCATATTTATTCCATCTTTTTTTAGTGTTTAAATTGGAATTCACAGAAGTACACAAAATAGGGCCTAACTGAATTTTCTGTGACATTTGTTAAATAATGAGTCATTTCATCATTTCTAAAAAATGTTCCCCTTGAGAGTTCTCTGCTTTTTTCTGTCTCCATTTCAAGAGTAGTTTATTTCTGGGTTGATAAGAAGTGAGTACAATCTTTGAGGCAGCCCCCAAATTGTATCTGTTTGACTCCTTTTATTTCCATGAAGTAATTCCTCTCAGAAATCTTCAAACTGAGCTCATGCCAAGATTTTTCCCAGCTACCTTGCAAACATTCCGAGGCGTATCAAATGTAAGCCAGCATTTATTTCATCCAACACATAATGTGGAAAATACATAAAAGGTTCAGAGCAGTTCAAGACTGTTGATGGAGTTTCCACCCCTTTCTCACAAGTACCACCTCCCCCTTCAGGAAATACACAGTTCTCCAGATGGAAGGGAAAGTGGAGCTGGACCTGGAGCCAGGAAAACCTGAGTTCTATCCTGCCTCTGACGCATCCAAGCTATGTGATCTATAAACTTTAATTTCCTAATCTGTAAAAATGGAGGAGTAGACAAGGTCACTTCCTGTGACCCTGGGCCTTACTTCATTAAGGACCATGAACTTGGGGTAGCTCCAGAGATGCCCACATTCCTGCAAATCAAATTTAGGGATGTTAGGCCGTCAGCCTAACATTCTCCTCTTACTTGGACTTTTCCCAGAGGGAAATGAATGTTGGTTCCAGAGAAGCAATACAAATCCCATTAAGGGGAAGGCAAGAAGCATTTTATCAAGCACCTGCTGTCTGCCAGGCACTACACTAGTTGCATATATTATCTCATTTGATCATCACAAGAACCCTGAGGTAAATAGGTAAAACTTTCAAGATTTCAGCCTTGGACGGGATTCAAGTTGAGAGCCTGGGGGAAAATGATAGGCTCAGACTGTATAGGCTTGGGAGTCCTCTGCAAGGGAGTATGATCACCTCTGCAGGGACAGGGCTCCTTTTGAAGGCTTTGGTGTCCGCCTGGCACTTGGCTCCAAGAAGCTGTAGTGTGCCCAGCAGTCACACCCTGGGAAATCGTCTCAGCAGACAGGCTCTCATCATGTGACAGCTTCCCAAGCATGTAAAGGCTTTCCCCTTATGGAATGGGTGGATGCAAGTGATTTGTTTATATGGCCATGAAGACTGCTGAAGCAGAGGTCCAAGAGCCCTTTGATCTGACTCAGACTCAACAGCTCCATCCCGGTCATCACCAGTTGTCCTGACTTTTGTCTCCATAACTCTGGAAGAGGACAAGGCTGATGACTTGAGGTAATTCTGCCTCACTTCAATCTAAATCATGGGCACATCAAGAGACTCCCTGGTAGTGTCATTTTGTTGTGAGGGGCTAGAGGTGAGCCTCTGGGGTTTGGGAAGGATACCTTTTGCAAGAATGCAAGACTCCGAAACTTAGCTCAAAAATAAAAAGAGAAATTTATTAATTTAGAAAATAATGTTGAGAATGACCAGGAGGACAGCAATATGGAACAGCAAGATGGGCATGGATGGAAAAGCTGTCCCCTCAGATGATATCAATATACTCTTTACAACAGTGGAGCCATGACTCTGTGCCATGGTGAAGACATGACTCTTGTGTGGCAAACACTCAGGTATTTGGGGGGGGGGGAGGGTTGGTCATCTGACTGGTTCTACCTGGAGACATAGGGGGGTAACCCTCATAGTTTAGGGGACAGATGGATGTCTGAGATACAACTTGAGGATATCAAGGAGGTGTATCTCTCTATCCATCCAGAGGACAATGCAAGGAGGATAATCCTTTTAAGGTCTTATAGGAGTTATCTGATGTTTTGGGGTTAGGAGTCACAAGGATAGAAGGGAGCAAAGGAATTTCCCTGCTTATAGTTTGCCTGAAACACTTCTATAGTTTTGGGGGTACAATGTCCATGCCAACTTGTCCTTTTCAGAAATGGAGGAAGAACAAGAAGAAACCTGGTGAGAGATGGGGAAGTCAGAGTGAGATCGTGGAAGTGAAGAACAAAATCAATAACTGGGCATTGGAAGCATCCAGTAGAAGATACTTTCTGGGAGGAGAGAAAAGAGGGAAAAGGGAAGGGATTTTTGTTGTTTTAATAATGTTGACTTGGAAAAACACAGAACTATTAAATAGTCAGAAAAACCACTCTTTAATTAAGGATAGAGGTAACAGAGCTGAGTAGGCTACATGCCTATGCAGTCTGTTGTGAGGATTATTTAGCTATTAATTTAGTATTAGTGTTGGACCTAGCAGGAAGGGCTGGAGGATTCCAAGATGGAATGAAGAAGCAGGAAGTGTGCTTTCTTGCTCACTGAAAAGTGACTCCATGGTGGTTGGGGCAAGCAGCAACTGACAACTAGGAGACACCAGATTTACCAGTGATCCTGTGGAAAGACTGGCACCTACTTGTGGGAGATTTTGGTAGAGACTGCTAATCCCAACCTGAGTTGCAGGTCAACTTTGGGCTGGGTCAGCTCCCAGAGTCTACCCACTTGGAAGAGTGCAGCTGGTGATCCAGGAGGAGCAGAAAAATATCACTGGAGTGAGGTTGAACACTACTGTCCTGCTTTTCCCTGGGCCCTGTTATGCTTAGGCCTTAGTTTAGTGTAGTCAAGTCCTTCCCCTGACCTTGTGGTTTACCCTTAGCTTGTAAGTGTAGAATCCCAATTCTCATCCTTTATGATTGTTTCCCACATTAAACTGTTATCAACTTTTACCTGTTGCCTGCTGGTTCCATAGGCCCTTGCCTAGGTGGGCTGAGTGACTGTTGGGCCTAACTGCCATTCCTGTTGACAGTTAGCTCCTTGGCAATAAACCCTGGTCTCCCTATCCTGTTTGGTCCTGTCCATCTGACATTACTGTCTCTCTCACCCCAGTGTGAACCCACAAATAATAATAATAGGTAACATCCCTGACAATCTTCCGTTACAAGTCCGAGGATCGAACTCTGCTTGCTCTGGGCCCTGACCCCTGGGAGTACCACCTCAACTAGATGATGACTCCAAGGAACAAAAGAAATTGGGGAACCTATACACCATTTGAGAAGATCCAGGAGCAGGGAAAGATGATTGACATTACCATACTGACAGGATACAATCAAGCTTGGGAAAGGAATCAAAGCCAGAGGCTAGGGTGTAAGGGAAAGGGCTACTGCTATAAATAAAAAGGGTCCTAGGGAGATATAGATGTACAATTATGTTGATGTACCCCTTTCTCCCTAACAGTTGCCCAAGAAGGACCATCGAGAGTTTAGATAGATGGGTAACCTTTCCAGGTCCAACCTGGGGTTGGATAGATTATTATTGGGCTGTTGATTTGCCTTGGATAATGTTTGGTATCTGACTGCGTTTGACTCCCTCCCCAAGGGTCATGATATAAGGACCACTCAGAAAGGTACTTGTTGAACTCTCTTTATCTATAATCAGGGAAAGGATAAACAGGAAAAGGATTAGGGATTAGAGACCCTATCAATCTATTATCTATAAACTATTTGACAATCAGGATTGGAGGCTATTAATCAGGTAGAAGCTGGAGATTTACTCTCTCCACTACCTCTGGCCCAGCCTGGCCACAGCCAAGCCAGAGAATAGGAAATGCTATTGATGCTGTGTTGGTGATCTTATTCTCTCAGCTTTCTCACTTCAGTGTTGGTGATGCACTAACTCTCACAGTCTTTCAGGAAATATTCAAATCTATTCCTACCCTCTTCTTCATAGACCTCCTGCCTCACTTCACCCACTCAGAGATTTCCCAGTCCAGAGACTCCTGTCCAGAGACCTCCAGAGAGCCCTAGAGAGACCTCTTCCAAGTGGCTGTCAGGGGTATTTATACCGTGGGGCCAACCAATGTTTGCCCCTGGCTCATGGCACCTGGGAACATTCAGTGCCTTCCCTGTCATTCAAGGTGGCATCCATCACTTCCCAGATTATGAATATAACACTACTGACAAAGGATACTAAAGGATGGTCCCTGCCCAGGTGTGTCTTCCTGGGAAAGGGTCTATTACAATGAGGAAGACAAAAAGGATATTAAGACAAAAGGATATTTAGCCATATGTCTAGCTCCACCTAACTGGGATGTCATTCACCCTAGGGTCTGGAACTGCTAGCCTGAAATTCCCTTCAGGATAGATTCTCAAAGAACAGGGAACAAGTACAAGCTTTGGGGTCTCCAACTCACATCCTAAAACTTGGAGTTCATTAGATCCCACCAGGCCACAAATTTGGGGTCTATAGATTCCACAAGTACAATAGATAGGACAGACCTGACCATAAGCAATAGTAGACCCTGCAGGAATGACCAGGGGGCAAGAGCTAGTAGATAATAGAGAGGGATTGGATGAGATCAAAGGCACAAGGGAAAACTACCTCCTGGGGGGGGGGGGGGGCAGCTTATATGGCTCAAGGGATGGAGAACCAGGAGGTTCCCGGTTCAAATCTGGCCTCAGACACTTTCTAGTTGTGTGACTCTGGGCAAGTCACTTAACTCCCATTGCCTAGCCATTACTGCTCTTCTGCCTTGGAACACAGTATTGATGCTAAGATGGAAGGGAAGGGTTTTAAAAAAGTCAATGGCTAACACACTTGGTAAGCAGTAGTTTCATGACATATCCCCATAATATAGTTTTTATATTTGAAGAGGACACTAATGACTGTGGGAATGACAAGTTTTTTAAAAATTGGCCTGATAAAAAGAAAACTTTTCAAACAATGAAGCCTGCGTTGGAAGTGCTTTCTCTTTGGGCTCTGGGCAAGCCCTGGTAAAACCAGGAACAGCCCCTGGGGAAACATCAGATGTAGGGATAGGAACGAGCATTTATTAAGAACAGGCTACGGGCTTTACACAGCTCACCTGGCGATGGAAACGATGGAACCGCTAGTATTACCACACCCATTTTACTGATGAGAAGACTGAGGCAGACAGGGGAAGTGGCTTTCCGAGGGTCATGCTGCTAAAAAATGTCTGAGGCTGCATTTGAACTCGGGTCTTCCAGGAACCCCCTAGCAATGGGCTGTTGATGGGAGAGGTCGGTGGCCCGTTTTCTGGCGTGGTGAGGCCCCAACTCATCCAAATTTGTTTTCATTGTCCAATTACTTTTTGTGTAGTGGGCGAGGGAGGTCGGCTGTGAGGGGAGGGGCCGCAAGACACCACTTCGACTTCCGGTCCCCCGCTTCCGACGCCGCCAGTGACGTTACGACGGGAGCACGTAGCGTCCCATGTTGACGTCGGAGGACCGATAAGCACCACCTCCGCCATTTCTCCGATCTCCCTTCTCCCTTCCCCCACACAAGATGGTGCCTTGGCTTGTGGGCGCCGCCCTGTGCTTAATCTGGGACCGCTTCACTTACTCGAGGAGCGATGTGGCACCCTTTGACCCCAGTAAGCGTCCCGCCTCTCCCTCCTCCCTCTCCCCATCCTCTCACCCCCCCCACCCCCACCCGCATTCCCCACGCACCGAGGAGGTGTTGAATCTCAGGCCCCTTACTTTAGACAGAAGGAAACTGAGGCTCCGAAACAGACGGGACTTGGCTGGGGTCATTGATAATCAATTAATTCTAGACAATCATACTCCATTTTTATCATTATCTATATTCAAGCCATTCTAAAGAAAATTGGCAGTTCTCCACAGTTAGTACCAGATCATTTTTGTTCAACAAGATCACTTCATACTTTAGGATTCTAAAATCGGTTAACCACCTTCCCACCTTTTGATTTTAAATAGCCTCACTTAATGAGCGCTAACCATCATTGCTCTCCCCAATGTTAATTTCCTACTTTCTTCAACCAACAAAAATGTGGCCACTATGGCTTGGATACATTCAGCCCACTCTCTGGCTATTGGTTCTAATAGATTTTTTTTTTTGGTTAGTTTTTTTTAATGGTGAAAATAGTTTTAATTTTTATTAGAGCTTTTGTATATGCTTCCCTTTCTTTGCATTGTTGATCTCTTTCCAGGTCCATTCTTTTTTTTAAATTAATTAAGAATATTTTTCCATGGTTACATGATTCATGATCTTTCTCTCTCCTTTCCTCCCCTCTCACAGAGCTGACAAGCAATTCCACTGGGTTATATACATGTATCATTGTTCAAAACCTATTTCTATATTATTAATATTTGTAATAGAGTGATCATTTAAAGTCAACATCCACAGTCACTTACCCATCAAACCATGTGATCGATCAAATGTCATGTTTTTCTTCTACATTTCTACTTCCACAGTTCTTTCTCTGGATGTGGAAAATGTTCTTTCTCATAAGTCCCTCTGGATTGTCCTGGGTCATTGCATTGCTGCCAGTAAAGAAATCCATTATATTTGATTGTGTCACAGTGTTTCACTTTCTGTGTACAATGTCCTCCTGGTCTGCTTCTTTCACTGCATCAGTTTCTGGAGGTTGTTCCAGTTCACATGGAATTCCTCCAGTTCATTGTTCCTTTCAGCACAATAGTATTCCATCACTGTCAGATTCCATAATTCATTCAGCCATTCCCCAATCAATGGACACTTCCTCATTTTCCAGTTTTTTGCCACTACAAAGAGCACTGCTATAAATATTTTTGTACAAGTATTTTTCCTTATTATCTCTTTGGGGGTACAAACTCATCAGTTGTATGGCTGGATCAAAGGGCAGTCAGTCTTTTAAAGTCCTTTGGGCATAGTTCCAAACTGTCTTCCAGAATGGTTGGATCAGTTCAGAACTCCACCAGCAATGCATTAGTGTCCCAATTTTGCCACAAGCCCTCCAAAATTTATTATTTTCCTTTACTGTCATATTGGCCAATCTGCTAGGTGTGAGGTGGTACCTCAGAGTTGTTTTGATTTGCATATCTCTAATTATGAGAGATTTAGAACACTTTTTCATGTGCTTATTGATAGTTTTGATTTTTTTATCTGAAAACTGCCTATTCATGTCCCTTTCCCATTTATCAATTGGGGAATGGCTTGATTTTTTTGTACAATTGACTTATTGTCTTATAAATTTGAGGAATTAGACCTTTGTCAGAGATTTTTGTTATAATTTTTCCCCCAATTTGTTGCTTCCCTTCTAATTTTGGTTGCATTGATTTTGTTTGTATAAAACCTTTTTAATTTAATTTTTATTTAATTTAATATAATTAAAATTATTCATTTTACATTTTGTAATATTCTCTCTCTCTCTCTTGCTTGGTCTTAAATTCTTTCTTTTCCTAGAGATCTGACAGGTATGCTATTCTGTGTTCACCTAATTTACTTATAATTTCCCACAGTTCTTTCTCTGGATGTAGAGAACATTCTTTCTCTGGAAATTTCTCTGCATTGTCCTGGATCATTGACCTGATCCCCATTATCCAGACCTTTTGAACCCTTCTTCCACTGTTAGTTTTCTGTTTCTTCATGATCTCATTAACAGTAGTCACCATAATCTCATCTTTTTGCTTTTATTCTCAACCTTCCCACAAATGTCTTTTGTGCCTTCCTGAGAAGTCCTTTATATTTATATTGCCCCTTTATATTTATATTTACTAATTTTTTATTACTACCAGGCCAAGTCTACCTACATTTAGTCCTTGTGCTAACAACTGTAGGTTCTTGCTTTTAAAACTCTCTCAAACCTTAATTTACTTTGCTCAGGATTTCAGCCCTTTAATGAAATATTTTACAATATCAACTCTTTTAGGACGGTAGTGTGTGAAACAGGGTCACAGACAGTGGACCTCATCTCTGCAAGAAATTCACAAAGAGCTCAGAAGTCAAAGTAGAAGACAGCATTTTATTCTTTCACAAAAGGGACATTCCCCAGCTTTAGGAATGTCAAGGTATTAAGGCCAAAGATTCAATTTTTAGGGTTTCACAATCAAAGAAACTCACACACACCCCTCCCACTTTTTGTTCCATCATCTTTGACATCTTTAAAAGATTAAGTGAATTATGAGGTTGTAGATTGCTTTAGTTAAACATCTAGTTAAAACATGAATGAATTATTCAGTTGTTTGGTGGATTGTGAACTATTCCACTCTTCATAGCCTTTGAAATGTAACAGGCCAAGGTTTTTTTGTTTTTGGAGAAGTGAGGGGTGTTCTAAGTGGAAAAGAAAGTATTAATTTCCATTTAGGTTCTTAGTACTTCTTATGAGAAAGACAGATTATGTCCCACTCAGGGTAAGAAATAATTCACTTTTTTCAGTCTTTGAAGTTAAATTCAGATAGGTAAAATACCCAATTAATCCTTTGTCATTAGTTAGAACAATTGCTATGATAACTTAGCAGAAAAACCTTTTAAAAGAATAATTTAACATGTGTAATTATAACTTTTACCTAATATGATTGTTATTGAACATGAGACTTGTACTAAGTACTTGTATTTAGACTTGTAAAATTATCAATATACACAGCATCTGTAATCCTATAAAATCTGATAGACAATTTGCAATACTGAATCCTGACTTTATATTCAGGAAACTTTTATTCCCAATTTCCTTCAATGTGGCCAGCAGAGAAGAAAGAGGAAAGGTGACAGATTTTTATTTGCCCCTGTTTGGGGTTGATCAAGTCCAAAACTGAAATTAAGACTGATGAACAATTCATTCTCACTTGTTCAGCCAGTTTTTAGAGGTAAGGAATGCAAAATTCAGTGATTTTCAGCTATTCCCAGCATTGAGGAATGCTCAACAGAGCACAGAGATTTGCTTTCTAAAATCCTAGCTTTGTGTACATAGAAAGACCAAAACACAGATTCATGAAGACAAACTTAAAAGAGCTAACTTAAAAGAGCCTGGCTATTTCTGCAGCCTGAAATAAGCTTACAGAGAGACAAACAGACCAACACATAGAACAGATAAAGACACTTGAACTTTAAGGACTACCTCTTTGCACCACTGGTACAGAGGGGAAGGGGAGGGGTGTCAGAGAGACCCGAATCTAAACCCAGAGTGCCTGTGCTCACAGTCCCAGCTTGGGTCTTTGGCAGCATCTCCCAGTACCCTCCATACCACACTGACCCCACCTATCTCTCACTCCCATAGCTAGCTCCCAAATAAACAATTTGCATAAGGTCTAACCAGAATACATCAAACTGAAAGATAACTGACTTAGAGCTCTCAACGATTTTGAGTTGAGTGTGGTGATGGCTTGCCTGAAGACTGTGAGGGTAACGGATGGGTCTTGGGTTTTGTTCTTTTCTCTTTAATAATGGCCATTTGGTGTTATAATAGAAAATCATTTGTTTCTTTTTACTCTTTCCTTTATTTGTTTCTAATTCATCTAAGTTACTCAATTGACTTCCTAAAGGGCTATCTTAGGGACCTTGGGAAGAAGATTTCTTCCTCTCAGGAATCCTTCCTCTTGCACTAGACTCTAACCAGCAACTTTTTTTTTAATTTTAATTTTTCTTAAAAACCCTTACCTAGGCTGAAGAGCAGTAAGTGCTAGGCATTGAGGTTCAAGTGACTTGCCCAGGGTCACACAGCTAGGAAGTGTCTGAGGCAAAATTGGAACCTAGGACCTCCTGTCTTTAGGCCTGGCTCTCAATCCACTGAGCTACCCAGCTGCCCTCTCTAACTGGCAATTTATAAGGTGAGTACAGACTCAAACTACCTCTCACCAACTGGGTTGTAGACTTTAACCGCTCGACTCCATGACCACCCACTTAATAGCCTTTTCTTACCTGGGTCTATGTGCACAGACTATGGTCACCTTAGACAAATAAAACTCTTCCCAGGTGCACTTATCTTTCTTTCCTATATGTAGTGTTTGTGAAGCTTCGCCGAGTTCCTTTAGTTTTGTCAGGAGTTAGGATCACCTGATTCCAACAGCCAGTTGTTCAGCTGGATGTCCTACCAATGGATGTTGGAACTTGGGGGGCCAGAAGCCCCCTCAATCCCGGATGAGCCCCCATTTTGGAGGAACAACCACCTACTAAACAGCATTTTGAACTCAGTTAATGTGGCAAAGGCTCTTTTATTTCAAGTGGGAGCCAGTAGGGGTATAGTTGGGCTGCTCCACCCTGCTGCTTCTTTGGTTGCCTCAGCTTGCATGTCAGAAGGTCTGGCTGCTCCTCTACCAGCTACCTTGTTGTCTCAGGCCATGTGAAAGCTCTCTGGGCCAGCATGGACTCTGTAAGCTTCCCCCATACAGCACTCACTAGACTACTCGTCCCCTCTCGTCCCAATGAAACATATCCCATTTGCTTTCCTTAATTTTCTATTTTTGTTTGTTTGGAGGGTTTGGGTAAGCTGAGCATTCCTTACTCTGCCGTCTTAGCTCCCAGCATGCAATTCTTTGGTTTAATTGTTAAGTATCTATATAATCTGTTCTTTGTTTGTGATCCTTGAATGAGTGACTATTTTTACTGCATTGTAGTCTGTAAAGGACATTTATTATTTCTGCTTTTTTGCATTGCATTTGTTTGCAATATCTCTGTGACCTAAAACATAGTCAGTTTTTGTAAAAGTTCTGTGTGGTATTAAGAAATATATGGGGGCAGCTGGGTACCTCAGTGGATTGAGAGTCAGGCCTAGAGACAGGAGGTCCTAGGTTCAAACCCGGCCTCAGCCACTTCCCAGCTGTGTGACCCTGGGCAAGTCACTTGACCCCCATTGCCTAACCTTACCAATCTTCCACCTATGAGACAATACACCGAAGTACAAGGGTTAAAAAAAAAATCCTTAAAAAAAAAAAAAAAGAAATATATGTAGAGTATCCTTTTGTGATCTCATTTATAAGATACTATAAGTTTTTTAGTTTTAGTTTCTCTAGCAACTTGTTCACTTCTTTATTTTCTGTTTTGTTTGTCTTTCCATTAGGATTGTCTAATACTGATAAAGGAGCATTAAAGTCAAATGCCACTATTGTATTACCATTATCTGTGTGCTCTCTTAGCTCATTTAATGTTTCTTTTATGAATCTGGATGCTAAAGCATTTGGAGTATATAACTTTAATACTAATATAAATTTATTATCCACGACTCTTTTCAGCATAATTTAGGATTTTTTATGTTTGTTTTTCTTTGTTAGTATGATGGTAACTCCAACTTTTTTGGATTCCCTTGATGCATAGTAAATTTCTTTTCATTCACTCAATTTTATCCTGTGTATGTCTTTCTTTTTTAAAAATGTGATTCTTTTAAGCAATGGATTGTAGATTTTTGCTTTCTTATCCAATCCGTTAGTCTATTTTGTTTTTATTGAATTGCTTAATCCATTCATGTTTAAAGTTATGAAAGTGGGGTATATATTTTCCTCTATTTGTTTCTAATATTGAAGTTTTTTTGTTACATTAACCTTGACCAAACTTTTGAACAAAGGAGTTGTTTGTTACCCCCAACTCAGAATAAATAAACCAGAGGAGTCAGTCTATAAACTGCATTTTAAATGGACAGGTCCAAGGGATGCATGCATGGGAACATGGCTTATATTGATGAAATAGAATGCCCAACAGCAGTTAGAGCAAAAGGGTTTTAAAGCAAAAATCACAAAGGGGAGGGAGAGAGAAGGGAGCACATAAAGCACAGAGCAGTGCAAATGACATCCTGGGATTAAGTACAAAATGATTGGTTACAGAGATGTGGAACAACCTGACTGGTTAGAAATTTGGTAATTAGAGCTTAGCAAAAGCCTCCTTTCTTTTCCAGTGAACTAAGAAGGGCTTGGAGTCCAGGTGCCAGATAGCAGCTCAGATTTTTGAACAGCAAACCAGACATCTTCGAAGGATAACTTGGTGGCTAATAATAACAGGCCCAACAGCTCCCTTTTTCACACAGTCCTCTTAAGACCATTTCTTACTCAAGAAAAGATCTGTGAATAGGAGAGATTTCTAAACTTAACCCATTATAGACCAGATGATTTCTGAAATAAGTTCAGAAACATGGAACCATGATTCAAGCAATAAGGGGAAGCAAAAAAGCAAGACTTTGGTCCTCAGCTTAGGCCCAAAGCTTCATTTAAAAACAGGAGTTCTGCTAAAAGAGTGACAAAATTAAGTTCATTTTCACATTCATTGTGACAGTTGTCATTTTTCCTTCTTTTGTTATGAACTCAATAGTATGTTCTTTAGTTAATATTAGTTTAATCTTTTTAAAGGTGGCATGATTTCCATTGGTTCTCTTCCCCTTCCCCTTACTCCCCCTACTGCTTGTTACCACTTTCCCTTTGAAATTTTGCTTATTAGTTCCTTTCTCTTTCCTGCTTTTTTCTGGATATTCTTCCCCACTTTTCCCCTTGTGAGTCAAGGAGATCCCCCTTTTTTTCCTTCCCCTCTTCGATTAGTTCTGATGATTGGTTTTAAATTTTTCCTTTAAGCAAATAAAAAACCTATTTTCATTTAAAGGTCCATTTTTGGCTATAAGCCCATGTTCTCTTCTTTCTAGAATATCAGATTCTTAATTCTATGCTCCTTTACAATGGTAATTGCTAAATTGTATGAGATCCTGACTGAAATTATTTCTTCCTTAACTTGGGAACTAGATTTTGGTTATGATGTTCCTGGGACTTTTCATTTTGGAATTTCTTTCAGGAGGTGACCAACTTTCTAGTTCCACTTTGCCCCAAAAGATCTGGACAGTTTTCTTTGAAGATTTCTTGAAATAGGATGAAAAAAAAGAAAAATAACACAGATTTTTTTTTAAATTATGGCTTTCAAATAGTCTAGTGATTCTTAATTTTTTTTCTCCTTGATCTGCTTTCCTAGCAAGTTGTTTTTGCTATGACATATCCTATATTTTATTCTATTTTTAAGCTTTTTATATTTTGTCTTAATATTTTTTTTTGTCTCATAGAATCATTTGCTTCTATTTGGTCTATTCTGATTTTCAAGGAGTTTATGACTTGGGCTAGGTTTTGTACCTCTTTTGCCAAGCTGTTAATTGCCTTTCCAATTTTTCCTTCCAGAACTCCCATTTCTTTTTCTGAGGATTCCTTGGTTGCATTTTCTAGATCTGTAGAGGAATTTGTGGAGAGCTCATTGTCTGATTTCCTATGACCTTGTCATCTCGGCTCCATCCCCTATGACCAGCCGGGCAATCTCTCTCTATTTTTAAACCCTTACCTTCCAGGGCAGAAGTGTCAAAGTTCCACAGCTCTTAGTTGAACTCCTGGCTTTCCTTCTTTTCCCTTTCCAATACATCCCCACACAGCTGTCAAACTGATATTTGTTTAGCCACATTGTGCCATTGCTTTACTCAATAAGTTTCAGTGAACTGTAATGAATTTATCCAAGCTGATTTCACATTATTCTCTTTGATGGATTGTCTCTCAAGTGAATTACTCTATTTTCTCTTCTACATACAAGACATTACATGTCCCACCTTTGCATGGGCTACCCTCATCCTTATGTCTGAAATGCTCTTTTTCATAATCTCTACCTTTTATAGGATTTTGGATTTCCTTCAAAAAGGCTTTCCTGATTTCCTCAGTTGTTACTACCTCTCTGCTCTGTCATTCATTGTGTATTTATTTTCTATATGTAGAATAGAAATGAATATTCTGTATATAGAAGCTGCTCAAGGGTAATGTGTGTTTTGGAATGACTCCAAACCCTGGGAGACTACATCTCCCAAGACTCTCTACCCTCGACTTCCTTAAACACATCCCACTTCCTTTGTGATAAAGTATAAAAGAAGAGAGAGGCCCAGGTTTGGGCGCCTTCTTCCCCCCTCACCCCCAGCATCTGGTTTTTCCTGGATTTCCCAAACCTTTCTTTTCCTAAACTCTAAAAAAAAAAAGTTAAATAACCCTGGAATCTAGCCTGATTTTGTTCTGCTTCGAAGCCCCCCTCTAAAGGGCTCAGATTAATTTCCCTACCGGGGCTAGGGGATATCCTGGCTTCCTTCCCTTCTTTCTCTCATATGTAAGAAGGGGGGTGGAGAGTGATGGGGTCTGATATGGTAACCCGCTGGTTGATGAATATGGGCCAGTACTTCTTCACAACCACCCCTCCTTAATAGGGAGACAAAATGGGGGGTTTCTAGAACTTTGGGGTTCCGTAGATGGTCCTGCTAGGGTTAGGAAGTTAGAGGATGGTGATCTCTATAAAGAGAAACAAGGGGGCCCCAACAAGTTGTTTCCGTGCTGGGCTGTACCCACAGAAGCCTCCCCGATCCCAGCTGGATCTGATTTAAAATGAAGGATTGCTTTCCTTCCTCCTACAACCTACACCTTCTGTTTCCCTCCCAATTTCAATTACACAGATCTGACTAAAATGAAACGAACAAATGAACAAATAGTTGAGGAATTGAATGAAGAGGGTGTCGGGGAAAGGGGCGGGGTATAGGTAATTCCTTAAGATCCCCTTTCAGTACATCACTGGGGAGGGTAGTAGCAGAGATTCTTCTGCATTCCTCCCAAAATCCCAGCTTCTCTGACCTAATCCCCAAGTATTGCTCTCACACATAGAATTATTGCTACCTAATGAGGGAATATGGCAAGGTAATGTTCAAGGCAAGATTTATGAGCCCCTAGGGGCTAGCTCCCTACAGAAGTCCAGATGCCCTTGACCCAAGGTGAAGAAACAGTTGTTCAATATTCTCCACTATGTTCAGGAACTGGTAGAGATCAATTAGAAGGGTTAGTCTTCACTGAAGGATCCAGGAAAACTCTTCAGATTCGCTTTAAAGGTGTGGCAGCCCCAAAATCCACTCCTCTCACCTTGGCTGTCCCCAAAGCTTGAGAGAAATTCGTTGGTCCTCTTCCCAGAAGTCCTTGCACTCAGGCCAACTGTCACTCTCTCCCCCTCCTCAGTATTCCATCTCTCAATTCCAAAATGTAGGCTTGCCTGAACTCTTACACATCATCCTCTTTTTTTCAAGACTACACTAGGGACTACCTACCATTTATTTTCAGAGCATAGCCCCAGCATTTAACACAACTCCTGATGTATATATAAAAGATGCTAAGCAAATGTTTATTGACCGATTGTGACCTAAAGTGATTGTTAGTTTTATCTAATAATAATAATAGTTTATAGTGTATTAATAGTCACCTAGGATTTGCATTTACAAAATATTTTGTATGGATCAGTTTATTTAATATTCAGGAGCTTAAGATGAAAATGTCCAATTAGAGCCTAATTCTAATTTTATAATCATCATTCTAACAAAGATAGTAACTTCATTTTTCTTTTACTCTTATTTTGGAGGTAGATTTTTGTGTTATATTTTCATGAGTTGATATTTACAAAGAATAATAATTAAATGTATTCATTTAAAATAAGTTTATTAATATCTTCTATTTCTGACATCATCACAGTTATACCAAGTATTGTTTTCCAGGGAGTCATCCTATATAACAAATAGTATTTTTTGGGGAGGAAAAACAATTCCCACAACTGTTGAAAAGTCTGAAGATGTGCAATATATGATACCTGTGGACCTCTCAACTCCATTAAGGAGTGGGTTGGTATGTCCTTTCATTTCTTTTCTTTTGAGAAATGCTTGATCTATATACATTTGTTAAATTTTATTTTATTATTTTTTTTGGTGTGTACTTGTTCTTTCTACTTACCTTGTATTTGTTGTGTATATTGTTTTCTTGGCTTTATAGTTATCCCTTCCACACTTCTGGGGTTAGTGTTGTTGTGCCCCTGAAATTTGAAAAAATCTACATACATTTTTTGACTCTCCTTTTGTACCAGAGAAGTCTGAATTTTTTCTTTTTCTTTTAAGGGGTATTTACAATACATTATTGTAAAATTTTTGGTTAAATATTTGGTCATGGGCTATATAGTTTCTAAACTTATGTGTCATTTGCTGGCCTTTCCATGTGTAATGCAGTTTCCACAAAACTCCTCCCAAAATTTCCATTTAATTTCTCATGCCAGTCCACAATATATCAAAACTGAAATGGGGAAAAGTCCCTATGTAGAAGAGATACCTGTATTTACTTTAGCAAATTAGTATATTAGTTCATGTAAATTATGCTTTTCTGTATTCATCACATTCAGCAATTCTTAGAGATTACTAATATTCTATTCTGTACATTCATGTGCCACAATTTTTTTAGCCATTCCTCAATCAATGGACATCTGCTCCCCCCACCCCAATTCTTTCTTAACATTAAAAGTACTGCTATAAATATTGGGGTATATATAGGGACTCCTTATTGATAGCTTTCTTGGAGTATAAGCCCAGAAATGAAGACTCTGGTTTAAAGGGGATGGAATTATAGTAACATTATTTGCATAATTTCAAATTGCTTTCCAAAATGGCTGGTTCATTTCACAGCTCCACCAACAATGTATTAATGTGATTATCATCCCACAATCTCTCCAACATTGACTTGTCATTTTTTTTTAAATTTACAGAATGTGAAGTGAAACCTCAGGGTTGTTTTCATTACTTTTCTTTTATTAATAATGAATTGGAATATTTTTCAATGCAGTTACAAATACTTTAAATTCTTCTTTTGAGAACTTCCTTTGGCCACTTATCTGATGAAGAAGGGCATTTACTTTTTTTTTTGCATTTTTAAACTTAAATTTCACTTAAAAATAATTTACAAATATTCATTTTCTTTCCTTCCTACTTTCTACTGGAAAAACTAAAGAGAAAGAAAAAATCTTTGTATGAATGTTGGCCTTGTTAAAATATGTCTAATTTGACTTCCGGTTAAGATGGCAGCAGAGTAAGGAGCAGCTGCTCGATCTCTCCTAACTGAAGCATACAGGACTACTCAAGGGTACATAAAAACAAATCCAGACGAACGAAGGAACCCCACAACAGGGCGCAGCATTGAAGGTACGAGGAATTGGGGAATTTCCACGCTATAAAGGGGTGAAACAGCTCTCACTAAAACGCGAGAGGAAGAAGCCCCTCCACCACCCCCCACACCACACACAGCGCCAAGGCCAATGCACAAGAGTGAAAGCAGGATTGGGGCAACCAGTAAGTCACTAGCAGCTCCAGGGCTTGTACCTGAGAGCTGCAAGACGTAGGACCCCAAGTGGCTAAAGAACGAGCACAGACTTTCCTGAGTGTCTGTGCAGGTGAAGACATTGCCCTAGGTGAGGACAAAGATCTCAAGCGCATGGACTTTCCCAAGCGTCTGCGCAGGTGAAGGCAGTGCCCTAGGCGAGGACAAAGATCTTGAGCGCAGGCTTGGACCTTGAGTGGGGACCCAGTACAGATGGGAGCGAGGCTGTGGAAGCAGCCCTTGAGACTGCTGAAGGAGCCTCAGGCAGAGGGGCAGACCGGGGATGACCAGAAGGCTTGACCCCAAGGACAAGGAGACTGGAGCCCTCGGGAGCTTAGAAAGTGCAGGCAGACCCTGAGTGTGAAGACAAAGCTGAAAAGGGGTAGGCCTAACAATGGCAAGCCGAGAACCCCAGAAGAAAAAGATTATCAAGAAAAACTCTGGAACACTCGACAACTTTCACACAGAGAAAATCCAGACAACAGAGGAGGACAAACAAGTATCCAAACCTTCCCAAAACAATGAAAACTGGTCACAAGCTATTGAAGAGTTCAAAAATGAGATGTTGAGGAAGATGGAAGAGATCTGGCAAGAAAATAACAGTTTAAAAGGCAGAATTTCACAATTGGAAAGTGAGGCAAGTCAACTGAAGACTAGAAATGACCAGATTGAAAAGGAAAACCAGTCCCTAAAGGCTATAATTGAGCAATTAGAAGCCAATAATCTCTCAAGACAACAAGAACAAATAAAACAAAGTCAAAAGACTGATAAAATAGAAGGAAGCATGAAATATCTTAATGAGAAAGTGACAGTCCAAGAAAACCGGTCTAGAAGAGACAATTTGAGAATCATTGGTCTTTCAGAAAAAGCAGAAATTAATAGAAATTTGGACTCCATACTTAAAGAAATTATTCAGCAAAATTGCCCTGAAGTCCTACAACGAGGGCAATATAGACATTGAAAGGATCCATAGATCACTCTCTACACTGGACCCAGAAAAGTCAACACACAGGAATATAATAGCAAAATTTAAGAGCTTCCAAGTAAAAGGAAAAATCTTACAAGAAGCCAGAAAGAGACAATTCAAATATCAAGGAGCACCAATCAGGATCACATAGGATCTGGCAGCCTCCACGCTAAAAGACCACAAGGCTTGGAATACGATATTCAGAAAGGCAAGAGAGCTGGGCCTTCAGCCACGGATCAACTACCCATTGAAACTGACTATATACTTCCAGGGGAAAGTATGGGCATTCAACAAAATTGAAGATTTCCAAGTTTTTGCACAAAAGAGACCAGGACTAAATGGAAAGTTCGATATCCAACCACAAAAATCAAGAGAAACATGAAAAGGTAAATAAGAAACAGAGGGAAAAGAAAGAAAACTCATAAGTTTTTAAATTTGACTCTTTAAGGGCTTAAATAAGATCTAATTATCTGTATTACTATGTGGAGAAATGCTATGTATAATTCTCTGTAGTGAACTCTATTCACTATTATAATATTCACTATTATAGCAACCAGAAGAATAATTCATAGGGAGAGGCCAAGATAATACATGGTCTAAGATGACATGGGGGGTGGAAAAGAGGAGGGGAATAGTAGGGGACACCAAGAGAAATCTGAGTAAATAAGAAAAATAAGATAGTCTATTACACACAAAGAGGGCATGGGGAGAGGAGGGGATAAATATTATTATAAGAAGGAGAGTAAGAGAGCATTAAGAGGTAATAATCAAACCTTACTCTCGGTGTAATTAACCCGGAGAGGGAAGAGTAGCTTTATTATCCATTGGGATAAAAAACTCTATCTAACCCTACTGAGAAAGTCAGAAGGAATAAACCAAAGGGAGCAGGGGAGTGGGGAGGTCAAAAAAGGGAGGGGAGAAGAAGGGGGAGGGAATTCATTAGGCCTTTAAAAGCAAAAAGAGGGGAATAACAAGGGAGGGGGCAGAAAGGGAAGTCAATCAAGGGAGGGGATAAGGGATACTGGCTCAAAGCAAACCACTAGTTTAAAAGAAAATAGTGTAAGAAGAAGGGGTGGGTCTAGGGGAGGATACAAAAATTTCAGCAAATGCACCACTGATAATTATAACTCTGAATGTGAATGGGATGAACTCACTCATAAAATGGAAGCAAATAGCAGAGTGGATCAGAAACCAAAATCCTACCATATGTTGTCTACAAGAAACACATATGAGGCGGGTAGACATACACAAGTTTAAGGTTAAGGGCATGAGCAAAATCTTTTGGGCATCAAATGAGAAAAAGAAGGCAGGAGTGGCCATTATGATTTCTGACAAAGCCAAAGTAAAAATAGATATGATTAAAAAAGACAGGGAAGGACATTACATCCTGATTAAAGGCAGTATAAACAATGAGGAAATAACACTGCTCAATATATATGCACCAAGTGGCATAGCATCCAAATTCATAAAGGAGAAACTGGCAGAGCTCAAGAAGGAAATAGATAGTAAAACCATAATAGTGGGGGATCTAAATATTCCTCTTTCAGATCTAGAGAAATCTAACCAAAAAATAAATAAGAAAGAGGTAAGAGACGTGAATGAAGTCCTAGAAAAATTAGATTTAATTGATATGAGGAGAAAAATAAATAGGGACAAAAAAGAATACACCTTCTTTTTAGCTGCACATGGTACATTCACAAAGATTGACCATGTAATAGGGCATAGAATCATTGCAAACAAATGCAAAAGAGCAGATATAATAAATGTAACCTTCTCAGATCATAATGCAATAAAAATAATAATTAGTAAGGGCACCTGGACAGGCAAATCAAAAACCAATTGGAAATTAAACAATATGATTCTCCAAAACCAATTTGTCAAAGAAGAAATCATAGAAACAATCAACAATTTCATTGAAGAGAATGACAATGATGAGACATCCTACCAAACTCTGTGGGATGCAGCCAAGGCAGTACTCAGGGGGATATTTATATCCTTGAGTGCATATATTAACAAATTAGGGAGGGCAGAGGTTAATGAATTGGGCATGCAACTTAAAAAACTAGAAAATGAACAAATTAAAAATCCTCAGATGAAAACAATTAGAAATACTAAAAATCAAAGGAGAAATTAATAAAATGGAAAGTAAAAGAACTATTGAATTAATAAATAAGACTAGAAGCTGGTATTTTGAAAAAACAGATAAAATTGACAAAGTACTGGTAAATCTAATAAGAAAAAGGAAAGAAGAAAACCAAATTGACAGTATTAAAGATGAAAAGGGAGACCTCACCTCTAATGAAGGGGAAATTAAGGCAATCATTAAAAACTATTTTGCCCAGTTATATGGCAACAAATATAACAATTTAGGAGATATGGATGAATATTTACAAAAATATAAATTGCCTACATTAACAGCGGAAGAAATAGAAAACCTAAATAATCCCATATCAGAAATAGAAATTGAACAAGCCATCAAAGAACTCCCTAAGAAAAAATCACCAGGACCTGATGGATTCACAAGTGAATTCTATCAGACATTCAAAGAGCAACTAATCCCAATACTATACAAATTATTTGATATGATAAGCAAAGAAGGAGTCCTACAAAATTCCTTTTATGACACAAATATGGTACTGATTCCAAAGCCAGGTAGACCAAAAACAGAGAAAGAAAACTATAGACCAATCTCCCTAATGAACATAGATGCAAAAATCTTAAATAGAACACTTGCAAAGAGACTCCAACAAGTAATTAAGAAGGTCATCCACCATGATCAGGTGGGATTTATACCAGGAATGCAAGGATGGTTCAACATTAGGAAAACCATCCACATAATTGACCATATCAACAGTCTAACAAACAAAAATCACATGATTATCTCAATAGATGCTGAAAAAGCCTTTGACAAAATACAGCATCCATTCCTATTGAAAACATTGAAAAGTATAGGAATAGAAGGACCTTTCCTAAAAACAATAAACAGTATATACCTAAAACCATCAACAAACATCATATGCAATGGGGATAAATTAGAAGCCTTCCCAATAAGATCAGGAGTGAAACAAGGATGCCCATTATCACCTCTATTATTCAACATAGTACTAGAAACACTAGCAGTAGCAATTAGAGAAGAAAAGGAAATTGAAGGTATCTATATAGGAGACTAAGCTATCACTCTTTGCAGATGATATGATGATCTACTTAAAAAATCCTAGAGAATCAGCTAAGAAGCTGGTAGAAATAATCAACAACTTTAGCAAAGTTGCAGGATACAAAATAAATGCACATAAATCATCAGCATTTCTATATATTTCCAACACATTAGAGCAGCAAGAGGTAGAAAGAGAAGCACCATTTAAAATCACCCTAGACAATATAAAATACTTGGGAATCTATCTACCAAAACAAACATGGCAATTATACGAAAACAACTACAAAACACTTTCCAAACAAAACTGGATCTCAACAATTGGAAAACCATTAATTGTTCATGGGTAGGACAAGCTAACATAATAAAAATGACCATTCTACCCAAATTAATTTATCTATTTAGCGCCATACCTATCAAACTACCAAAAAACTTCTTTACTGAATTAGGAAAAACTATAACAAACTTCATCTGGAATAACAAAAGATCAAGAATATCAAGGGAAATAATGGGAAAAAATGTGAAGGAAGGGGGCCTAGCAGTACCAGATATTAAACTATACTATAAAGCAGCAGTCATCAAAACAATATGGTACTGGCTAAGAGACAGAGAGGAGGATCAATGGAATAGACTTGGGATAAATGACATCAGCAAGACAATGTATGATAAACCCAAAGAGCCCAACTTTTGGGACATAAATCCACTATTTGACAAAAACTGCTGGGAAATTTGGAAAACAACATGGGAGAGATTAGGTCTAGATCAACATCTCACACCCTACACCAAGATAAATTCAGAATGGGTGAATGACTTGAATATAAAGAGGGAAACTATAAACAAGTTAAGTGAACACAGAATAGTTTATTTGTCAGATCTGTGGGAAAGGAAAGACTTTAAAACCAAGCAAGAGTTAGAGAAAATTACAAAATGTAAATTAAATGGTTTTGATTATATTAAACTAAAAAGTTTTTGTACAAACAAAAACAATGTAGTCAAAATCAGAAGGGAAACAACAAATTGGGAAAAAATCTTTATAACGAAAAACTCTGACAAGGGTCTAATTACTCAAATATACAAGGAGTTAAAGCAATTATATAAAAAATCAAGCCATTCCCCAATTGATAAGTGGGCAAGAGACATGAATAGGCAATTTTCAGGTAGAGAAATCAAAAGTATCAATAAGCACATGAGAAAGTGTTCCAAATCTCTAATAATTAGAGAAATACAAATCAAAACAACTCTGAGGTATCACCTCACACCTAGCAGATTGGCTAAAATGAAAGAAGGGGAGAGTAATGAATGTTGGAGGGGATGTGGCAAAACTGGGACATTAATGCATTGCTGGTGGAGTTGTGAACTGATCCAACCATTCTTGCTGGCCATATGGAACTATGCCCAAAGGGCTATAAAAGAATGCCTGCCCTTTGATCCAGCCATACCATTGTTGGGTTTGTACCCCAAAGAGATCATAGATAAACAGACTTGTACGAAAATATTTATAAAAGGAGGAGGGTATGTCCTTCAATTGGGGAATGGCTGAACAAACTGTTGTATAGGCTGGCGATGGAATACTATTGTGCTCAAAGGAATAATAAACTGGAGGAGTTCCATGTGAACTGGAAAGACCTCCAGGAACTGATGCAGAGTGAAAGGAGCAGAGCCAGAAGAACACTGTACACAGAGACTGATATACTATGGTAAAATCGAATGTAATGGACTTCTATACCAGCAGAAAGCAATGACCCAAGACAGCTCCGAGGGATTTATGGTAAAGAACACTACACACATTCAGAGGAAGAACTGCAGGAGAGGAAACATAAGAAAAACAACTGCTTGAAAGCATGGGTTGAGGCGGACATGATTGGGGATGTAGACTCAAAACTACCACACCAATGCAACTAACAACAGTATGGAAATAGGTCTTGAACAAGGACACATGTTAAAACCAGTGGAAATGTCCTTCGGTTATGGGTGGGAGGACAGCGGAGGGTGAAGGGGAAAGTAGGAGCTTGAATCATGTAACCATGTTAAAAATGAATATTAATAAATGATTTAAAAAATAAAATATACCATAGTCCAAAAAAAAAATAAAATATGTCTAATTTCTTCATATATATATATTCATATTTAGCTCATCATCTCACTATGCATTTTCAAGAGCAATCCTCTGGAATTATAGTTGATCATTAGGATGTTAGGAGTTCTTAAGTCTTTTACAATTCATGTTTTTTAAAACCCTTACTTTACATCTTAGAATCAATACTGTATTTTGGTTCCAAGGCAGAAGAGTGGTAAGGGCTGGGCAATGGGGAGTCACATAGTTAGGAAGTGTTTGAGATCACATTTGAACCCAGCACCTCCCTTCTCTAGGCCTGGCTTTCAATCCACTGAGCCACCTAGCCCTACAGTTCTGATCACTTTAGCTTGTACTGGTTCATACAAGTCATCCCAGGTTTTGCTTAAACTGTTCCTTTCAAAATTTTTAAAAATTATTTTTTCTTATTATTCAATTTTATTTTCAGTTCCAAATTTTCTTTCTCCCCTCATCCTCTTCCCCACTGTTTTATTTCTTATAATTACTTTAAAATTATTTCAAAACTTTATCCCTTAAACCCATGGTGTACCAATTTACCTTTTGAAAGTTTTGGATAAATATATGTTATATTAATCTATTTACAAATTGGTGGTTTTGAGGACACATCAAGGAAATAACTAAAAATCACAGTGTGATTTCCATAACAAAATATGGCAGTAATGGGAAGCTATCCCACAAAAATAAATAGTAAGGACATAAAACATATTAACATAAACATTAAACCATAGCTATCTCAGCCTCCTAGGTTTAGTTTGAGGTTCTGTCTTCCACTGAAGACATTTCCCTCTTCTCTGACATCTATTTCCAGATCAAGAACTAAGGAAAAAAGACTTAGCCCCAAAGACCTGTGCCATACTCTAATCTTTGTGAGTCCATTCCTGTGATCAAACATTGCAGGCTCCTTTCTGAAGCAGAAAAACCCTGAACTCCATTTTACAGGGTCTCTGCCTAGTGAAAGAATTATTGAATTATTAATAAAATAAAATTGGCAATGTCAATATCAGCTTGTGCTCCATGGCGAATTCTAGTCACAAACTGGAAATAGGGAACGTCCAGAGAGTATACCATATGAGCTGCACAGCCAAAACATGCTCATTACAATTTCTGACTACATGTGGAAACATGCCTACAAGACAAGGAGAAGAAAATCTTTTTATAAATATTTGGGTGTACATAATATGATATATAAAATGATAGTTTACTTGGAGTATAAGCCCAGTAATGGAGTCTCTGGTTTAAAGGGGATGGAATTGGCCAATATGGAAATGTTTTGCATGATAATGCATGTATAACCCAGATCAAATTGCTTACTGGGAAGGGAAAGGAGGCAGGTAAAATGACAATTTGGATCTTATACTTTTGGAAAATGTATGTTGAAAATTATTATTACATGCAATTAGGAAAATTAAAAAAAAAAGATTTACCCTGCTTTTTTCTCTGTCCCCTCAGCCTCATCCAATCAGAAATTTGAAAATCGTGTTAAAATCTTACACAGTCCAGTTCAAACCACCTAGGAAGATGAGTAAAAACCTTTAAAACCCGGAATTCTCAGGAGGGTCCAGTCCATTCTTCCGGCTCACTCTCCAAAAAGGCTTTTGGAGTAGCAAGATGATTGATCCTTCATATCACCGACCAGTGCAAAATAATGCATTATTTCTGTTTCTAGATTGTGGAAGAGTACCATTAGTGAATATGATGTCAGGATCTCGAATTGTAGGTGGCCAGAAGGCTGAGCTCGGAGGGTGGCCTTGGATGGTAAGCCTACAGGCTATGATTTTTCCTAAATATACACATTTATGTGGGGGATCTTTAATAAGTGAAAACTGGATCCTCACAGCCGCACACTGCCTTAAAGAATACAGGTATGTATATAGTACTGCATATTTTAATTAAGAATTTAGATTAATGTAGAACATTCCATCCAGCCCTCTATCCTTTTCTTTTAAGGGATATCCTTAAATAACTGTTGAAGCCAAACTAAATCTAGCAACTTTTGCTACAATTTGAAGAGAATGTGTGATTTTTTTTTAATATTCATTTCAAATATTGCCTACAAAAAATCCTGGTAGAAACCCATCATTTAAAATTTTTTATCTTCCTACTTGACACTTGTCTCTAACCTTTTCTTTAAGAAAAGAGTTTATTTGGAGCAGAGATAGTAAAACTTTTACTTTCAAGAATGCTTGACAGAGAAAAAAAGATCAGTTTGGGGTCACACACAAGTCCCTTCATTCAGGAAGGGAGTTTGGGTTTTGAGGGATTTTTTTTAAGGACTAGGAAAAATATGGAAACTCAAATTCATCTAAGAGGGCACATAAAACATTTTTCAATAAATGCAATACATTAAAATATTTCATTTATATATTTTTGCTAATTAAAGCAAGGGGAGGGAAGAAAAGATAATGGTAAAGTAAGAGGTCATCATAAGAAAGAGCAAAGAGATGAAACTTTATAAAGAGTTGTGTTGATAACATATTATACTCTCCTGGACTTCCCAGAATTTAGTGTCACCATGTGTACCTTGTACATAGTAGATTTGTTTGTTATTTGCCCTTTAAATATTTCATTGCTTTAACCATTGTTCATAGAAACCCTCTATCCTTAAACAAATGACTAACTTCAAGTGATTTAAAGAGCCTGAGGAAGTCTTTCTCCTCCTAACATCCAAAATACTACCCTTATTTTGTACAGCAGTGCCTTTTCCCCACAGACCTCTTTAAAGAGTAAAACAACAACAACAAAATGGGAAAGACAAACTAATCCATTAAATGTGAAATTATCAGCTCTCACCTCCCTGACAGAGGCCAGGATACACTGGACACCAGCAAGTAAATGGAAAAAGAGACAAGGAAGCACTGAAGATTATTTTATCTAATTTACAATTTTGCCTAGGGGTAACCCAGCTGGAGAGCATTCTGGTTCTTGAACTGGATTTCATCTGACTCTGCTCCTCTAGCTAACTTCTCTGTTTCTGTTGATGGAGTCACCATCTTTCCCAGACATTCAGGCTTAAAACCTTAATAATCTAAAATTCTCTCTCCCTTTCACAAGGTAAAGTCTAATTCACAGAAACCTGAGATTCTGTCCCTGAAATCTGCTCCCAGTTTTCTACTTTCTCTACCACCACACTAGTCTTGTAATGCATTCTTCCATTTTCTCTTCTATCCAAAGCATTCTTCCTGCTTCATCTTAAACTGACTATCACTTGTAGAAATATTTTAGCATGGCAGTCAATTTAACTTTCTTAGCATTGCTTTACACTTAATCCTCTTCACCTCAGTATATTCTAGCCAAATTAGGCTAACTCTTCATAATCTTTATCATATCCCACCCTCTTTCTGTATATACAACTCACTCAGTTTACTCTTCCATGTCTAGAATGAACTTGCCTACATCTTCACCCATTAAAACCTTTCCCCTCCTTTCAGGCACAGTTCAGGTGTCACCATCTGATTCTTCCTATAAGTTCCCAGAACCTTTCCTGTGAACTTCTCATGTTTTGACTTTTGTTTGTGTCTTATCTCTTGGTGAAATAATATTACTTAACTCAGAGACCATTTCTTGTTTTGTTCTTATATCTCACATGCCTCACACATATCACCAGGCATATGTTAGTATGGTTAGGTTGGTTAGTAAATATTTGTAGAATTGAAGAGAATTTTGAAATGTATTTTTTAAATTTTTCATCTTTGGCTTGAAAGGAAAAGCAGTTTTTAAAATTAAAAAGTTATATTGTGTAATCTAACATTAGAAATGAAAAAATTAATGATAACTTAAAAATATAATTACTTAAATAAGGAATTTTGTAATAAAAGCATTTGCTTTATTCCAGTGGGCCAAAAAATTGGAGAGCTGTAATTGGAATTAACAGTCTTTCAAAACAACATCAGAACACTAAGAAAATACAAATTAAAACAATCATTATCCATCCAGAGTTCAACCCGGATACATATGCAAATGATATTGCACTTTTTTATTTAACAAGAGTGGTGAGTTATAGTGACTATATTCAACCTATCTGCCTACCATTTTTTAAAGAGTTATTAAGCTGGAATGTCAGCACAAGGTGCTTCGTAAGTGGCTGGGGCAGAACATCAGAAGAAGGTAAATATTGGTGCAATTTTATTGATATGTAGTATGCCTTAATTCTAAATTACTAATTTAGTTCTGAAAGATTACTACCACCAGCTTTCAAATTGATTATTTTTCTAATTTGTTGAAAAATTGCTATTATTATACAGATGCCCTCAAGTTGCCTTTGGGCCCTTCTGGGCTGGAGACTGGCCTGCCTGTGGTGTAGCCCCTTGTCTTTATTTTTGGACCTTCAGGACCCTGACCCACCCCTGGTCTGTGGGTCCCTCAAGGCCCTGGCCTTCCAGCTTGGTATGTGAGTCCCACAGGCTAGCAGGCCTGGAAACAACTGTGGACATGATCTCAATGGTGTCTGTCATGACACAGGAGTAAAAGCCAACCTGGACCCTGTGTCTCTGGTAGCCTTTTAGAGGAAGGGCTCCATCATGGCAGGTATTCTGTTGTCTTCAGGCTTCTCCAACTCTTGCAATTTTTGTAGCCAAAGATTACTAAGAATCAGGGGAACCCATAGAGATATCAATCTCTTCACCCTAGAAGACTCCTTCTCCAGTTTTCTCCCTCAGACCAGACTGAATAGTGGATCAAGAAAAAGCTTCTGGGACTTGATCTGCTTCATATCCTTACACTCTATGGAAGACAACTCTGAAATTCTGAGGTTGGTTGGCCACCACTAGTTTCAGTGGCCAGGCCATATAAAATACCCCTTTGCTCTTGTCCCCAGCCTCCTTAGGGGTAGGGATAGGGGTAATGGTAGTGGTGGTGGGAGGTGGAGAGAAGGTCAAGACCTCATGATTATTGTTGGATCTAGTAGAAATTTTCTTAACTTAATCTGGTTGGAGCTTCTTCTTGAGAGAGACCAAAGGAGGACACTTATAATGCCCAGGCATTAAAGTCCATGCCTTGATAATGAAAAGATGTAAAAAAAGACTATTACAAACTATTCATGGAAATGTACAAAAGGAATACAAACAATTGTGAGGGGAAAAAATAATGGTGCTCCAAATGACCTTGCAAATATAACTTTAACCCTCCATTCCCCAACCACAATAAAAAATAGTAAAATCTAGTTCAATGGAGCTATAATGTTTTCAATCCAAATAATTGCTATTATAAATCCATAGTTGGAAATTCCCATGTTTTTGTGGTTCTCCTGAGGAACTTAAAAAGTTCCTCTCTTTGATCAGAAATAGTGATATAATTTTTGACAAATACCTTAAAAGGTCCTTAATGTTAGGCGTTATTTTTTTTTTACCATTTAGACACACAGAAGTGATGGGGTCAGCAGATGAGCTCTAAAGGCCTGGATCGCTTTTTAGTTTGCTATATATTGTGTCCATTTGAGCATATAACAGAGTTGGTCTCTGTTATATATAACATAACATAACATAACATAACATAATATAATATAATATAATTAAAATGGGCTCTAACATGTCTTTGTAATGCACCCCTCTTCCCCTGATTGTAGGTAACCCAACCAAATCTTTTTTTTTTTTTAAACCCTCACCTTCCGTCTTGGAGTCAATACTGCGTATTGGCTCCAAGGCAGAAGAATGGTAAGGGCTAGGCATTGGGGATTAAATGACTTGCCCAGGGTCACATAGCTAGGAAGTGTCTGAGGCCAGATTTGAACCCAGGACCTCCCGTCTCTAGGCCTGGCTATCAATCCACTGAGCTACCCAGCTGCCCCCTCTAGCCAAATCTTTAAGGACTGCCATCCTGGAATTTCTAATACAGGACAGGAATTGTATTGAGATGTCCTTTATCTGGATTTCTATTCCCAGACAGCAACCATTTTTTTGGTTTACCTCTCCTGAGGACCTATTAAGTTCCTACCACCTAGAAGAGTGATGGCGAACCTTTTAGACAGAGGGCCATGCCCCCATGCCCCCCAGGGAAGGGAGGAAGCACTCCCATTGGGCTATTGGGAAGAGGGGCAGATGAAGTGTAGAGAGTGGGAAAGAAATGCCCAAGCGCTCTACTCCCCTCCAGTTCTGCCGCCTGTGAGCTGTCCACCTTACCCCTGTGTGCTCCCACTGGCTGCTGGGCAGAGGAGAGGGTGATGTGAAAAAATGTCATGAGGCACCGTGGAGAGGGTGAGGGGAGAAGCTCCACCCAAGTCCCTCTGCCTTTCTAGTAATACCCTCTGGGGCAGGGGAGGATGACTATATGCCCACAGAGAGTGCTTTACATGCACCACCACTGACCTAAAGGCCTTTTTTTCTCTAAATCAGCATTCCCTCCTCTCCTAGTTACTAATGATCTATTGTAGTGATGGGCAAACTTTTTACAGAGGGGACCAAAGAAAGGAAATGCTCCTCTGTCTGTCTGTTTCTAAGGCAACTCTTTCTAAGTTTCATTGTATTGTATCCTACTCCTTATATTCGTCAGATCAGGAATAATGTCCCGCCACAGGATAGAACATTTGAGAGGGCCACATCTGGCCCATCACTGGTCTATTGTAAAGCTTACTTTGCCAAAGCAGATTTACAGTAAGGGCTAAACTCATAAAGATGTCAGTGCGGCTTTGTTCCTATAATGCAGAAGAGGAAACTTAATTTGCCAAGTTATCTGGAGCAAGTGCTTGTCAGGTATGAGTTGCTTCTCCTGTAGATTCTTTTGGCAATATCGACTTGGTCAGGATAGAATAATAGGAGGGGGGGGAAGGGAAGGAAATCATAATTTATTTAATGCCTATAACATGCCAGGTACTAAGCACTTAGACAAATATCTCATTTGATCATCACAACAACCCTGCAAGGTAAGTGCTATTATTATCCCTTCTATATTTTAAGAAATGGAGGCAAGTAGAAGTGAAATGACTTATTTAGGGTTTTAAAGCTAGTAAGTATCTGAATCAGAATTTGAATTCAGATCTTCCTGACTCCAGGCCCAGTGCTCTATTCACTGTACCACGTAGCTGCCTCATATAGTATTAATTTGTCCTTCAGTGATACTTGGAGTGGTGTCCTTTCTCTTCCTAGACATTCTGTGGCTCATTGTCCTCCATTTTGGGGTAAAGAAGTAGAGTTGGAAGGTGGGTGGGTGGATTAAAATTCTTTTGAGAAATTTATCGACTCATATGACTTTTTGTCATATAAATTAATTCCATAATCTATACCACATAAATGTAAGTTAGGATTGAATCTAACTTTAGGTCTTCTCATGTTTGATGAAATCTGCTAAATGACAAAATATTTGTCTGATTATTTGGTGGAATACATTATTTCCAAAATAGTTTATGGACTTTTATTATAGGTGATGCTTCAAATAATTTACTAGAAGCTGAACTACATTACATTCCCTGGGAGGCCTGTAATAGTGAAGAAAGTTATGGAGGACGAGTTGCTGTGACTTCATTTTGTGCAGGTGAAGAAGATGGAATTGCTGATACTTGCATGGTAAAGCTCAACAACTTTTCTTGAAATTATAGGTTAATACTGCACTTACTGTGTAACTTCTGAGTATATCTCACTTCTCTGGCATATTGCCCTCACCTGGATAGAATTTGAGAATATCAGTGTCTGGTATTTTTCATGAGTAGATACTGCTGGTTCCCTTTGCAAATTATCAGGCTTACAAAGCTTTGGATATAAAAGTTTTATTTTAAAATGAAGGAATATATAATTAAACGATCCTCTTGCAATTTGACTTCCAACCTTATGACTTAATTAAAACTAGCCTCCAAAATTATCAATGATCTCTTAATTACCAAATCTCATTACTATTATTAATTATTTCTTTATTAATTCTCATCCTTGACCTGTCTACAGAATTTGACATTGTTGACCAACCCCTCTTGCTGGATTCCTCCTCTCTGCTCTTCTCCTACCTATATTGTTTTAAGCCAGTCCCCTCCCTTGATTTACTTCCCTTCCACTCCCTCTCTTATTATTCCCCTCTTTTTAATTTTTAAGGCCTAATGAATTCCCTCCCCCCTCTCCTCCCCTCCCTTTTTTGATCTCACCACTCCCCTTCTGACTTTCTCAGTAGGGTTAGATAGAATTCTATATCCCAATGGATATAGCTACTCTTCCCTCTCAGGATTAATTCCGCTGAGAGTAAGGTTTAAATATTACCTCTTAATGCTCTCTTCCTCTCCTTCTTATAATAGTATTCATCCTCTCCCCTTCCCATACCCTCTTTGGGTGGTATAGAATATCCTATTTTTTTTATTCATTCAACTTTCTCTTGGTGCCATCTACTGTTTCCCTCTCCCTCTTGTCGTTCCCCCCACCCCCCCACCGTATCATCCTAGACCATTTAGTACTCCAACCTCTCCCTATGAATAATTCTTCTAATTACTATAATAGTGAATACACTTTTTGAAAATTACACATAACATTTCTCCATATAGGAATACAAATAATTTGATCTTATTGAAGCCCTTAAAGAGGCAAATTTAAAAATAAGAGTTTTCTTTCTTTCCCCTCTGTTTCTTATTTACCTTTCCACGTTTCTCTTGTTTTTTGTGGTTGGATATCAAACTTTCCATTTAGTCCTGGTTTTTCTGTGCAAATACTTTGAAATCTTCAATGCCCATACTTTCCCCTGGAAGTATATAGTCAGTTTTGATGGGTAGATGATCCTTGATTGTAGACCCAGTTCTCTTGCCTTTCTGAATATCATATTCCAAGCCTTGCGGTCTTGTAGTGTGGAGGCTACCAGATTCTATGTGATCCTGATTGGTGCCCCTTGATATCTGAATTGTCTCTTTCTGGCTTCTTGTAAAATTTTTCTTTTACTTGGAAGCACTTGAATTTGGCTATTATATTCCTGGGGATTGTCTTTTCAGTGTCTAGTGTAGAGGGTGATCTATGGATCCTTTCAATGTCTATATTGCCTTCTTGTTGAAGAACTTCAGGGCAGTTTGTTGGATAATTTCTTGTAGTATGGAGTCCAAATTTCTATTAATTTCTGCTTTTTCAGGAAGCCCGATGATTCTCAAATTGTCTCTTCTAGACCCGTTTTCTTGATCTGTCAATTTCTCAGTGAGATATTTCATGTTTCCTTCTGTTTTATCAGTCTTTTGACTTTGCTTTATTTGTTCTTGCTGTCTTGAGAGATCATTGGCTTCTACTTGCCCAATTCTTGTCTTTAGAGACTGGTTTTCTGCTATAATCTTTTGATTTTCCTTTTCAATTTGTTCTATCCTATTTTCCAGCTGTTTAATTTTGGTCTCCAATTTGCTTATCAATTCTTTTTATTTTGGGGCATCTTTCTCCAATTGGGAGTTTCTGTCTTTTAACCTGTTAATTTCCTTTTGAGCTATTTCCCCCTTCTCTCGCCAAATCTTTTCCATCTTTCTCATGATCTCAGATTTGAACACTTCAAGAACTTGTGACCAATTTTCATTTTTTTGGGAAGGTTTGGATGTGATTGTTTGTTCTCTTCTGCTGTTTGCTCTGTTGTCTGGATTTTTTCTGTGTAAAAGTTGTCAAGTGTTAAAGATTTCTTCTTGACCTTTCTCTTTTGAGGTTCTTGTGTGGGGCTTGCCGTTATTATTATTTCTTTCTCAGTCAGAAGTCTGGGTGAGGCAGACAGGCTCTCTGCCTATCCTATTGAGCTGTGGAGCAGGTTTCGTCTGGGTCACAGCACCGTGCACCCTCTCAGCTTTATCCTCATGCCCAGGGTCAGTCTTCACTCTTTAGGCTCCTGAGGTCTCAAGTCTAGTTGTTCTCAGGGTCAAGCCACCTGGTGGTCCCCTTGCTTGCTCCTCTGTCAGAAACTCCTTTAACAGTCTCAGGATGCTGCTTCCACAGTTATGCACCCCTCTACACTGGGTCCCCACCCAAGGTCCATGCCTGCTCTCAAGGTCTGTGTTCAAAGTCCGTGCATTCTTTAGCCTCTTGGGGTCTTAAGTCTTGCTGCTCTCAGGAGCAGGCCCTGGTGATCCCAGGTAGCTGCCAAGAACTTAATGAATGTCCCAAACTTGCTCTAACTCTTGTGGGCTGGCTTTGGCACTGTAGGTGGTGTGGGAGGGAGGGGGTTGCTCAGCTCACATTTTAGTAGAGTTATTTCACCCCCTCATAGCATGGAAATGCCCTGATCCCATGTACCTTCAATGCTGCTCCCTGTTGTGGGGTCCCTTCATTCATCTGGATTTGTTTTTATGTCCTCTTAAGGAGTCCTATCTGTGTGGGTTAGGAGAGGTTAAGCAGCTGCTTCTACTCTGCCACCATTTTAAGCCAGAAGTTCTCCTACCTATATTGTTAATTTGTTTAATCCTGTCCAACTCTTCCTGACCCTGTGGACCATAGCATACCAGGTCCTTCTTTCTCCACTATTTCCCAAAGTCTGTCCAAGTTCATGTCCATTGTTTTCTTGACACTAGCCATCTCATCTTCTGTCATTCTGTTCCTCCCTTTTGCCTTCAATCTTTCCCAACATCAAGCTCTTTTCCAGTTCATTTGGTTTTCTTATTATGTGGCCAAAGTATTTAAATCTCAGCTTCAGTACTTGGCCTCCCAATCAATAGTCTGAATTAATTTAAGTATTGACTGATTTTATTTCCTTAGTGTCCAAGGGACTCTCAAAGGTCTTCTCCAGCACCACAATTTGAAAGTGTCAGTTCTGCAATACTCAGCTTTCCTTACGCTTTTCCTTAACTTTTATGTTTCCTTTTCCCAACTCTCATGGCCATATATTGCTACTGGAAAAATCAAATCTTTGACTATACAGATCTTTGCAAAGTTGTGACTCTGCTTTTTAGTAGGTTGTCTAGATTTGCCATAGCTTTTTTTCCCCCAAGGAATAAACATATTTTAATTTCATGGCTGCAATCACAATCTGGAGTGATCTTTGAGCCCAAGAAAAAGAATCTGGCATTCCTTTCATTTCTTCTTCCTCTTTTTGCTGGGAAGAGAAGGAACCAATTGCCAAAATCTTAGTTTCTTTGATGTTAAACTTCAAGCCAATTTTTATACTCTCCTCTTTTTACCCTCATTAAGAAGCTTCATAATTCTTTTTCACTTTCTGCCATCAGAGTGGTATCATCTGAATAACTGAGATGTTGATATTTCTTCCAGAAACCTTAATTCTAACTTTTGATTTGTCCAGTCTGGCCTTTTTCATAATGTCCTCTGAATATAAGTTAAATAAATAAGGTTATACAGTCTTGTCATGCTTCCTTGGTTATACAGTCTTGTTATGCTTCCTTTTGAACTTTAGACCAATTATTTTCTTGTCATCTAATTCTAACTGTTGCTTCCTGGCCTGCATACAGATTCCACAGGAGAAAGTAAGATAAACTGGCACTTCCATTTGCCACATTTTGTTGTGATTCACACAAAGGCTTCAGTGTAGTCCTCTTTGAAAACAAGCCTGCTCTTCTGGTAATTCTCTATACAGTTTCCTTTGCTGGATCATCACCCATTTCATACCCCCAGCTGTGAGTGGATCCAAGGTGAGGTTTGGGCACCCTGCTCTTCTTTCACTATACTCACTTGGTGACCTCAATTTAATTATTTCATCATTATGGAGATAATTTCCAGATTCCTAATATCTCTCTGAAACTCCAATCCTCCATCAACCATATTTCTTTGTTAAGCTCAAGTGGTACGTTTCCAATGGCTTATTAGATGTGACAAACTAGATATTTTGCAGGCATATCAGATTCAGCAGGCCCCAAAGTACCCTGTCATCTTTGTTCCTAAAACTCCAAACCAGTGATTTATTAGAGTTGCAGAGACCTGCAAACTGAATTATCTAGCCCATCTTGGTACAGCCAAGATTTAAATCCAAGTCCTCTGACTCCAGATCCAGTGCTCTCTACCGCTATACTACTCTACCTCTCCAAAAGTCAGTCTGTTGCCAAATCTTGTTGTTCCTATTTCTAGAGTATCCCCCATTTCTTCACTGTCTCTCTGCTCATATGGCCACCATGCTAGTTCAGGACCTCTTTACCTAGACTATTGCAATAACCTATAAACTGGTCTTTTGGGGGCCTTAAGTCTCTTCCTCATACAGCTGCCAAAATGAGTTTACTAAAGTCAGGTCTAATCATGCTACTCCTCTATTTGAGAGGCTCCAGTGATTTCCTGTTGGCTTAAAGATGTAATATATTTGGAAATTAAAGTTGTTGTGGTCTAAGTCTGACTCAGGCTAGTAGAACCTGATAGAATGAAGTAAAACTCTCATAAGACTAAAACAGATTTATTTAGACATAGCAGGAGAAGAATATTTAAAAAGGATATATGTCAGGGACAGCTAGGTAGCATAGTGGATAGAGAGCCAAGCCTAGAGATAGGCGGTCCTGGGTTCAAATTTGGCCTCAGACATTTCCTAGCTGGGTGACTCTATTACCTCATCCTTACAGTCCTTCTGCCTTGGTATCAATTCCAAGACAGAAGGAAAGATTAAAAAAAAAAGCAAGGATATGTGTTGGAATATTGCTCCTACCATACCTCCCTGGTATTAAGGTCTTTCAGGTCTTCTGTTAAACTTTCTATCACTTAAAAAATTATTTTAGGCCTATTATTGGTCAACTCTGACCTCTCGGATGAAAGAACCCTGATGCAGGCAGCACTGAAGGAAGAAAATAAAAACTAAGACAGAAAGATAGAAGACTCCCTAGAGGAGAGATTGAATATGGGATAACAAAAACCAGAATGTCTAATTTTCACACCTTTCCCTGACTTCCCTCCAAGTACTTCATTATATTTCTAAAAGATCTGGTTCATGTAGTGGGTAATGACAAATCTCTGTAGTTCACATTGAGTCTCTTGATAGAAGGAGCAGGAGCAGCACTTCCTGCCTAGACATCATCATGGATCAGGAAAAATTGCCTTGTACCACAAACCACTTAAGTGTTCCCTGGGCCACCAGTCTCCCCATCCTTGGAGCCTTCAAGGAAGGGATTAGGTAGGAGGAGGAAATACTAAATTTTTGTCCTTTAGGAAATACTTTAGGATAGTCTCCCTTCTTTTGTGGGGGCTGTTGTAGATATCTTGCCCTTGTTGCAGGAAAGGAGCAGGGACTACTGGCAATTTTGCTACTAGAACACATTCATTCTAGATCACAGTAAACACAAGGCTATCCTTTGCCACTGCCCATACCAGGGCCCAATATGATGTTGTTCAATGGTCAATGTAATTGGCATCCAGTGCAACTCCTATTTAGGTCTGCCCACTGCCCTGTGCCAGGACTTGAGCACTGCTAAAAATATTGCCCTGTGTTCTGCTAAGCATTTTACCTATTCTCAGGCCTGTCTGTTCCCCTGGGCAGAGCATCACCTTGGCCTGTGCTGCTGCTATCTTTCTGGGTCAGGGCAGAAACCTTGTGGGCAGTGTTCCTTTTGAGACTTGACCTTATCTAGCTATACCAGACAGAGTGTTGTCTCAGGACTATGCTGCCATGGCTGAGGTATGATTTCACCACCCAGGGTGGGATGAGTGTTTCTTTTTTTTTTTCTTTTACTATTTACTTATTTATTACCAGTTACATATTGTAACAAATTTCCACACAAGTTTTCCTAAGTAATATAATCAAACTTATCTCCCTCCTTCCCTTCCCTTCCCCCTCCTGGTGCTGGTAGGCAATTCAATCTGGATTATACACATACTATCATGTAAAACATATTGCCATATTGATCATTTTTGCAAGTGAGTAATCTTATAAAACCAAAACCCCAAAACATAAAACCAAATAAATAATTGAAAAATCATATGCTTTCATCTGCATTCAGACTCTAACAGTTCTTTCTCTGGAAGCGGAAAGCATTCTTTTGTCCTAAGTCCCTGAGAATTGACCTGGATCATTGTATTGCTGATAATAGCGAAGTCTATCATAGTTGATCATTCCACAATGTTGTTGTTACTGTATACAATGTTTTCCTGGTTCTGCTTGTTTCACTCTGCATCAATTCATATAGGTATTTCCAATTCTTTTCTGCAATCATCCTGTTCATCATTCCTTACAGCACAATAGTATTCCATCACCATCATATACCACAATTTGTTCAGCCATTCCCCAATTGATGGACATCCCCTTAATTTCCAATTCTTTGCCATCATAAAAATAGCAGCTATAAATATTTTTGTACAAGTTATGTCCTTTCCCCCATTTGAGTATTGTTTCTTGATGCCTGACTTGGTCCCCATATACCAAGACAGGTGTCACTGTCCCTGGCTGGGCCACCAGAGTTGGTAAGATAAGGAACCTCCATATGAGATGGTTCAGGCAACTTTAAGGGATGCTGACTGATCACATCAGGGATGGGGTTTCTCTTCCTGTCAATGACTGTCCTTTCCTAGATTCTTCTGGCTTTTGTTTGACCCCCACTGAGGAACCTGGGATCTCAAACCCTTGAGAACTGGCAGGCAGCCACCTCTGGATGCTTATATATGCCATGTATAGTTAGGAACCATTTCTTGTAGGGATGAGGAGGGTGTCTGAGGCCTGAGCTGTGCAGAGTTTCAGTAGAAGGCTCTCAGAAAACCAGAGAATAGATTACTCCAATCCATAGTTTATGAGTTAAACTGGACACTTTCTCTTTTTTAAACTTACCAAACTAATGCAATTTGTCTTATCCTCAGTGAGGCAACTGGGTTGTATTTGGCACCTTGTTCCATCTCTGTAGTCCCAGAAGGGTTTCTGTGGACTCCTAGGGGGAATCAAGCATTTTCCTCCAATTATATATCCACAAAGTCCAAGAGGCACAGTTCCCCATAGCCTCTCAGATGCAGTAGTTCCTCCACAAGGTTTTTCTGACTATTGAAAAATTAGTTTGGTGTAGAAGAGGAAGGTAGGCCCTACAGACCTGAATATAAGAGATGATGCAAATTCAACCACTAACAGTGTGCTGCAGTTTTCTTCAGGGTATAATTTTTAATGACACAGAGCATATTATCCTTAGTCTCAACTTGCCAACTGGCCATCATTTATAGATCTTCCAAGTGAGGAAGGGTGTAGTTATACTCAGGGTACCACTTTTCTTGTGCTCCCCACCCCCTGCATCATTTCATGGTGCATCAGGGTGATCTCAAACAAACAAACAAACCCCTTGATTTGTTGAACTGGACATATTAATTCCTGACTGATCCCAAGTGACTGGGGGGCTGCATTGATGGTGATGTGTGGGGGGTAAAAGGAGGAAGGTAGGAAGGTAGGATGGAATGGGAGAAAGGAGAGAGGAAGGTAGAGGAAGGGAAAGGAAGGTAGTGGTCCCCAGCCCCAGTGGGGGAAATAGACCAGAGCCCTTGAATGATCAGACAGCAACTTTAGGGTTTTGAATAGCTAGGTTTTATTAGAAAAGGGAAGGTCTGGGGAACACTAGGAGGTAGGAAGAAAGGGGAAAAGGTGCCAAGAGAGAGAACAGAGACTCATGGTAGAAAGTGCTCCAGGGTAGAGAGCAAAGTTTCCAGGGTTGAGAGGGAGAAAAGGTGCCAAACTTTCCTTTTTATACTTTTTCTGACACCTCCACAAAGAAAGTGGGAGGTGTCAGGGGAAGTTGTAGTAGGGATCCCTGGGAGATGTAGTCTTCCAAGGCTTTACATTAATTCCAAATGACACATTCCCCCCTGTGATCCTTTGGGAGACCAATCTCCCCAATGGATCATAACAAACGTAAATAAATTTACAATTACAATAAATAAAGGGTATATACATCAATACAAGGGGAGAAAGGTAATAATTTTTACAATATAAAGAAATCAAATGGCACTTCTTTTACAAAAATATTCAGGGGGCAGTCCTCTTTTTTCACAACAAAACATAGATACATAAAACAAATTCATTTTAACAAAACAGATGAATTTAACAAAACAAATGAATTTTAAAACAGACAAATGAATTTAAAACCTCCCAAAGTTCAAAATTTTTGCACATCCGGTTGTTCTCTTAGGCTCCTGGATCTGCATGTGTTCTCCATGTGGTCTCCATGGGCATCTTCATTTGGATTCCAGGAGGCAGTAAACTTCTTTTCTAAAACAACCTAAATTCTCCATATGAAATAAAAACACATTCCTCCCTTGAGGAGGATAGAAAGAAATAATGAAATAGCACAGGGAAAACATGGCTGAGTCATGAGGCATATGAATCACTGCCAATCAAATTCATCAGAAAATTTAGCACAAAAAAGCCAAATAAGTAGTGGATGAAAAATTTTAAACATCCAATCCTAAATTTTATATGAAAAAAATTCTAAATAAGAAAAAACAAGTCATACTAGGTCTTTGAATAATGTCCAGTTAAAGCAATCCATGTCCAATATCATGCACTTACCCTCTTAGCAGCCAGGACCAGTGTCAACCATCATAGCAAGAAAGTTAGGAAAAAGACTAGATTTGTATTTATTAGTCTGATATTGGTCTGATATTGGTCTGATATCTCGTCATGTTTAATTTTCTTCTTTTGTCATTTCTTCTCAGGGATATAATATGGAGCCCAAATAGCCAGTTGCTAGGTACTTGACATAAATTTTCGCAAGGAGTATGGTTCAAAGAGTCCTGCATCTTAAAATATGTTAAGCGTTGCAACCTTGATTCTCACACTAGGTTCAAGTCCTTTTTATTGGCATAGAATTCTTAGCAATCCTAGCAGGATTGGTTTCTCTTTTTGACCTGTGTGCTCTTTTGGTATCATGCAGGTTAGGTATGCGCTTCTTTGGCACTATATTGATATCTCTGCTTCTTTGGCACTGAATTGATGAAATCTGTGCTCCTTTGTTGATCCCATTTCATCGAATCAGACATATGTACTAAGTCCAATAATAGCAAAATACCAATGGCAGTTTCAATAATCTAAGGCTTTTGGGCAGGCAGTTACAGTTAGAACTAATGGATAGATTAAACCTACACTAATCTAATAATCAAAAACTCTTTTTAATACAAAAATTGCACATGTAACTTTAAAAATGTGCTAAAATTTCAAAATGTATATATATATATACATATATATATATATATCCTCTAGTTAGTGAGAATTAGAGAAAAAAATATAGAGGTATGTATGTTGTAATTCATGTCACTTAAGGAGGGGTAGAATATAAAGGTTCTTGACCAAGAATTTAGATGCATTTCCTCTTAGCTTAGTCATGATCCACAGTGTGAGTACAAATGAGGTAAAACAATGGAGTTATAAAAGCAATAATATATTTAAGGAAATACACAAATTTCACAAAAAGCCCAAAATGCAAATCAATTCAAATTCAAATCAAGTTAAT
The DNA here is from genome assembly GCF_016433145.1 of Gracilinanus agilis. Taxonomy (NCBI): domain Eukaryota; kingdom Metazoa; phylum Chordata; class Mammalia; order Didelphimorphia; family Didelphidae; genus Gracilinanus; species Gracilinanus agilis. The sequence goes on along the minus strand of NC_058134.1, from coordinate 291,345,185 downwards.
TCAGTAGAGGTAATATATGTTCAAATACAGTGAGACAACAACAATAACAAAATGGGGAAAAAAACAAAGTACAGATGTAGCAAGTCACAAATACATTCAATAGTCAATTTCAATACAGGTCAATTATTCAGTATCAACAGAAGGCACTCATTTTACATGGCTACAATGAATCCATGAGTCCTTCTCCCCAATTTTAATAGCCATTGATGTAGTGAATAGGACTTGGTCCATCATAAGCAGGTTCAGTTGACCGAGAGCTTTTGAAGTTCTTTATGTACACACTATCACCTCGGTTTAGATAGTGAAGCAAGAAGTCTTTGGGGCCTGCCTGAACAACAGCTCCAGAATCATGGAGCTCTCGCAATTCTTTGATGTACATGGTCTTATGGGGAAAACCAGGGAAGTTAACTTAAATATTATATGTGGGTTCAGAAAGGGTGAGTAGGAGACAGGAATAGATAGTAGGGGGGACCAAACAAGTTAGGGAGACTGGGTTTACTGTTAAGGAAAATGTCTACTGACAGAAGTGACAGTTAGGCCTGTTACCCTGCTCCACATAGACAAGGGGTCTGTGAAAACCAGCAGGCAAATGACAAGAGGGTTTGTCACAAATTTAATTAAGGGAACTGTGGTCTAAAGAATGGGAATAGGGGTTTCTACACTTCCAGACTATGGGCAAACCACAGGATCAAGGGAGGGACTTATCTACACTGAACTGAGACCTAAGCAAGACAGGGCCCAGAGAATAACAGGATTGAAGTGGGTAACCTCACAGCAGAGTCCTGACACAGTCCAGCGATGTTGCCGCTCTTCCAGGACCACTAGCTGTACTCTTTCAGGTGGGTAGGTTCTGGGAGCTAACCCAGCCCAAGTTAACCTTCAATTCAGGTTGGGATTAATAGTCTCTACCAAAAATCTCCCACAAGTAGATGAAAGTCTTCCTTCAGGATCCCAGGGAATCAGGGTACAAACACCACTTCCTCTGAGGTCTCCGAGGGTCAGTTACAACTTGTCCCAATCACCATGGAGTCCGTCTCAGAAAGAGAGCCATACTTCCTGCTTCCCCATTCCATTTAGAATTCTCTAGTCCTGGGTGCTAGGTTTCCTAAATAATAATTGAGTAAACTTCCTCACAACAGTGGCAATGGTTCTATCCCCTCTTGACAATGAAGTATAAGTAGGGGTAATTGGTTGAGCCTGAATAGGTGGATGTCTGCATCTCAAATGATGAGATGTGAAAATCACCTCTGAGATAAAATAGAGCCAGAGGGAGAATTTCAGGCCATTTTAGATGAGTCTCCGTGCACAATTTGCCAATCATAGTTTTAAGTTCTTTATTCATCCTTTCAACTTAGCCAGAGCTCTGGGGATGATAAGGTATATGAAATTTAGGAGTTATCCCCCAAAATAAATAAATTTGTGATAAGACCAAATCTTTAAAAATGGATTCCTCTATCCAAATCAATCCATCCTGGCAGTCCAAAACAAGGAATAATTTCTTTTAGGCGGATTTTGGCAATAAAAGCCACTGTGGCCTGAACAGTAGGAAAGGCTTCAGGCCACCTGGTCAGCTGATCAACTATGACCAGGCAAATTTTATACTGTCCAGCTTTTGGCATAGAGATAAAATCAATTTGTAAGTGCTCAAATGGTGTGTAAGCAAGAGGATGTCCACCAAAGGCTTTGCCACAAAAAGCATGTTGATTGAAGGCCTGACATGTAGGGCAAGCTGTACATAATTTGGAAGCAATTGTAGTTATTCTAGGTGCTACCCATACTCTTTTTTTTTTTTAGAGGTTTTTTTTTTAAACCCTTGTACTTTGGTGTATTGTCTCATAGGTGGAAGATTGACAAGGGTGGGCAATGGGAGTCAAGTGACTTGCCCAGGGTCACACAGCTGGGAAGTGGCTGAGGCCGGGTTTGAACCTAGGACCTCCCCATCTCTAGGCCTGACTCTCACTCCACTGAGCTACCCAGCTGCCCCCTACCCATACTCTTTTAACAGAGTCTACAGTGCCTTGGGTGCCGAAATGACCATGTTTATGAATGGATTGACAAATTTGGGTGTAGAAATTTCTAGGGAGCAGGGGTTTTCCATCTGATGATACCCATACTTTATTAACTTGCTTGGCTTTAAATTTCTTTTTCCATTGTCCCACTTCCTTGTCTGTATAGGAAAGGGATAGATCCAAACCATCAGTGATTGTGAGTGCCAAAATGAGTTCAGGTCCTTCCAAGTCTGCGAGCTTTGCTGTGGCATCTGCTCGGTCATTTCCCCTGGAGACAGGGTCAGTACCACATGTATGTGCAGAGCAATGAACAACAGATATGGCTTTGGGGAGTTGGAGGGCAGAAAGAAGTTTCGTAATAAGGTTTCCATTAGCAATACATTTTCCAGCTGATGTCAGGAATCCCCTTTGAAGCCACAGCATGCCGACGATATAACATATGCCGAATGCATAACAGGAGTTGGTGTAAATTGTGGCCCTCTTATCCTTTGCCATAATACAGACATGTTTTAAAGCTGTGAGTTCTGCTCCTTGTGCGCTTACATTTGAGGGTAAGGAAGGTGACCACAGAGTGGCAAATTCTATAGCTCATGCAATCCCTCATAAAGGATGAACCATATGTAAATAATATTAATTCAGGGTTGTCCAAAGGGGTGTCCAGTAAATCACTGCAAGGTTTATCAGCAATGGACACTAAAGAGGTACAATTATATAAAGGTTCTCTAGAAGTTGGCAAATCAGGGAGTAAGGTTGCAGGATTAAGAACTCCACAACCCTTTATTGTGATATTTTCGTTGTTCAAGAGGATTATTTCATAATTATTATTTCATTATTTCATGCTTGTGTCCTATGTCTCAATAACAATGCCTCGACCTCATGTGGGCACATTATGGTCAGAGGGCATCCTAATACTAGGTCAGCAGATTTAGTCACTAATAGAGCCATTGCTACTCCTCTAAGACATGGTGGTGCTCCTGAAGCTACTGGGTCCAAGTGGGTCAAATAATAGGATACTGGGCATTGCGCAGGTCCCAAAAGTTGAGTCAGACACCTGAAGCAACCCCTCTCTGTTCATGGACATATAAAGTAAATGGTTTATCGTAATTTGGGATGCCTAGAGCAGGGACAGACAGGATAGCTTGTCTTAAATTAGAAAGAGCTGTCAGGTGTTCTGTTTCCAATTTAAGTGGTTCAAAGACCGAATTTTTTGTAAGTGCTACAAGAGGTTTTGTGATTTCCCCATAGCAAGGAATCCACTGCTGTTGCTCCAAGAAATGCCCTTAATTGCCTTTTTGTGGCAGGAGTGCTTAATTTTTTTTAAAACCCTTACCTTCTGTCTTGGAGTCAATACTGTGTATTGGCTCCAAGGCAGAAGAGTGGTAAGGGTAGGCAATGGGGGTCAAGTGACTTGCCCAGGGTCACACAGCTGGGAAGTGTCTGAGGCCAGATTTGAACCTAGGACCTCCTGTCTCTAGGCCTGGCTCTCAATCCCCTGAGCTACCCAGCTGCCCCCTAGGAGCGCTTAATTTTTGGATATTTTTGATACATTTTGGTGAAATAAGATGGGACCCAGCAGTTAAAATGAAACCTAAATATTGGATCTTGGGGAGACACCACTGAACTTTGTCTTTTGAGACCTTATGGCCTCTCTTATATAATTCCAAAAGGAGGTGCTTGCTATCCTCCTGACACGCTTCCGTACTTGGTGAAGCCAAGAGCAAATCAGTCATGTACCAGATTAAACAGCTGTGTTTGAATTTGATGGCATCTATATCCGCATTTAAGAATTGCATAAATAACGTAGGGCTGTCCATGAACCTTTGAGGCAATCAAGTCCAGGTCCACTAAGAACCTTTCCAGGCAAAAGCAAAGATATGCCTGGAATCCTCATGTACAGGTATAGAAAAGAAAGCAGAGCACAAGTCTACAATAGTAAAGTGTGTAGCTGTGCTGGGAATAGAAGAAATTATTGTGTTCAGGTTTGAAACCACATGATGTCTTTTTATAACATGATTATTTACAGCTCTTAGGTCTTGGACAAATTGATATTGGGCTTTTCCATCTGGGCCTATTTTTGGCTTTTTAACAGGTAAAATAAGTGTATTATATTCTGATTTACTTGGAATTATTATCCCTTGTTCAATTAGTGAATTTATCACTGGGGTAATTCCCTCGATTGCTTCCTTTGCTAGAGAGTATTGAGAAATGGTGGGAGCTGGACCTCCTTTTGTCGTAATTTGAACAGGAACTGCTGATTTAAGTAGGCCTACATCAGAATATGTGACTCAAAGATACTCAGGGATGTCAGTAGGTATTCCCAAGGTGGGAGGCTCGTTCACCTCCTGGCTCTCTGAGAGAAGTACAGGGAGCAAATTTAAAGATTACTCGGGTATTTCCAATGACATAGAGCCATCTGGAGGGCAGGTTATTGTGGCTCTAAATTTACACAAAAGGTCTCTTCCCAGAAAATTTATAGAGAATCCAGGCATTAAAAGAAATGAATGCCCTACAGTTAGAGATCTCACACTTACCATGCAAGGTGACAGCTTTGGGACCTGTTGAGGTTTTCCAGATACACCTACTACTTTTAGGGAGCCAATAGAGTCACAATCTGAGTCAGGTGTACTCCTCAATACAGACCTGGAAGCTGCAGTGTCCAGGAGACCATCATAATAAGTGTCTCCAACTCTCAATGTCACATGAGGCTCATTAGTATGGGGGGCAGTGGATAGGGACAACAGGCAGCAGGATATCAGGGTCTGGAAAATCAAAGGCTGCATCAAAACCTGCGTCCTCTGATTCCCGTGCCCCAACCCCGCCTCTGCACACTTCAATAATGTTTTTGTAGTTCCTTAGGCTCCCCTTTGAGGGGCATTAACACCCTGAGTAGTGCATGGACAAGCTCCACTTTGAAGGTACTGTTGTGGGGTCATTTGTTGTGGATTATCTGCCTGATTATCAGTCCTGAAATTGTGATTCCTATAGTTATTGTTCCGATAGTTAATGTTTCTGAAATTATTATTCCTGAAATTGCTGTTTCTTAAATTGTTGTAGTTGTTATTATTATTCCTAATTATCTGTAACAAATTCCTGAAATTCATCATTAAGTGGCCCTTCTTGTTACAGAAGTGGCAGGTCAGAAATTGATAATTAGACTCTTGGAGAGGAGCAAGTGGTATTGGTGTATTATCATCATGCCCTCTTTCCTGTCTTTCTATTTTATTTCGTAATGATTTCAGTTCTTTTTGTATGGTATCTAATAGGTCATTAGTTTGTACCTTTGTCTCTTCATGTCCTTTAGTGACATATACAGCGATTTTCCTTAATTCATCCAGATCCATTTCTGGCCATTTGGGACAATGCGTCTTAAAGTAATCCTGGACCACTCTGCTAGAATTGTTTTCAAATTGTCACCTTATTTATCTTATTCCTTGCTCTGTTAATAAATCCAAAACCAAATATCTAGCTCCCAGTTCAATAAGTCTGTCCATAAACTGAGAGGGAGTTTCGTCATCTTTTTGCGTTGGGTGATCAAATTTGCTCCAGTTGTCTGGACATTCTGCACATTCTTTCATTGCTTTTAATATTGCAGCCCTAGCATTATTTAACTGCAAATATTTTTCTGGATTGTTATAATCCCATTTAGGGTCGTCACGTGGCCAGTGAGTTGCATTTCGTCCTCGGGCCTTATTTACATGAGAGATGATATTGTTTCTTTCTCTGTCAGGAAGATCTTGAGTAATTTTTCCACATCCTTATAGGAAGGATTGTATTGGGAAAATGTCTTCCATCCTTTTCATTATAGCTATGGGTTCATCATTATAATTTGGGATGTCTTTTTAAAATTCTTTGATATCTTGAGGAGTGAATGGAGTATGGTGAGTTAAATTTATCACATCCCCAGATCTGTCTAATGTAGGCACTTCTCTTAAGGGGAAAAGGCCATCACAGGAATCAGAATCAGAATCAGAATCATAGTGTGGTTTTGGTTTCTTTTTAGTCATTTTTGTGCTTACCGAGGCAGAACAGATCTTTTTAGGTGTTTGCGTGCTTACCATGGCATGAATAGGAACTGATAAAGTCTCGGTTGGGGTTGGTTTTGGATTGGGAGAAGGAACAGAAGGGGACAGGGTGTCAGGAGAAGTTGCAAGGGAAGGAGGGTTGACCAAGAGATGCACAAGATGAGAGAAGAGTTTCTTTACATCTGTCTCTTCTATTTCAGAAGAAATAGGAGAAATAGGAATGTCCTCTGGGTGTTTCAGGAACAGCCTCGCTAAATTTGGAATCAGATTTTTGAATTGGATCCTCCTTTTCCAGTGTGTTGTGCATAGAGTATTTGAAATTGTCTAATTGGATTTGTTCTGCTGCTTGGATCTGGGCTTGCACTTTCCTATTTGCAGCCTTTTGCATCATCATATTGAAAATTAAGAAAACAAGATTCCCTAGCAGCATCAGAAGGAGGAGGCAGTCCAATTTGGCAAAAGCCAAAATATTTTCCTGTATAGAAGCAAACATATTGGGAGCCTTCCATTTGTTTATTTACTTAGCTAGCCTTTCTTTATTCAGTTTGCTTTAATTCTAATTTTTTTATTTAACTGTTTGTTCTTATTTATGTATTTATTTGTTTTTAATTATTTATTTGGTTTCAGTGGGTAAAAATTATTATTATTACTATTTTTTTATGTATTATTATTGGTGCTGGAGAGCTGGCCAAGGTACCACTGCAGGAGGGAGGGGGAAACACACTCCGTGTTCAGTGCTGGCCTCTAGTGGCCAAGGTAGTACTGCAGCTCAGTAAGGAGAAGGGCAGGGGGGAGCAGTGAAATGGACAAAAGCTGAAATAGAATATAAAAGCCATGATGAAAGCTGTCAGGCTGATAAGCAAGGTAAGTAAGTGGGGTTTTTTGATATTTGGGGTTTTTGTATTGCCTTTTAAAAGGCAAAATCTCTCCAAAGAGAGAGATTGAAGCTAGTAGGGGGTAGAAGGTAGAGAGGGATCTGGGTTTTCCTGCCAGTGGACCACTAGGGGCAGATTTTGCTTTTCCACCACTGGCAGACCCCCTGCTGGGTCTTTTGCTGCTGGATGGGTTTTTTCTCTAGGGGACTAAGTACTTTTGCAGTCTGGCTAGGCTAGGATTGGGGACTTAGGTGATTGATTTGGATCCCCTGCCTAGGTGCTATGTACAGGCACTGGGCAGGGGAAGAGTAGGGGAAGAGTAGGGGAAGAGTAGGGGTTTTTTTCCACCCCGCTGGGTTTTCCCCACGAGAGCCCCTGCTGGGTTTTATCCCAGCAGGGGTAAGGGGGATTAGGGTTAAGGCTCTTGGGCTGAGGTTGGGGGGGATTTAGATCTAGGAGCCCAGCAGGGGTTTAGTAGGTGAAGGGATCCCCCACTGGGCTCGGTTTGGATGGGAAAATTTTTTACTTACCCTTAGGCAGTAAGGCAGGCAGGATAGTCAGCAGGCAGTCAGGCAGGCAGGTTCAGGTCCCTCTGGGTCGCCATAAATTGTGGGGGGGTTGGTGAAAGGAGGAAGGTAGGAAGGTAGGATGGAATGGGAGAAAGGAGAGAGGAAGATAGAGGAAGGGAAAGGAAAGTAGTGGTCCCCAATCCCAGTAGGGGAAATTGAACAGAGCCCTCAAATGAATGATCAGACAGCAACTTTAGGGTTTAGGTTTTATTTAAATTAGAAAAGGGAATGTCTGGGGAAAACTAGGAGGTAGGAAGAAAGGAAAAAAGGCTCCAAGAGAGAAATCAGCGTCTCAGGGTAGAGAGTGCTCCAGGGTAGAGAGCAAAGCTTCCAGGGTCAAGAGCGAGAAAAGGTGCCAAACTTTACCTCCCACAAAAGAAGTGGGAGGTGTCAGGGGAAGTTGTAGCAGGGATCCCTGGGAGATATAGTCTTCCAGTGCTTTACATTAATTCCAAATGACACAGTGACTAGATGTCAGCAGGGTTGTCAGGATCTTCTCTGTCCTCTATAAGAAGGGCAGTAGAAATGGCTTTATCCAGTTTTTTAAACCCTTTTCTTTTGGCCTTCTCTTCATCTTTGCTTTCCTTCAGTTGGATTTCTTGCAAGGGCGAGGAGGTGATTCCCCCACCCCCCTCCAGCCAAGTAGCAATGGCAGAAATACTGCAAGAGCACATGGCAGCCAGAGATGGACCTCAAGTCCCTGATTCCCTTCTTTTCTGTTTTCTTCCTTGAGCACAGGTTACTAGAAATCCTAGTGATTGTACATTATCAGCCTTGACAGCTACTTCCTGGGTCAGGCTCTTGAGATCAGGATTCAGGCATCACAACCAGAGGAAGGAGATTTTTTTTATAATTCTCAGAGATGACCACCACTATCAGAGATACTAGCTGAAGTAGTAAAGAAAGTCAGGCCCTGACTGAGCAGGAGTTTTGGACCTTGTGAGTTGCTTAGATAGTGCAGATCTGAAATGACTGTGAAATGTTGTTCAGAATTCCTACAAAGGACCATTGCCTTCTGAGGAAAGTTATAATTATGATAATGCATTCATTGGTCTTTTTTATGGTTGCTATATTTGTTCTTTGAATCATTTGTACCTTAGGTAGCATCTGTGGTGGATGAAACAAATAGCTCTCTTTTGCATAATATTAATGTAGTAAATTGAATAATTTTCTTTTTTTAAAGAATGCTTTTATTTTTTCTCTTACATGTAAAAACAATTTTTAACATTTTTTAAAAATAATTTTCAGTTCCATGTTCTCTCCCTCCTCTTCTTCCCCTCCTTGATAACCAAATGACATTTCTAGAAGGAACACAATATGATCCACATTTTGGAGAGACTCTAAATAGGAATCATGCCTAAGCTTTATTTTAATGATATCCTTGAAGCAATTCCTATCTCTCTAGAACAGGGCAGAGTCAGAAAGGCATCTCATGGGGATGTGGGCAGCAGAGCCCCAGTGAGCACAGGTGCAAATGAAGAAAAGTAGGTTCAAAGAGGACAAATGACTTACCTGCCTGTGGTTACATAGCTGTTAAACACAGAGCTGGTTCCTAGCTCCCAAGCTTAATGCTGCCTCTTTTTAAATATTGTTTTATACTTTGAAACTAGTAATCATTAACTTACACAAACATTTCAAGACAGCAGGAAGGACCAGAAAGATTGTATAAGGAACTATGAGCTTCTTTTACATACATTTAGAATAATGCGTATTTTATTTTTTATTTCAACTATTCTTTTCATTATGAACTTAATAAACATTAATATACATTAATGTTTCAATGTCCACAGAAAAACAAGAAAGATTAGATATGAAATTGAAAATTTTATATGTGCAGTTTACCTTTTTCCCCCCATCATATGGCTTGGGTTGCTAGGGTTTTGGGGGTATAATTCAAATTTAACAGCTTGTTTCTAATACTGCTTTTCTTGTCCATGCCCCCTTCCAAAATTCTTTCTGCTTTTTTTTTTTTTGCTTATTTTTTAATGATTCATCAACAGTCTTTCTTTTCATTCCTTGTTTTTGTGTTTAGTCCCACTGCCTTTCAGTTCTGCTACTACTCTACGCACTGTCCTGGCCCTCTCTCAAAAAAAAAAAAGTCATTTTTTAACAAATAAAGTTAGTCACTTAAAACAAATCCACACATTGGCTAGGTCTGAAAATTAGTGTTTTTTGGTTGTGTTCATATAATTCTCATTTGTGTCTTGGCAATTGGAGTCCCAGTTATTTTGTATAGTTTATGGTTGTTTTGAATGAAATTTATTTTTACAATCTCTTTCTGATTTTATTGGTAATATACAGAAAGGCTATTGATTTTTGTGGGTTTGTTTTATATCCTGCTACTTTCATATCACTGATTGTTTCAGTTGATTATTTAGCTTTCTCTCTTAGTGTTCTCTAAACATAAACCATCATTTTCTCTTGTGGCATAAGTAATACTTGCTTCATGTAAGCCATTCTGCTTTCCCTGAAAAAGGGTAGCCATGCTCTTCTGTAGTTTCGTTTTTGGTTTGACTTCCTTGTCCTTTGAGGTGTAAAAGGGGTTCATGGGGAACACTCTGGTGTCAGAGTGGAGCTCTTGTTGTGCTGTGGAAAATGCCATTCTGACCTAGGAAGACTAGTGGCCAGAGTGAATGCTGACATGGAGAGGAGTAGCAGTTTTATCTAAATTACTGTCTTTTAAATCTGGGTAATTATATGCTTTTTATCCTTCATCACCAGTAAAGATTGATTTTTTTACTTGAAGAACAGGCAGGTTAAATGACTTATCCTAAATCACTATATCAAACAGTGTCAACTTAGCAATTTTTTTTAAAGCAAAAACAGGCCTTTTTTTAATCAGCTCAGTCATCTTTTGTTTTCAATTTTCTTTACCTATTAACTTTTTTCAAAAATTCAGTTTTTGTGCTTATTTGGGATTTATTTGCCAGTTTTTCTAGGTTGGTTTTTTTTTAGTTGCATGCTTGACACATTGTTTTCTTTTGCTAATATAAGGTTCCCTAAATATACATTTCTTTCTAAGGATTTCTTTAACTGCGCTCACAGATAGTTATTTTCATTAATTTAATTATTTATACTTTCTATGGCACACTGGGAAAAATGCTGGATTTGGAGTTTGAAGACCTAGGTTTGAATTATAGCTTTGGTACTTACTACCTCTGTGACCCTGGGCTAGAAATTTGTTCAGTGACCATCACCTGAACATATTACTGGAAAAAATGAATGAAATTTGGAATCATATCATCTGAGTTGGAAGGGACTCTTTTGTTGCTTAATTGTTCAGCTGTGTCTGACATTTTGTGATCCCAATGACCCCTCTATCCATTGAGTTTTCTTGACAAAGATACTAGAGAGGTTTGCCATTTCTTTCTCCAGTAGATTAAGGCAGAGGTTAGATGACTTGCCCAGAGTCACACAGCTAGCATTGAATTCAGGTCTTCCTGACTCCAAGCCCAGGGCTCTGTCTACTGAACTGAAGCTGCCTCTATTGGAGAGACCTAATCCAAACCCATACCTGATTAAAAATTCCTTCTACAAATTCCCTAGCAAGTAGTGATATCACTTCTGCTTAAAGATTTTCAATGAGGGAAAACTCACTACCTCTGAATTTATGATTTTATGAAAGAAATTAAGCCTCTGAACAGAATGTTAGAAAACTAAATATTATCTTTACTGATTACTGAATAGAAACCTTAAGGAATACACCAGTTTTTTGACTTCACATAGATAGCTCCATTATGAAAATCATGTTCTAGGGCATCAAAAACTCATAAGTAAAGATAGAGATAGTAAATGCATACAAACCATAATAAAATTCAATTAAAACCATAAAGGAAATATGGACAAAAGACAGACTTAGAGATGAAATAATGCTATCCTAAATAATGAGAAGGATCAGCAATTGAAGTGTAGAAGTTTTTATATTCATCATATAAATGGAACTAGAATGCAAAAGAGAGTTGCTGCTAAATGGGACTATGGCTCACAGATTCTCCTTAGAGAAGATATAGTAATAACCAATAACATAATAATAATATAACAAAGTCAATAACACAATTGGCTTTATTATACCTGCAAAAGTAACAAGAAATATCATTCATTTAACAAGACATTTGACAGTTTCATATTGCATTGCTTATGATCAGTATTTGCAGAAAGACTACCATGAAAACAAAGGCATCTTGTATGCCAGAGTGAGTTAAAGAGAATGACAAGTAGAAAATTTTTATGAAGAACTAGGCAAAGCTCTCTAAATTAAATCTACATCTACTTCAATACTCAGAAGCAAGTTAAGAAAATGAGTATGAAATAATAGATGTCAATAGTTGGTAGACATGATGTGTAAGGATGATTGGGAAACTGTAAATGATTATTATACAACTCCAAGAGGTCCTACAGATGGAGGTGGGGAGCAATAGGAGGTATTGGTGAAACTTCCTCTATGAATGGTAAGGATGAGTTTGCTTCGAGGCTGCTTCTATGATCTGGCTGCTGTCTATGAACTGTATTGAATCTGCTAATAGGAATAAGCAGTTCACTTGTTCCCACCTATTATCATTGACTAATGTGAGGGAGTGATTGTTTCCCTCAATTAATAATCAAATTGTATAATAACTCCAAGGATAATAAATCTTGATCTCTATTTCTGACTGTGATTTGTTGGATTAAGCCCGAAGATCAACAATTATAAAGTTTGCCTTCAATAGTTGCAGATGGGTTTCTAACTGACTACTTCCTTTGGAACTCTGAAAATAAACCAAGTATGTAATGATTTCTTATATCAACTAATTTAATGGTAACAAATAAGGTAAAGGAAAGCTTGGGTGAATAATGAGGAAAGAAGAATTAAGGATAAACCCTAGACCTTATCTAATATATTTAATGTACAATACATTTTCAGTATATCTAGAGCAGTTGGTATCTGGAAGCCTACCTGGCAAGCTAGGCCAGAGGCCTCCCTCTGATTGCTTTAAAGGTTTATCTCAGTCCACAACGATTTGGCTTTTTGCAGTTGATCTTCTTGTTGGTATTTAGGTTGGTATATTGGTGTTGATTTGTGGATGTTGTTCAGTAACTGAAGCTGGATGCTGATATACAGAATAGTCTATGAGCAGCTTCGGCACCTCACCCTAGCTATGAGCCAGTCCTGAGATGAACCCAGCCTCCCACCCGCGTCTCAAAATTGAGACCTGATGTTCTGAGCTTTCTGCTTTTATAGCCACATCTCTACTGATTTTTGGTCTCATGCCAGCTCAAATGCCCTCACTGCATTGTGTTCCAACCTGGTAACTGGCAATCATGCTTGGCCAAAATGGCTTCTTGCAAGAGTATTTATAGTGAATAGATGAAAATAGGTCCAGAAACATCTTCTCTAGCCATCTTTGCAGTAGGTGGCATATAGCATTCATTAGGCAACTAATTTTGTGATGGCAAAGAATTGGAAATTTGAGGGGATGTCCATCATTTGGGGAATGGCTAAACAAATTGGGGTATATGCTAGTGATGAAATACTATTGTGCTGTAAGGAATGAGGAACAGGATGATTTCAGAAAGAGCTGGAAAGACCTTCATGAACTGATTTGAAATGATATATAGAAAGGAGGTAAAGAATTACTTAGCCTAACAACCCAGAGTCTGTCTCAGAATCTCAGCCTCAGAAACAACCCTTTTCTGCTTCCTACCCGGTCTCACCTTATATGCCGTTCCCTTCACCCACTAGCTCTCCAACACATTTCCCCCCAGGAACCAATTACAATTCCTCAATTAGCCTGGCACCACCCAGGGGGGCAGTGCCTGTGGGATCAATTCCCTTGATTGCTGATTGACCCAAATTCAAAACAAATGGACCGAAGTCTAAATCTCTGATTGATCAAATCAAAATACAAATTCCCTTCTCACAAGGATATAGAATGACAAAACATTCATGAAAATAATTCTTACACAATTGTAATTGATCACTTGTCCTGATTATAGAAATTTGTTATAAAAGGGAAAAATAGGGACATGATTATAATAGCATCCAAACTGGTCCTTCATAACTAAGCCTAATGGCATAGAATGTATAATAGGATAAAGCATCTTTAGTTCTGTTTGATTTCAGGTGAGAGTCACAGTTGACAACCATTCATGCAATAAGAATTCCACTTCCTTTATTGCCAGACTCGGGATTAATAAGGTGGGAAGATTTCTTGTATGGGAAACTGAATCCAAAGGGCCTTACCTTAGCCTTCCCAAAGATGCCTTGAGTGGTAAATTCCTGACTAAATGATCCATCAGACCTGAAATAAATAAATTTTTTATTCCAAATTTATTTTTATTTTTTAGCCAACTATATGTAATAACAAATTTCCATATAAGTTTTCTGAAATTATATAATCCATTGTCTCCCTTCTTCCAATCCTCCTCCCTCCCCCAACTGGCAAGTATTTCAATCCAGGATATACATGTATTATCACGCAAAATATATTTCTATATTGTCATTTTTGTCAGTGAATAATCTTCTAAAACCAAAACCTCCAAAAAACCCAAATAAAAAGTTGAAAAATTACATGTTTTCATCTGCATTTTGACTTCAACAGTTCTTCTCTGGAGGTGATAGCATTCTTTGTCTTAAGTCCATCAGAATTGTCCCTGCTGAAAGTAGCTAAGTCTTTCACTGTTGATCATTTCACAATATTGCTGTTACTGTATATAATGTTCTTCTGGTTATACTTATTTCATTTCATATCAGTTCATGAAGGTCTTTCCAGCTCTTTCTGAAATCATCCTGTTCATCATTCCTTACAGCACACTAGTATTTCATCACTAGCATATACCCCAATTTGTTTAGCCATTCCCCAATTGATGGACATCCCCTCAATTTCCAATCCTTTGCCATCACAAAAAGAACAGCTATAAATATTTTTGTACAAGTAGTTTCTTTCCCCTTTTATAAATCTCTTTGTGATACAGATTTAGTAGTGTATACCTGATTTTGAAACTCAAAACAAGATTAGATTACAGTCCTAGAAGATTTTACCTCAAATAACAAGATTCATTGATTACAGTTAAGGCTGGATACAGTGATCACTCTCATGGTGGTACAATAAGCAATAAAAGCTAGATGACTCAGTGAATTGAGAGGCAGGTCCAGAGGCAAAATGTCCAGGGTTCAAATTTGGCCTCAGATACTTCCTAGCCATTTCCTAGTCATTTAACCCCCTTTGCCTACTCCTTACCACTCTTCTGCAAAACAGAAGATAAATTTAAAAAAAGAAGTTACACATAAGAAATTTCACTTAATATCCTTTACTTGTTTTTTTCTTCTTCTCTTCCAGTTTCGACTAATTCTGGTGTAAAGATCAATTATTAAAAACCATTTTTATATTATAAACAAACGTGAATTCCCAGTAATCCAATTTCATTGTTTAGGAATTCTACAACCCAAACAAAAGTCTTTCACTGGACTGATGATTTTGCCCAAACGGATTGTTTAAAAGAACCTGTGATGTTTACAGCGAAAGAATTCATCAATCTTTTCTGTGTATCTTTTTCTACATAGTAATCACCAAATTTCCCTTTTTATATAATTTTTCCAGCCTCTGAGTCACTCAGTTATATACCTGACTGGCAAGATCTTTCCCAAATTCATCACCTGGGAGTTCTCAGGAAGTTCCTCCTTCTCTATTAAATAATTTTCTCTCTCTCTCTCTCTCTCTCTCTCTCTCTCTCTCTCTCTCTCTCTCTCTCTCTCTCTCTCTCTCTCTTTAAACCCTTGTACTTCGGTGTATTGTCTCATAGGTGGAAGAGTGGTAAGGGTGGGCAATGGGGGACAAGTGACTTGCCCAGGGTCACACAGCTGGGAAGTGTCTGAGGTCAGATTTGAACCTAGGACCTCCTGTCTCTAGGCCTGACTCTCACTCTACTGAGCTACCCAGCTGCCCCAATTTCCTCTTTTTGTAGGGGGGAAGCAAAACAGTTCTTAAAATTCAGATTGAGCATGGTCTCTTACAAAAATGGGTAAGAAGCTCAAATAATTTACAGCACTTAGCTGTAAAAAATAAATCTGTCAGTCTAGGGTTGAGGCAGGAGTATGCTCTTAATTCACTTAAAACAAATTCTAAAAAATGTTAACCCAATCATTCAGTGGAATATTTAAGCATTTACAAAAACATTCAAACCACAATAGAGAACTGAGTGAAAAGATCCCCCCATCCCCCTGTTTTTCCCTTTTCTATCCTTCTACACTCCCAGAACCTAGCTACAGTTCAGGAATGTAAAAGGAAAGAAACTAGCAGAGGTTCACATTCTTTTCTCAGGAAAAGGTTAATAAAACAGAGAGATAGATTTGTTGACAGTGTTTTCCTGCTTTGTGCATACGATTGCATTCACAGACCCACACAATCATAGACATAGAAAAATACACAGACCAACAGCTGTGAGACACTAATATTAAGGTACTCTTGCTTGCCTTACCAGATG
>NC_058134.1:291288893-291325018 GCF_016433145.1 Gracilinanus agilis | reverse complement strand
ATAGTTACATGGGTGTGGTCTTTTCAGGTCTACATCCCCAATCATGTTCTCATCAACCCAAGTGTCCACGCAGTTGTTTTTCTTCTGTGTTTCTACTCCTGCAGTTCTTCCTCTGAATGTGGATAGTGTTCCTTTCCATAAATCCCTCCGAATTGTCTTGGGTCATTGCATTGCTGCTAGTACAGATGTCCATTACATTCGATTTTACCATACATATCAGTCTCTGTGTACAATGTTCTTCTGGCTCTGCTCCTTTCACTCTGCATCAATTCCTGGAGGTATTTCCAGTTCACATGGAATTCCTCCAGTTTATTATTCCTTTGAGCACAATAGTATTCCATCACCAGCATATACCACAATTTGTTCAGCCATTCCCCAATTGAAGGGCATACCCTTGCTTTCCAGTTTTTTGCCACCACAAAGAGCACAGCTATAAATATTTTTGTGCAAGTCTGTTTATCTATGATCTCTTTGGGGTACAATCCCAACAATGGTATGGCTGGATCAAAGGGCAGGCATTCTTTTATAGCCCTTTGAGCATAGTTCCAAATTGCCTTCCAGAATGGTTGGATCAGTTCACAACTCCACCAGCAATGCATTATCATCCCAATTTTGCCACATCCCCTCCAACATTCATTACTTTCCCCTGCTATCATTTTAGTCAATCTGCTAGGCATGAGGTGGTACCTCAGAGTTCTTTTGATTTGCATTTCTCTAATTATTAGAGATTTAGAACACTTTCTCATGTGCTTATTGATACTTTTGATTTCTTTATCTGAAAATTGCCTATTCATGTCCCTTGCCCATTTATTAATTGGGGAATGGCTTGATTTTTTTTTATACAATTGATTTAGCTCCTTATATATTTGAGTAATTAGACCCCTGTCAGAATTTTTTGTTATAAAGATTTTTTCCCAGTTTGTTGTTTCCCTTCTGATTTTGGTTGCATTGTTTTCCCTTGTACAAAAACTTTTAAATTTAATATAATCAAACTTATTTATTTTACATTTTGTAATTTTCTCTAACTCTTTTTGGTTTTAAAATCTTTCCTTTCCCAGAGATCTGACAAGTATACTATTCTGTGTTCACCTAACTTACTTATAGTTTCCTTTTTTATATTCAAGTCATTCACCCATTCTGAATTTATCTTGGTGTAGGGTGTGAGATGTTGATCTAAACCTAATCTCTCCCATATTGTTTTCCAATTTTCCCAGCAGTTTTTCTCAAATAGTGGATTTTTGTCCCCAAAGTTGGACTCTTTGGGTTTATCATACACTGTCTTGCTGACATCACTTACCCCAAGTCTATTCCACTGATCCTCCCTTCTATCTCTTAGCCAGTACCATATTGTGTTGATGACTGCTGCTTTATAGTGTAGCTTAATATCTGGTACTGGTAAGCCACCTTCCTTCATGGTTTTTTTTTTCATTATTTCCCTTGATATTCTTGATCTTTTGTTCTTCCAAATAAACTTTGTTATAGTTTTTTCTAGTGTAGTAAAAAATGTTTTTGGTAGTTTGATAGGTATGGCACTAAATACGTAAATTAATTTGGGTAGAATGGTCATTTTCATTATGTTAGCTCATCCTACCCATGAGCAATCAATGGCTTTCCAATTGTTTAGATCTAGTTTTATTTTTTTGGAAAATGTTTTGTAGTTATGTTCATATAATTCCTGTATTTGTTTTGGTAGATAGATTCCTAAGTATTTTATATTGTCTAGGGTGATTTTAAATGGTGTTTCTCTTTCTACCTCTTGCTGCTCTAATGTGTTGGAAATATATAGAAATGCTGATGATTTATGTGCATTTATTTTGTATCCTGCAACTTTGCTAAAGTTGTTGATTATTTCTACTAGCTTTTTAGTTGATTCTCTAGGATTTTTTAAGTAGACCATCATATCATCTGCAAAGAGTGATGGCTTAGTCTCCTCCTTGCCTATTTTAATACCTTCAATTTCTTTTTCTTCTCTAATTGCTACTGTTAGTGTCTCTAGTACAATGTTAAATAAAAGAGGTGATAATGGGCATCCTTGTTTCACACCTGATCTTATTGGAAAGGTTTCTAATTTATCCCCATTGCATATGATGCTTGTTGATGGTTTAAGATATATACTGTTTATTATTTTTAGGAAAGAACCTTCTATTGCTATACTTTCTAGTGTTTTCAGTAGGAATGGGTGTTGTATTTTGTCAAAGGCTTTTTCTGCATCTATTGAGATTATTATGTGGTTTTTGTTGGTTTGCTTGTTGATATGATCAATTATGTGGATGGTTTTCCTAATGTTGAACCATCCTTGCATTCCTGGTATAAATCCCACCTGATCATGATGAATAACCCTCTTTATCACTTGCTGGAGTCTTTTTGCTAGTATTCTATTTAAGATTTTTGCATCTATGTTCATTAAGGAGATTGGTCTGTAATTTTCTTTCTCTGTTTTTGATCTGCCTAGCTTTGGAATCAGTACCACATTTGTGTCATAAAAGGAGTTTGGTAAGATTCCTTCTTTGCTTATTATATCAAATAATTTGTATAGTAATGGGATTAATTGTTCTTTGAATGTTTGATAGAATTCACTTGTGAATCCATCAGGCCCTGGCGATTTTTTCTTAGGGAGTTCTTTAATGGCCTGTTCAATTTCTTTTTCTGATATTGGATTATTTAAGTATTCTATTTCTTCTGCTGTTAATCTAGGCAATTTATATTTTTGCAAATATTCATCCATATCACCTAGATTGTTAAATTTATTGCTATATAATTGGGCAAAATAGTTTTTAATGATTGCCTTAACTTCCTCTTCATTAGAGGTGAGGTCTCCTTTTTCATCTTTGATACTATTAATTTGGTTTTCTTCTTTCCTTTTTTTTTTAAACCCTTGTACTTCGGTGTATTGTCTCATAGGTGGAAGATTGGTAAGGGTGGGCAATGGGGGTCAAGTGACTTGCCCAGAGTCACACAGCTGGGAAGTGGCTGAGGCCGGGTTTGAACCTAGGACCTCCTGTCTCTAGGCCCGACTCTCACTCCACTGAGCTACCCAGCTGCCCCGCTTCTTTCCTTTTTTAAATTAGATTAACCAATACTTTGTCTATTTTATCTGTTTTTTCAAAATACCAGCTTCTGGTCTTATTTATTAATTCAATAGTTCTTTTACTTTCAATTTTATTAATTTCTCCTTTGATTTTTAGTATTTCTAATTTAGTTTTCATCTGAGGATTTTTAATTTGTTCATTTTCTAGTTTTTTAAGTTGCATGCCCAATTCATTAACCTCTGCCCTCCCTTATTTGTTAATATATGCACTCAGTGATATAAATTTTCCTCTTAGAACTGCTAAAGAGGAGTGTTTTGATAGTATTGATTTGATTCCGTTTTCAAGGCTGGATTTGGAGCGTGTGTGTGAAGGGTATGCTTGGGGCAACATGTCTTGAAGATAGCCATGAAGTAGACTTGGTAGGTCTGGAATACTCACCAATAAGAAACCCATAGTGGAAGTTTGGTGTGCCTGCTTGGTGGTATAGGCTGGAACCCAATAACATAGGATCAATAATGCCTGCCTTACGGGATGGTAGAAACTTTCTTAGCAGCTCAGTTTCCATTAGGAGTATGGCTTTTCTTGTTGAACCCAAATGACTCCCCTCCCCACTATGGCTTACTAAATGATTCCTACAATGTTTTTTACTGACTAAAAGGAATCTGTCCCTGCCCCTCCACTTCCCCAAATTGATCTCTTTTTCCTTCCAGTGCACTCAGTTAAATATGTGGCTTCCAAACCTCCATGCAGATAGCTCTAGATTTCCAAATTGAATTTACAAGTCCTCAATAATTTAAATCTGCTTCCTTTCTGGGTTTATTCTCTCTGCTTTCCTAATCTCACTTCATGCATTTAAATAAAAATAACTGGCACAGACTGGAACAGCTATCTGGCTTTTATTTAAAATAATTTTGTTTAAGGATCTAACAGTTTAAAATTTAGGCATTGTGAAAGGAAAGTCTTGGTTCTCTTTGTCTATTCTGAGTTTACACTTGTAAAAAGGGAATACTTTATTCTGTTTGCCTAGTTGGAGTTAAAATTTTGGTTAATAATAACTTGAATACACCTACTTAGTACCTCACTAGATTGTGAGGACAGGATTAACTCTTTTTTTGTCTACTTTTGAATTAATCAACAAAAGCAAACACACCCATACTTAACTCTAAAGTAAGGGAAACTCTTACTATAGGAGTTTACACCTCCAAAAGGAAGACACCCTTACTTAACCTTAAGTATGGGGAAAGTCTGCAACCCACATGCTAAACTGGGTGATAATTCAGAAACATGTGAATCCTAGGAAGAGAGTTAACACCTTTAGAGGTGACAAGTCAGTCCCACAGACACTACCCCTGGGCAGGGCTGGACAATTTGGAAACTGTGATTGGCCCCTGTGAAAAGGGGCAGGAACAAGAAATCACCATAAAAGCCAGGAAATCCTTGGGCTGAGGCAATCTCATGAAAGAGAACTTCACTGGAGACTTCAACGTGAATTGTGGCTTCAACTTAGATTCTGACTCCTGGACTACTTCACTGGATGAGTGAAAAGGGCTGACTCCTTCCTAGTTTCCTAAGAGACTAGCTTCCATCTTGGAGGAGGCCTCGTAGTTACTCACTACCAGTCCTCCTGGCACGCGGACTAGTATAGGTATTTTCTCTAACCTCTCTCACATTTCTCTACTTTATTGTTTCTCCTCTAATTTGGTAAATAAACTTCTGACTTGAGATGTAGTCATTTTGGCGACCACATTATTTCATATAATTTAAGTCCAACCACTAAATTTAACCTTTACAGTATGTAGCCTGCAGTCAAAAGCAGTGGAGGGAAAGGAGAAATAACATGACTGGCTTTCCCTTCATCCTATACTCCTCGGGGAATGGGCCAGTGAAAGATGGTAGATAATCAAATTAAAAAAGGGAATGAGAGGGCAGCTGGGTGGTTCAGTGGAGTGAGAGTCAAGTCCAGTTCAGGAGGTCCTAGGTTCAAATTTGACCTCAGATACTTCCTAACAGTATGACCCTGGGCAAGTCACAACTCCCATTTCCTAACCCTTACTGCTCTTCTGCTTTGGAACCAATATACAGTATTGATTCCAAGATGGAAGGTAAGGGTTTAAAAAAAAAAAGAAAAAGTGATGAATCTCCAGTCCCAGAAGGGCACAAGAAGGGAGCCTCCAGTTAATCTTCCCAAAAAGACCTTGCTCTTGAATGTCAAATAGATACCGTCTAGCTTTGGGTTATTTCCCCTTTCAATGAAGTTTGGTTCTCTTTGCCATGGGGGTCATGAAAACTGTGTGTGGAATAGCACGTAGCTCAATCCATGATGGAAAAGTTCAGTTTTTAGACCCTTGCTGATATGCTATCCTGGCTTTTTAATCTCTGCCATTCCCCATTATTCTCACAGGTCAAGTTTCTGATCCTTTTTTTTGCCCTGGGAATGGAATTTATTTACATTTCTCAAAGCAAGTATAAACCCAGAATAATTGCCAGCCTCTCTGGCTCCCAGATTGCTGAACATGTTCATTACACTCTGAGAACAGAACTACAAAAAATTTATAAGTAATGCTCTCCTTTGCAACTGTCTGTCTAGTGTCAATGAGATTTTTAGTAGCTGAAATGGTTTCTGGGTTCTTTAGGCCTCCCCATTTGGTTCCTGCTTTACATCTGTTAAATCTCTCTAAGACAGTGATGGGCAAACTACAGCAGGCAGGCCAGATGCAGCCCCCTGAAATGTTCTATCCAGCCACATGACATTATTCCTAATCTGACAAATACAATGAGTAGGATACAATACAATGAAACTTTGAAAGAGTTGCCTTAGAAACAGACTGTCAGAGGATCATTTCCTTTCCTTTGGCCCCCTCTTTAAAAGTTTGCCCATCACTGCTCTAAGACATTGTTAGTGTCTCTATTTTTATCCATTTCCAAGTACTTAGAATCAGCCGCTCATTTGAATAGGTTGTAACTATAATAATTGCAAGCAGTGTTTTCTCAGCTTTATTCTAATTTGGTGTTAAATTTAACTTTTGTGTTTGATGATCTAATTATATACAGACAACCAGACATGATTTCTATAGTGTAATTCAATAGACCAGTTATTTCCTGTGTAGTCGATTATATATTTTTTATAATATTGTTCAGTATACTTTTCAGTTCTCTTTGAAGAAAGTATTCTTAATATAGAAGTATGAAAGATCCGAGTAGTCATCTATTGGTCTTTGGCTACTTCAGTTCTTAATCCTGAATCATATTTTCCTATTTATTTTTTCCCCTATTCTCTCATACTTTTCATTAATTAAAGTACCAGGAATCAAGGAACAATATCCTAACCCCTGCCCCAAAGGTAGTTAGGCCAATTTTTCTTAAAAGATATTGAGGCCATCCTTGAGACTTGGTTAGTTCAAGCTATTGCCATCACTTCCTGATGCAAAATTGCCCTCAGAAGCTTTGGGCACACTCTCTGATGCTTGGAAGCCCATGATGGACATTTCAGGAAGGGAGTTTTGATCAGTTGAATTAACTTAAGGCATCTTTGGTGCCTATTTTTGTTGAATATCCTTCTCCTGCTTTGACTCAGTAAATCTCCTTTTCTTAATTGTTGAATGACCTCTGAACGTCATTTTATTGCAGAATTGAGCCTAACCTTCCAGACTCCTTGCCCGAGTTAGACCTGGCCCAGAACTACTGGCATAATCTTATAGCATTGTAACATAATGAATGTGTCGAAGGGAGATGAATGGGGCAGAGGAAAGTAAGCCCAGACTGACCTTTGTGCTTCTGGTGATGTTTCTGGTGATGCTGATAGGAAAGGTGATTGTTAGTAAACTGTCATTAGCTATCTCTCTAGCAAGGAGAGACTGAATATACTCTGTGTCCTTAAGAACTTTACCTTGAGCTAATGTGGAAATATTTTGCATGATTTCATATATATATATATAAATAAAATAGTGGATTTTATATTTCTTGCCTTCTCTACTGGGGATGTATGGATAAGGTGGAAGTAGGGAGAAAATTTGGAACTAAAAATAAAGAGAAAATTAGAAAAGAAAAAATAAACAGAATTGTATCTTGAAGATAAAAGTAGGAAAATTTCTTTTAGGCCCATTAGCTATGTTAACCCTAACAGTTCAGCTCAATCATTTAAACCTTCTCAATATGCTACTAGGAGATATCCTAAGAATTCAGTTTATCTTCAGAGAAGCCTGAAAAGATTGAATTTTTCCCTCAGCCCTAACTAGGACTGGATACGTTGTTATTGCTAATGATCTTCATTACTCAATTGCATTGGGAAAAATCTATTCAAAGTTGGCTCCTGTGGATTTAAGGGAGTCCAATTTGTACGTAATTGGAAAAAAGGGACTGGCTTTTGTTTTTAGAAATGACCATATAGCTGAACTAGGTGGATAAATCCAGCCTTTGAAATGGAATAGTGTGAAGGAACCCCAACAGTGAAAGAATGTAAACCAGTTTTAGGATTGACTAAAATTAGGAGTTTTAGGATTGTCTAACAACAATGTTGAAGTTTATTATTTTTTTCTGGGGTGTATAGGTGGAGGGAGTTGGGTTTGAAAGTAGTTTGTCTATTTGGGCATTTGAAAAGTCAACCAGAATTTTGTCACATGGACTTTGTTATAATTCTTTTGACATATGCCATTGGGGAAGGCACTTGAAAAGATGATGCTTAATTCTTGCCAGGAGCTAGAGCCATTTCTAGAATTGGGGATATGGACAGATGTGCCAATTGAACCCATATTTAATTATCTGAGGACTGGCAAAGGTGCTTGCTGCATTCTCATTCCCGAATTATGAACTGTGAACTCTTTCTTTGTTTCTTGAACTTCTTGTGAGGGGGTCCTATAGAGCTCAGGCTCCAAGCACTTTCCCCTACTCTGGCAAAAAATGGCTGCTGATTTAAAATAGGAAATAGAGCATATATGTTGGTCCAGAAGAATCTCTGGGTTTGTTGCTTTGTATCTTTTCCTGAGCATAGTTGCGCAGTCCTGAGCTGGGCATTACTCGTCTTGGCAGGAGTCTTGTGGGTCTGAGTCCTGTGTTCAGTGAGGGCTGACTGGTAGCAGGAGGAATTTCCTACATTGAAAAGGATGAACAGAGCCTGAAAATGGAATCTGAGCCGCTGGCATGATCGACCAAAAGCCTTTGGAATTGTCTAAGTTATCCTCTGTGGCAATTCTTGATCTCATTAACTATGGTGGACCAGTTAGTGGTAGTAATAGTATAGCTTATGTTCCCCAGCCCTGCACAAGTGGACGAAATCAGGCCCCAGCAAGATTCCAGGTTTCCTTGGAATATTCTCTGCAAGGGATCTCATAGAAACTTCAGGGTATACAGATTGCTTCTCCCCATCAATATTTATGCCTCATCTCTGGGCTGAGTCCCCCTGATTGGTTGTTAAGCCAGAAAAATTCTTGACATTAGGGATTATATCTAGCTGAAGAAAAAGTAGCTTTTGAATTCTGGTGGCTCTTAGAGACAACTTTCACAAAGATAAGATGTGTCTCTACTCTGGTGGTAGCATATGGCTGAGGCCTGTAATGCTAAAGATGTTACATACGCAGCTGCTTAACTATTTTTGGTTCGAGATTTGCTCCTACAATAAAACACATTTCTCCACAGCATTTTTAAGTAAAAAGGTAAAAAGATATAGGTTTATTATTATTATTATGCAAAGATCCAGCAGTTGGGAATCAACAGAAAGCAGAAATGAATACATACAAGAGCAAACAAAACCAGAGAGAGATAGAAAAGAAAGATACATCACTGAATGGGGAAGCACCTACAACTGAATATTCCAGCTGAGAAGTCCCATGATGCAGCCTTCAAGGGACATTCAGGAAAGATCCCAGGCAAAGCATCCTTTCCATGAATGAGGCTTCAAAGTCCACAATCTAAAAGGGGATTCTTACTGGCCTCAAAACAAAGAAGGCTTTTTTTTTTTGGCCAACTGTAACTGTTCCCAGGGTACCAGGGACCTGGCCAAAATCCCATGTCCTGAGAAATAGTTAAGCAAAAATATCTCAAAATTTTAATCAAGTGTGATGAAAACAACACATTCTGTGAGACAAGAGTTAATCTCACAGAAGTATGTTTTTCTTCAGACAAAGACTTTGGGAAGCTACTAAGAATTCTGGCCAAAGTCCAAAGCAGTTCCAAGTTTCTGCTAGTAAATGTGAGGCCTATGATAAAAAGCACGAGAGATGTATTAAAATTTTACTTTAACCCTTCAAGGCCCTACCTCAATATGGTGCATAGATTCAACTAGCTGAATTTGCAATAGGGATCTCTGCTTCCTTGCTTTTTCTGTGTATGTGTGTGTGTATTTTATTTTATTTTACTTTATTTTATTATTAAACATTTATTAATATTGATTTTTAACGTGTTTACATACGTTATGCCCCTACTTTCCCCTTCACCCCCCGCTCTCCCCCCATCCATGGCCGACGCACATTTCCACTGGTTGTAACATGTGTCCTTGTTCAGGGTCTATTTCCATATTGTTGTTAGTTGCATTGGTGTGGGAGTTTCTAGTCCACATCCCCAATCATGTCCGCCTCAACCCATGCGTTCAAGCAATTGTTTATCTTCTGTGTTTCCTCTCCTGCAGTCCTTCCTCTGAATGTGGGTAGCATCTTTACCATAAATCCCTCAGAGCTGTCCTGGGTCATTGCATTGCTGCTGGTACAGAGGTCCATTACATTCGATTTTACCACAGTATATCAGTCTCTGTGTACAATGTTCTTCTGGCTCTGCTCCTTTCGCTCTGCATCAGTTCCTGGAGGTCTTTCCAGTTCGCCTGGAATTCCTCTAGTTTATTATTCCTTTTAGCACAATAGTATTCCATCACCAACATATACCACAATTTGTTCAGCCATTCCCCAATTGAAGGACATACCCTCCTTTTCCAGTTTGTTGCCACCACAAAAAGCTCAGCTATAAATATTTTTGTGCAAGTCTGTTTATCTATGATCTCTTTGGTACAAACCCAGCAATGGTATGGCTGGATCAAAGGGCAGGCATTCTTTTATAGCCCTTTAAGCATAGTTCCGAATTGCCAGCCAGAATGGTTGGATCAGTTCACAGCTCCACCAGCAATGCATTAATGTCCCAATTTTGCCACATCCCCTCCAAAATTCATTACTCTCCCCTTCTTTCATTTTAGCCAATCTGATAGGTGTGAGGTGATACCTCAGAGTTGTTTTGATTTGCATTTCTCTAATTATTAGATATTTGGAACACTTTCTCATGTGCTTATTGATACTTTTGATTTCTTTACCTGAGAATTGCCTATTCATGTCTCTTGCCCATTTTTCAATTGGGGAATGGCTTGATTTTTTTATACTCCTTGTATATTTGAGTAATTAGACCTTTGTCAGAGTTTTTTGTTATAAAGATTTTTTCCCAATTTGTTGTTTCCCTTATGATTTTGACTACATTATTTTTGTTTGTACAAAAGCTTTTTAGCTTAATATAATCAAAACCATTTAATTTACATTTTGTAATTTTCTCTAACTCTTGCTTGGTTTTAAAATCTTTCCTTTCCCAGAGATCTGACAGGTATACTATTTTGTGTTCACTTAACTTATTTATAGTTTCCCTCTTTATATTCAAGTCATTCACCCATTCTGAATTTATCTTGGTGTAGGGTGTGAGATGTTGATCTAAACCTAATCTCTCCCATATTGTTTTCCAAGTTTCCCAGCAGTTTTTGTCAAATAGTGGATTCATGTCCCAAAAGTTGGGCTCTTTGAGTTTATCGTACACTGTCTTGCTGACATCATTAACCCCGAGTCTATTCCACTGATCCTCCCTTCTATCTCTTAGCCAGTACCATAATGTTTTGATGACTGCTGCTTTATAGTACAGTTTAATATCTGGTACTGCTAGGCCCCCTTCCTTCACATTTTTTTTTCATTATTTCCCTTGATATTCTTGATCTTTTGTTATTCCAAATGAACTTTGTTATAGTTTTTCCTAATTCAGTAAAGAAGTTTTTTGGTAATTTGATAGGTATGGTGCTAAATAGGTAAATTAATTTGGGTAGAATGTTCATTTTTATTATGTTAGCTTGTCCTACCCATGAGCAATCAATGGTTTTCCAATTGTTGAGATCCAGTTTTATTTTTTTGGAAAGTGTTTTGTAGTTGTTTTCGTATAATTGCTGTGTTTGTTTTGGTAGATAGATTCCTAAGTATTTTATATTGTCTAGGGTGATTTTAAATGGTGCTTCTCTTTCTACCTCTTGCTGCTCTAATGTGTTGGAAATATATAGAAATGCTGATGATTTATGTGCATTTATTTTGTATCCTGCAACTTTGCTAAAGTTGTTGATTATTTCTACCAGCTTCTTAGTTCATTCTCTAGGATTTTTTATGTAGATCATCATATCATCTGCAAAGAGTGATAGCTTAGTCTCCTCATTGCCTATTTTGATACCTTCAATTTCTTTTTCTTCTCTAATTGCTATTGCTAGTGTTTCTAGTACTATGTTGAATAATAGAGGTGATAATGGGCATCCTTGTTTTACTCCTGATCTTATTGGGAAGGCTTCTAATTTATCCCCATTGCATATAATGCTTGTTGTTGGTTTTAGGCATATACTGTTTATTATTTTGTGGAAGGGTCCTTCTATTCCTATACTTTTCAATGTTTTCAATAGGAATGGATGCTGTATTTTGTCAAAGACTTTTTCAGCATCTATTGAGATAATCATGTGATTTTTGTTCGTTAGACTGTTGATATGGTCAATTATGTGGATGGTTTTCCTAATGTTGAACCATCCTTGCATTCCTGGTATAAATCCCACCTGATCATGGTGGATGATCTTCTTAATTACTTGCTGGAGTCTCTTTGCTAATATTCTATTTAATATTTTTGCATCTATGTTCATTAGGGAGATTGGTCTATAGTTTTCTTTCTCTGTTTTTGGTCTACCTGGCTTTGGAATCAATACTATATTTGTGTCATAAAAGGAATTTGATAGGACTCCTTCTTTGCTTATCATATCAAATAATTTGTATAGTATTGGGATTAGTTGCTCTTTGAATGTCTGATAGAATTCACTTGTGAATCCATCAGGTCCTGGTGATTTTTTCTTAGGGAGTTCTTTGATGGCTTGTTCAATTTCTATTTCTGATATGGGATTATTTAGGTATTCTATTTCTTCTGCTGTTAATCTAGGCAATTTATATTTTTGTAGATATTCATCCATATCTCCTAAATTGTTATATTTGTTGCCATATAATTGGGCAAAATAGTTTCTAATGATTGCCTTAATTTCCCCTTCATTAGAGGTGAGGTCTCCCTTTTCATCTTTAATACTGTCAATTTGGTTTTCTTCTTTCCTTTTTCTTATTAGATTGACCAGTACTTTGTCTATTTTATCTGTTTTTTCAAAATACCAGCTTCTAGTCTTATTTATTAATTCAATAGTTTTTTTTACTTTCAATTTAATTAATTTCTCCCTTAATTTTTAGTATTTCTAATTTAGTTTTCATCTGAGGGTTTTTAATTTGTTCTCTTTCTAATTTTTTGAGTTGCATGCCCAATTCATTAATCTCTGCCCTCCTTAATTTGTTAATATATGCACTCAAGGATATAAATTTCCCCCTGAGTACTGCCTTGGCTGCATCCCACAGAGTTTGGTAGGATGTCTCATCATTGTCATTCTCTTCAATGAAATTTTTGATTGTTTCTATGATTTCTTCTTTGACAAATTGGTTTTAGAGAATCATATTGTTTAATTTCCAATTGGTTTTTGATTTGCCTGTCCATGTGCCTTTACTAATTATTATTTTTATTGCATTATGATCTGAGAAGGTTACATTTATTATATCTGCTCTTTTGCATTTGTTTACAATGATTCTATGTCCTTTTACATGGTCAATCTTTGTGAATGTACCATGTGCAGCTGAAAAGAAGGTGTATTCCTTTTTGTCCCTATTTATTTTTCTCCACATATCCATTAAATCTAATTTTTCTAGGACTTCATTCACCTCTCTTACCTCTTTCTTATTTATTTTTTGGTTTGATTTATCTAGATCTGAAAGAGGAATATTTAGATCTCCCACTATTGTGGTTTTACTATCTATTTCCTTCTTGAGCTCTGCCATTTTCTCCTTTATGAAATTGGATGCTATGCCACTTGATGCATATATATTGAGCAGTGTTATTTCCTCATTGTTTATACTGCCTTTAATCAGAATGTAATGACCTTCCCTGTCTTTTTTAATCATATCTATTTTTACTTTGGCTTTGTCAGAGATCATAATAGCCACTCCTGCCTTCTTTTTCTCATTTGATGCCCAAAAGATTTTGCTCAAGCCCTTAACCTTAAACTTGTGTGTGTCTACCCGCCTCATATGTGTTTCTTGTAGACAACATATGGTAGGATTTTGGTTTCTGATCCACTCTGCTATTTGCTTCCGTTTTATGAGCGAGTTCATCCCATTCACATTCAGAGTTACAATTATCAGTTGTGCATTCACTGACATTTTTGTATCCTCCCCTAGACCCACCCCTTCTTCTTACACTATTTTCTTTTAAACCAGTGGTTTGCTTTGAGCCGGTATCCCTTATCCCCTCTCTTGATTGACTTCCCTTTCTGCCCCTCCCTTGTTATTCCCCTCTTTTTGCTTTTAAAGGCCTAATGAATTCCCTCCCCCTTCTTCTCCCCTCCCTTTTTTGACCTCCCCACTCCCCTGCTCCCTTTGATTTATTCCTTCTGACTTTCTCAGTAGGGTTAGATAGAGTTTTTTATCCCAATGGATAATAAAGCTACTCTTCCCTCTCCGGGTTAATTACACTGAGAGTAAGGTTTGATTATTACCTCTTAATGCTCTCTTACTCTCCTTCTTATAATAGTATTCATCCCTTCCCCTTCCCAAGCCCTCTTTGTGTGTAATAGACTATCTTATTTTTCTTATTTACTCAGATTTCTCTACTATTCCCCCCCTCTTTCCCATTCCCCATGTCATCTTAGACCATTTAGTATCCTATCCTCTCCCTATGAATTATTCTTCTGGTTGCTATAATAGTGAATATTATAATAGTGAATAGAGTTCACTACAGAGAATTATACATAGCATTTCTCCACATAGTAATACAGATAATTAGATCTTATTTAAGTCCTTAAAGAGTCAAATTTAAAAAATTATAAGTTTTCTTTCTTTTCCCTCTGCTTCTTATTTACCTTTACATGTTTCTCTTGATTTTTGTGGTTGGGTATCAAACTTTCCATTTAGTCCTGGTCTCTTTTGTGCAAAAACTTGGAAATCTTCAATTTTGTTGAATGCCCATACTTTCCCCTGGAAGTATATAGTCAGTTTCAATGGGTAGTTGATCCGTGGCTGAAGACCCATCTCTCTTGCCTTTCTGAATATTGTGTTCCAAGCCTTGCGGTCTTTTAGCATGGAGGCTGCCAGATC
Organism: Gracilinanus agilis; assembly: GCF_016433145.1. Taxonomy (NCBI): domain Eukaryota; kingdom Metazoa; phylum Chordata; class Mammalia; order Didelphimorphia; family Didelphidae; genus Gracilinanus; species Gracilinanus agilis. Next base: position 291,310,551 of record NC_058134.1, on the reverse strand, counting down.
CTGTATGATCCTGATTGGTGCTCCTTGATATTTGAATTGTCTCTTTCTGGCTTCTTGTAAGATTTTTCCTTTTACTTGGAAGCTCTTAAATTTTGCTATTATATTCCTTGGTGTTGACTTTTCTATGTCCAGTGTAGAGGGTGATCTATGGATCCTTTCAATGTCTATATTGCCCTCGTTGTAGAACTTCAGGGCAATTTTGCTGAATAATTTCTTTAAGTATGGAGTCCAAGTTTCTATTAATTTTTGTCTTTTCTGGAAGACCAATGATTCTCAAATTGTCTCTTCTAGACCGGTTTTCTTGGTCTGTCACTTTCTCATTAAGATATTTCATGTTTCCTTCTATTTTTTCAGTCTTTTGGCTTTGTTTTATTTGTTCTTGTTGTCTTGAGAGATCATTATGTTCTAATTTTTCAATTCTAGCCTTTAAGGACTGGTTTTCGGCTATAATCTTTTGGTTTTCGGCTATAATCTTTTTTTTGGTTTTCCTTTTCAATCTGGTCATTTCTGCTGTTCAATTTGCTTATCAGTTCATTTGATTTCTGAGCCTCACTTTCCAATTGCAAAATTCTGCCTTTTAAGCTGTTATTTTCTTGCCAGATCTCTTCCATCTTCTTCAATATCTCATTTTTGAACTCTTCAATAGCTTGTGACCAGCTTTCATTTTTTTTGGTAAGGTTTGGGTATGATTACTTGTTTGTCCTCCTCTGTTGTCTGGATTTTCTCTGTGTAAAAGTTGTCGAGTGTTCCAGAGTTTTACTTGATAATCTTTTTCTTCCTCTGGAGTTCTTGGCTTGCCATCGTTAGCCCCGCCCCTTTTCTGCTTTGTCGTCACACTCAGGGTCTGCCTGCGCTTTCTAAGCTCCCGGGGCTCCGGTCTCCTTGTCCTTGAGGTCAGGCCTCCTGGTCATCCCCAGTCTGCCCCTCTGCCCAAGGCTCCTTCAGCAATCTTTGGGGCTGCTTCCACAGCCATGCTCCAGTCCACACCGGGTCCTCACTGGAGGTCCAAGCCTGGGTTGGAGATCTTTATTCAAGCCTAGGGCACTGCCTTTGCCGGGGCAGATGCTCTTAGGGCCCTGCCTTCACTCATGCAGAAGCTAGGGAAACTCTGTGGGCTGGAGATCTTTATTCGCACCTGAGGCGATGCCTTCATGGGCTTGGGAAAGTCCGTGTGTTAGAGATCTTTGTTCTGGCCAGAGGCGGTGCCATCACCCACGTGGATGCTCGGGGAAAGTCCGTGCTCGCCCCCAGCCACTTGGGGTCCCTCGCCTTGCAGCACTGCAGGTACAAGCCCTGGGGCTGCCAGTGATTAACTGGTTGCCCCAATCCTGTTTTCACTCTTGTGCGTTGGCCTTGGCGTTGTGCGAGGTGTGTGGTGTGGGGGGTGGGGGAGGGGCTTCTTCCTCTCGCGTTTTAGTGAGAGCCGTTTCACCCCTTTATAGAGTGGAAATGCCCCGATTCTGCGAACCTTCAATGCTACGCCCTGTTGTGGGGTTCCTTCGTTCGTCTGGGTTCGCTTTTATTTCCCTTTGAGGAGTCTTGTATGCTTTGGTCAGGAGAGATCGAGCAGCTGCTCCTTACTCTGCCGCCATCTTAACCAGAAGTGTGTGTGTGTATTTTAATTTAGCATTAATCTTGTAAAACATCAAAAGATCTAAGAGGACCTATTTATAGGTAATGAATCAATACATGCATATCCATAAAATCAAAGCAAATTTGTACAATAGCAAATAAACTTAAGTTATAATATATGTTTACCTACCAAAAAAAGGAAAACCGCAAAAATCTATGTGCACAGAGCTAGTAGCAATTTTATTGTTGTTGATTAGTTCTGTCTGACTCATTGTGAGCTCATTTGGGCTTTTCTTGGCAGAGATACTAGAATGATTTGTCATTTCCCTCTCTGCTTATTTTATAAATTAAGAAACTGAGGTAAACAGAATTAAGCCAAGGGTCACAGAGCTAGTAAGTGCCTGAAGCTGGATTTTAACTTGGGTTTTTCTGATTCCAGGCCTTATACTCTATCCAATGTGCCACCTAGCTGTCCTCCAACAGTTAAACTAGGCAAGATATAGCAAATTGATAACAAATAACTTTGTATTGTATACCATTGTTTATAATACAAAGCAAATTAACATAACTGGAAGATAATAAAAGCACACTTAAGCAGGTAATAACACCTGCATTAGTATACAGTACTATAACATAACAGGACATAAGCATTCAGGCAATCAATCATTAAAACATTAAGCATCTACTATGTGCCAGGCACTGATATAGGCAACAAAGACACTGACCCAGAGGCATTTGGGGACTATCAAAATCTTTGAGCTAGAAAGAAAAATTGACTCATAGCCCAGAATTCTCTAAAAAAGACATGGAAACACTGAGCAGTGATAGGAACCCCAACATAGGAATAGCAGCAACAATGAGGTTAGCCTGCCCTGCCCCCATCCAAGATTTACTAAGCAAAGCTGGGAGCAAAGAGAAAAAGGAGAAAGAAAAAGTAAAACTGAGCTGGGCCTGGAAAGAGGAAAGCCAATGTCCCCTCCAACATCTCCAAGCAGAAGACATGACCTGAAGCCAGTGATTTTCTCTACTTCAAGGGCTAAGGAGAGTTCTGTGAAAAGGTTGGCTTTGTCCTTAAATTCCCCTCTTGATGCCTGTCCATTAACGGATACTTCACATGGTGAGTACTTCCTTTTCTAAATGTTTCTGGTTACCTGAATTTTGCTTCAACTATGAAGAAGTTTGTGGTATTTATAAATATATTTTTATATTAAGACAGAAAACCAAGCCTCTGTTTATATGTTAGAAATTTTCCCAACTCAAAGCAATTGTGATTGATCTCCTAACTTTTGCTTAATAAAAATTCCATAAACAGTAAAGGAAGGGGGCCATAATATTACCCCTAAACTAAAAAATGAACTAGTTGTGCCAGGCAGTGAATAAACAGTGCCACGTAATATGCTAAGCACCAAACAATCCTTGCCTTCCTGGTGCTCACAAGTTAAAGAGAAGACAACAAGCAAATAAATATGTACAAGCATGCTATCTACAGGAAAAATAGGAATAATACAAAGAATGTTTGGGAAAGGGTTCTTGTGCAAGATTTTAGTCGAGACTTAAAGGATGCCAGGGGAGCCAGTAGGTGGAGTTGAGGAAGAAGAGTGTTCCAAGCACAAGACAGCCAGAAAAAAAATAAGTGTCTTGTTTGAGGAATAGTCTGCAGGTCAGAGCAGCTGGATGACTGGAGTAAGTGATGGGAAGAAAGGTATAGGAAGACTGGAAATAGGTTGGGTTGGGGGGCGGCAGATTAGGTTATGAAAGGCCTGTTATGCCAAACTGAAGAGTATGTGAAGGAGGAAGGGGGAGAAAGAAAGAGAGAGAGAGAGAGAGAGAGAGAGAGAGAGAGAGAGAGAGAGAGAGAGAGAGAGAGAGAGAGAGAGTTAAACGTGCCAAACTAAAGAGGTAAAACTCATTTGACTTGCCATCCAAACTTCTGAAATGCCATACCTCCATCCTTTGCTGTTACTAAGGAGTGCCTGCAAGAACAAACATTAATTACGGAATTAGAAAAAACTATAACAAATTTCATTTGGAATAACAAAAGATCAAGAATATCAAGGGAAATAATGAAAAAAAAATGTGAAGGAAGGTGGCTTACCAGTACCAGATATTAAGCTACACTATAAAGCAGCAGTCATCAAAACAATATGGTACTGGCTAAGAGACAGAAGGGAGGATCAGTGGAATAGACTTGGGGTAAGTGATGTCAGCAAGACAGTGTATGATAAACCCAAAGAGTCCAACTTTGGGGACAAAAATCCACTATTTGACAAAAACTGCTGGGAAACTTAGAAAACAATATGGGAGAGATTAGGTTTAGATCAACATCTCACACCCTACACCAAGATAAATTCAGAATGGGTGAATGACTTGAATATAAAGAAGGAAACTATAAATAAGTTAAGTGAACACAGAATAGTATACTTGTCGGATCTCTGGGAAAGGAAAGGTTTTAAAACCAAGCAAGAGTTAGAGAAAATTACAAAATGTAAATTAAATGGTTTTGATTATATTAAACTAAAAAGCTTTTGTACAAAGAAAAACAATGTAGTCAAAATCATAAGGGAAACAACAAATTGGGAAAAAATCTTTATAACAAAAAACTCTGACAGGGGTCTAATTACTCAAATATACAAGGAGTTAAAGCAATTGTATAAAAAATCAAGCCATTCCCCAATTGATAAATGGGCAAGAGACATGAATAGGCAATTTTCAGGTAAAGAAATCAAAAGTATCAATAAGCACATGAGAAAGTGTTCTAAATCTCTAATAATTAGAGAAATGCAAATCAAAACAACTCTGAGGTACCACCTCACACTTAGCAGATTGGCTAAAATGAAAGAAGGGGAGAGTAATGAATGCTGGAGGGGATGTGGCAAAATTGGGACATTAATGCATTGCTGGTGGAGTTGTGAACTGATCCAACCATTCTGGCTGGCAATTCGGAACTATGCTTAAAGGGCTATAAAAGAATGCCTGCCCTTTGATCCAGCCATACCATTGCTGGGTTTGTACCCCAAAGAGATCATAGATAAACAGACTTGCACAAAAATATTTATAGCTGTGCTCTTTGTGGTGGCAAAAAACTGGAAAGCAAGGGTATGCCCTTCAATTGAGGAATGGCTGAACAAATTGTGGTATATGCTGGTGATGGAATACTATTGCGCTCAAAGGAATAACAAACTGGAGGAATTCCATGTGAACTGGAAAGACCTCCAGGAACTGATGCAGAGTGAAAGGAGCAGAGCCAGAAGAACATTGTACACAGAGACTGATACACTGTGGTAAAATAGAATGTAATGGACCTCTGTACCAGCAGCAATACAATGACCCAGGACACTTCTGAGGGATTTATGGTAAAGACGCTACCCACATTCAGAGGAAGAACTGCAGGAGAGGAAACATATAAGAAAAACAACTGCTTGAACACATGGGTTGAGGTGGACATGATTGAGGATGTAGACTCGAAACTACCACACCAATGCAACTATCAACAATTTGGAAATAGGTTTTGATCAATGACTCATGATAAAACCAGTGGAAATGTGCGTCGGCCATGGGGGGGGGGGAGAAGGGGAAAGTAGGAGCATGAATCATGTAACCATGTTAAAAAACGACTATTAATAAATGTTTAAAAACAAACAAACAAACAAAAAAGAACAAACATTAAGCTCTTGGCATGGTCACCCAGGAAAAAATCTCCACCCAGGACTTTTGTTATTAGATCCACTAGAGAAATGTCGGCAATCCCTCTCCCCTCCACCTTGTTTTAGGTTATTTTCTAGTATGTTTCTTTAAAGTCAGAGAATTGCCCTCTTCAGGATGAGTTTTGCTGCCAATAAGGAAAGGGTAGATTTTGCCTAGTTTGCATCGAGCACATTATGAGAGCTCACAAACGTTTCTGTTTCCCTTTTTGCTTTGAAGTAGACCTAGAATGTTTACGCTATTCATGACGGAGGGATAGCTTATCTTCTATACTACAGACCAATCGGTTAAGAACTGCCTCCTGGGCCAGAACCCCCAAGGAATTAATCGGAAGTACTTATGGCCTTTTCGGAAAGTTTTTTTGTTTTTTACATTTTCGCCCACCTGTCCCGGTGAGGGGGGGGGATTAGAATTCCATTAGGGCTGTCCCGACAGCGTCAGGGCTCGGAGGGGCGATTTTCTTTGGGACAGAGCCAGAGGGAACTTGCCTGGACTGCCAAGGAACCCCGGAGAAATGGAGGCGCCCTCTGTGTAGAAAGGGACGTGGGCTAGACCCAGGCAGGACGTCTCTGAGCACTGAGGGCATTTGGGGAAGAGTTTCACCCAGGACTGTTTGCTTTCTCTCCCGAGGGTGAAGGGCTGACTTCAGTGGACCCAAAGATGAAAAAAGACCCAGAGGTTGAGGGAGAGGGGGGGACAGTGTCCAGGCTTCCTCCTCCCTCCACGCGCGTCCACCCCGCAGCCTACACTTCCCGAGGGTCAAGTGCTGCCTCTTGGGCTCGCAGCCCGCTGGCCTAGCGCTCTGGCTGCTGGCGGAGATCCAGCGCTGGAAAATGGGGCTGTGTCTGGGTATCGCTCTGTGGTTAGCAGGGGCTGCGTGTACCAACGATCACCACCAGGTGTCGCTCTTCACCAAGAGTAAGAGCTGGGCCGGGAGGGATGGAGATGCCAGTTGGACGGAAGCTGGAGATGGGGGAAGGGGGGGGGGGGTGGGAAGGTCTGGGTGAAGCGCGCAAGACTATTGGACGAAGACTGAAGAGCCTTGACACTACGCCCAGAAACCTCAGATTCCCTCTCTGTAAAGCGGACGTGGGTTTGAATCCCCAAGTTGGCCTCTCTTTTTGGAGAAACCTCCCATTCTTCCTAATTAGCATTTGGGACCCCGGACTAAACCTTTTCCCCTGGAGTCCAGGGTCCCAAATGCCAGTTTGGGGAGGATGCTTCTGCCTTTTAGCCAGAAATCACATTAGAAGAACAATACCTTGGGAATGCCTGTCCTTAGATCATAAACTCCATATTTTACAAACGAGGAAACTGAGGCATAAGAGAGGGAAGATACTGGTACTAGCTACACCTGAAAGTTTCCATCTGTGTTTAAAAAATTTTTTTAAATTTCTTTTAAAAGAAAAAAAAAATCCTGTCATGGACATTTTCTCTCTCATTAGCAGCTCCAATGTATTTATCATAAATTAAGGATTATAAATGCTAAGTGTCTGACAATGCTACTGCTGATTAATGTGTTAAGCTCTGCAAGCTTACATCAAGCTAGCAGAGAAGAGAAGATAAAGTATGTGCTAGGCATTTTGCCAAAGGCTAGAAATACTGTTACAAGCCAAAAAGACTGTCCCTCTCCAAAAGCTTACATTCTAATGGGAAAAGACAACATATAAAAGAAGCTGTAAGGGGAGGATTGTCTTAAATGTTTTTTAACTAATGGAAAACATAATTAAGTTTGGAGACCACTATAATACAATACATTTCCACTCAGATATCAAAAAGTTAAGCTGGATCTCTCCTCCCCTTAGAGAAAGGGAATTTGAAGTTCTTGGCAGATCACAGGGTCATTAATTTATCTAGTAACTATTCCTAACCAATTCCCAAGATCCACAGTTGTCTATATAGTATATTATAGAATATTCCCACTCTCATATTGGTTACCATTTGGGATAACCATAGTTTGCTGAACCCCCATTTTGAAGAACACTGAATTAATGTACTCAGAACAGGGAGATAAATATGAATCACAATTAGTCAATCCTGGACAAATGATGAATGCTTTCTATCTTTTCTGTTTCTAGAATGTGGAAGAGTACCATTGAAAAATGAGATAGAAAAATTTCAAATTATAGGTGGTCATAGGGCGCTAAATGGATCTTAGCCATGGATAGCCTGCAGGTTATGACTTATCCTAACCAGTCTAAACATTTTTGTGGGGCGTCCTTAATTGAAAAAAAGTGGGTCATCACTACTGCCCATTGCCTTGAAAATTATAGGTATGTATTTGTATCGTGCCCTATTTCAGCAGTTACACATGTGAAAAAAGTGACATAGGCTGTATAAATATCCACATTTTGCAGATAAGGCTCAGAGATGTTAATTGACTGACTCAAATTCACATACAAATTCACATACTCTATGGCTGAGGCTTTGCTTTCTCCACTTTCAGTTCCCCCCTGCAGTCATTCTAGGGGAAGGACAGACAGAGGGAGGGAGCTGCCACTGGCTGAGGAAGAGGGCTAACATGTGGTTCAAGGACATGTAGAGGCTGGAACCTGAATGGACAGAGGGAAGATGGGGTGGTGGCAGTTGGGCAGAAGGGGCAAAGGTCTCCTTTCTCTAGCGCTGACACATGGTTCAAGGACATGTGGAGGTTGGGACTCAAGTGGATAGATGGAAGACAGACACTTGGGCAGGTGGGCAGATGGGCAGGCAAGTAGACAGAGTGGGGCAAAGGGCTCCTCCCTCTGACCAGAACTATGCCCTGGCAGTAGTCTGTCCAAGGCTAAAGCAGTCTCTTTGAGCATTTGGTTTTTTGCTTTCATGTGAAGGATTTTGTGTGTGTTTTGGGTTGGGGAGTGGGGAGGCCCTGCCAAGGAGTAGGAGTGGGGAGAAAGTATATTGTATATTGTATTATACAATAAAGTTAACTTAGGTGTTAAAAGTTAAAGTGATGACTGTCACCAGTTTCAGAATCCACTGGGGGGTCTTGGAACAGATCCACTGGAAATAAAGGAGAATATTATTATATGGGACTGTATAATAATGTACAATGGGCTTTATTTTCCTGTATTTAATGCTGGTAATGCCTTAGTGTGTGTTTAATTTACCAATTAAGCTTCATCATACATATGTATATGCACAAGAAAATCATTCCCATTAGAGTCAGAAGGTGTTCACTGATATCTGTGATTTCAGCCGATCGTGGTAGGTATTGGAGCATAAACCCCTGGGAATACAGGCATGCTACTAAAGTATCAGCCTTTCCATCAAAGCCATTGGAATCCCCACACTTAGACCCTAACTAAAAGTTTGGATCTGTAGGAAAGGTAGAAATGAGGCACCAAAGAGAAAAAAAGATACACACCTTGGAGAGTAACAATTGTGAGAACATGAAGAAATCAATATACAACGAATATGGAAAAGAGAGGATTTCCAAGGCATGGAAAAAAGATCTCAGACTCTCTTAATACTGAAAAAAATGAGGAGGAAAACAATGAAGCTTGGAATCATTAAAAGGATTTAGCATTTTCAGAAAGTGCATCTAGCCTGTTCTCTTCTTGACCAGCTCTGGACCCAGGCCACTATCTAAATAGTCTACAGCAGTGATGGGCAAACTACAGCCCAAGGGCCAGATGCGACCCCCTGAAATATTCTATCTGGCAGCATGACATTATTCCTGATCTGACAAGTACAACGAGTAGGATACAATACAATGAAACTTCGAAAGTGTTGCCTTAGAAACAGACTGCAGATGAGCATTTCCTTTCCTTTGGCCCCCTCTTTATCACTGGTCTACAGTTATGGAAGCTGAGAAGCAGCAAATAATACAGAGGATAAGAATTGCACAGTTGTTTAGATTTTAGTCCATAGACTTTAATCTGATTATTGATGTTCAAAGTGTGTGATCTTTGTCCAGGGACCAACAAGTGCACATGCTGCTGAAAGAGCTGAATCATATCAGTCACTCATATGTGTACAGCAGAATATTTATAGTACTTCTTGTGTAGGCAAGGACTTGGGAAGGAAGTAGATGCCTACCAGTGGGGGGAATGACTAGACAAATTGTGGTATTTAGGGCAAAGGAGATGAGAGAAAGGGAAGAGTTGAGGATAACATGTAGGTAACAAGTTTGGGTGACTGAGAGCATGACAGTCCCCTGAACAATAACAGAAGTGAAGGGGAAGGTTTGGAGAGAAATGTAATACCACTGCTGTTGGGTGACCTTGGGAGAGCTGTATAATCTCTTTACAGGTATTTCCTCTTCTGTAAATTGAGGGACTTGCTTGGTCTCAGAGAACAACTAAGAAAACATTCTTCACTAGCTTTGACAGAGAGGTGGGGAGATTAGAGAGATAGATACTCTGTGAGACATGATTATAGAATTGGTCATCTTTCCAGAACAGTTTTTCCTTTATAATAAGAGAGGATTTAATGCCAAGGAGTAGATTTTATCTAGAAATTATGATGTAAAAAAGGCTTAAGTTAAAGGGTTTTTGTGTTATTTCATTTTGTTGGAAAAACAATAAGAGTTTGGATTGGATATCCTCTACAATCTTTTCCAATACCATGAACTAGTAAAAATTATTTTTCACCTTTTATTTGTGCTTTTAATATAATTTTTAAAGCAAAAAGATATATTCCATAACACTAAAGACCAAAGAAGAACATTTTTAGATATTATACTTTACTGTTGTCACAAAGGCGTTTCTTTATTGCAGAGATCCTCAAGTTTGGAGAGCTGTTGTTGGAGTCAATAATCATAACATTGGGTTATATATTTTATATTTTTTTATTTATACATATTTTCTGTATTGCCAGAAGCCATCAAGGCTGTGATGTTTAGCACGGCTACTCACAAGCTCTGACAATCCAGCACGGCAGGTTGTCAGGAGGATGGAAATTCCACACTCAGTTTACTCCATGTGATTCTTTTTATAGTGACATTCACTTGCACTGAAATTATTACAATTAATATCCTTATTTGGCTCCAAGGAGACACAAGAAAAACAATACAGGTTCATGGCAAGAACAATCACAGTCACAGACTACCCACTATCCCAAATTAAACCCCTGTACAAACCCCCAGAGTACTGAAACTTTCCCTAGAATCAGCCCAGCAAAAAACCAGCAGTTAGTGAGTTAATGTTAAAAATTTTAAATCTCTAACTCAGATTCCCATACACAGGGGCCTGCAAGAACAGGCCAGAACAGTCTCCAAATTCTTCCCCCCCCCCCAACCTTTCCAGATCTGATTTGGTACAGTAACTTAATATAAAAGAACAATGAATGAAACATGAAGAAATTGTCTCCCATGAAAAGGCCTGTACGTTCTCACCACTGTAGCCCAAGAGATATGTCAAACACACCTAACACATTGTTTCTAAAGATAAGATGTATGATGGGAATGGAATTCATGCCAACATTGATGTAATCTTGAGGAAAATGATATAAAAATTAAAATCAGCAGATTCTTACTCCGTTTTCACTCAATTATCCTGCCCCTAAGGCGAACTGCCTGCTGGTAATCCTCCTTCAAACCCCCCAGCACTGTATATGTCTTATATATAAATATATAAATAGTCTCATAAAGCTTAAATACAATCAGCTGCATAGTCTACTCAATGAGAGGGTAAACAGAAAATATGTGATAAGTAGGAAAATTGGGCACAACTGTTATGAGTATTTGCCAACTGGGGATAAATTTAAAATGTATGATTTAATTATATAGATATGGAGTATAATATTGTAAATATTCTAATTTTTCTGTGACTTAAAGAAAACTTGAAAAATTACTGATATCATCTGGAGAACTTTTTATCTTTCTTGCTAGGGTGACAGTGGTGGACCTTTCATGTGCTATATTCCAGAATCTGAGAGATATATCCTAATGGGAATTACTAGTTTTGGATCTGGCTGTGGCAAAAAAATTTTTCCTAGAATTTATACTAAAGTACAATTCTACAAAATGTGGGTGAACAACATTTTGCTTCTAGCAGCTGCCAAAAACACACATAGAGTTAATACTTTACAAGGAAAGACATTGATAATTATAGTTTTCATTAATCTACTAGTGGTTACATAAAACAGCACTAATTTTGTATTGAAACTATTATTTTTCATCTCTTAGCTGGACAAAGACGATAATTATTCATCCTTTGATGGATTAACTGTCCTCCAGTTTTCATGTCAACAATTTTTGTTGATGTAAAAGGCATGTTTCAAAATTTAATACTGAATCACATCATTTCTTTGAACATGTGTGAGTTGATTATTTTATTATTTATGATAATACTTTGTATTTGGAATCTTTCCCAGTATATATATCAAACATGCTATATAAACATGCCCTTTATAATAAAAACAAGAATCTAAAGTGTCTGTAATAGAAATTATAGTTTCTTATTTAAAAATATTTTTATCAAATTTATTTGAATATTTTTAGTGTTTTTCTAAAAATGAGATTCTTTTGCCTACTTTATAATGTCTTTTCATGTTTTACAAATTTTCCAAGAATATTGTTTTTCTTTGGGGTTTCCAAAGATTTTAAAAGATAAATGTTTACTCATTAATTTTTGGGTAAAGCCAGTTGCTTAATACAATTATCAGTTATACAAGTTTGGATTTGAATATTTCCTGAGGGGAGAGAGATTTGCTCTAGAAATATTGTTAGGATACTGTAAAAAACACTTTTTTTAAACCTTACTTTACATCTTGGAATCCATACTATGTATGGATTCCAAAGCAGAAGAACAATAAGGGCTAGGCAATGGAAGTTAAGTGACTTGCCCGGGGTCACCCAGCTAGGAAGTGTCTGAGGCCAGATTTGAACCCAGGACTGACTCTCAATCCACTGAGCTACCTCGCTGTCCCCAATACTATAAATTGCTTGCTGACTTTATGACGTAGGTTTATCCCAAATCCATTCCTTTGATTTTTCTCTGGTATCAAGGTTCTCAGACAATTTAACGAGGCAGAGCACACATGACATTCCCAAAGGCTCTGAAAGCACAAGGTAACACCAATGTAGATCCAAAGGGAAAATGATTCTGTGACTTCAGGCTGTTCCATCTTATCACCGGACACTTTCTTCTCAAAAGCCAACATATTCTTTGTCAAGTTTTCTGGTAGATCACATATTTACATATTTTTATATATTATAATTGTGAATAAATTTCTAATTTAGATTATAATTTTGAAGCTAGAACTCATCTAATACAACTCCCTAATTTTACTGATAAGGAAACAGAAGCCCAGGGAAGTTCAGCCAGACAGGAAATAAGATATAGACTTGAGCCAAATCTACCAGTTCCTTCAGTGCCCTAGAATATGGATTATTTGGGATTGCTGATTTGGAATGGTTTGTAAATTATATTAAATAAGCAATATTACGTGGTGCAGTGGATAGAGTGCCCATCCTGGAGTCAGGAAGGCTCATTTTCCAGAATTCAGGTCTATCTTCTGACATCACTAACTGTTTGACCCTGGGTAAGTCACTTAACCCTGTTCGCCTCAGTTTCCTCATCTGTAAAATGAGATGGAGAAGGAATGGCAATCCTCTCCAGTATCTTTGCCAAGCGTAAAAAGGGAGATGGTTTTTGGAGATAGGATTGACTTGGGCCAGGGTCCGTAGGTTGACCGTGAGCTAACAGACCCAGTCCAGGCAGTGCCTGTCCTGAGTTAACACACACTGACCACTAAGATAGTAAATGAAAGTTGATTTAATTAAAAAGGGAAAGGTTAGAAGGAATTTGGGTAAACCTAATGCTTGTGTCTCTAACTCAAACCCCAGATCTAAAGTTATTCCCTCGTGGGAAGTCTTCAAAGTAATTTTCCTACACTAAGCCTAGCTTCTCTGACCTAAAAACCCCAGTCCTACTCTAGCTAAAGTTACACTAAACCAACCCCCCTTTTGATGGTATTTCAGGTAGTTAGGCAGTTAGGCAGGGCAAAGGGTGAAGGTCCTGGATCCAGAAAGGAACCAGACCTGATCTTACAAATCAAAAGGTCGGATGGCCAGGTTTACAGGTGGATACGGCTAACAACAGCAAAGCTCCGACAGATAGGATGGGAAGTCAAAGTAGAAACCGTCACCAAGGATAAGCAGGCAGTCCACCCAGAGAAAAGACCCGGCTCAAACCCTCTTCTCCCACATTCTAGACTCTTTTCCCTGCATCTGCATCTGTTCTTTGCAGACCATGCTTCAGCTGCTCAAATCCTCTCTTCCTTATAACACAAGAAACCTCAAATGGGGTCACAAAGAATCAGACATAAATGGAGCAATGTAACAAAAACAAAGCAATATTTAGAGTGTTCAGAGATACATCTTGTTTTCTACATCATTTATTCATTGGAAGTTCTAATCATCTGAATTCCTGATATACTTCAATATAAATCTCCAATCTGGTAAGCTCCAAAAGTCTGTGGCAAGAGACAGGTATTTTAAACTAAACTTTGATTAGAGCTGTAAGCTTTTAAAGGGGAAGAAAAATATGTAAAATACTTCTCTGTATGCATTCTGTCAAGCATCACCCATGGTCTCTATTTCAGAGAGCCTCCCATTTGTTATGGCTGAATCATCTTGGAAAATTGTCATATATACCCTTGTGAAATATCTTCCTTTGCCATGGCTACCTGTGGGGCATCATGGTGGTAGAGTGGTTAGAGCACTACGCATGAAGTCAGAAAGGCCTCAATTTAAATCTGTCTTCAGATGCTTACTAGGTGTGTGACTCTGGACGTGTCACTTAACCTTCTCTTAATTCCCTCATCTATAAAATGGGAATAATAACACCCTCCTCTCCTGGGCATTTTGAGGACCCAATGAGTTAATAAAGTACAAACAATGGAAAAGCATAACATGGTTCTATATAGTGTCATTAAAGCTTAAATCCAATCAGCTGCATATTCCACCTATTAATAAGTACTTCTTTGGCTAACCAAAAAAGTTTGAATGGCCTTTGGGTGTTTTGTTTCATTACAAATTCAAACATAAATTTTCAGAGGATGAGCCTTACTCAGGTCCAGCCCAGAACACTTTGCCTGGTACATAGTTCGAGTTTAAGAAATACTAATTGATTGATTGTTGATTATGTAACTGTTTGAGTAGACAGTGATGTAAAAGAGGAAAACTCAAGCTCTCCTCATGTGAGGCCATCGTGTAACCCATAACTGGGTCATTATTGTTTTAGGAAATGACGTTAGGAGAATGAGCCTCTAGGAGGTCTAGGACTGGAGTCCACATTGAGGCCAGCCCATACAACATCAAGGATCTGAAGAATCCACAGCAGCAGATGAGACAGGGACTATCTGGTGTCTGTGCCTCATTTAGACATGAACTTGGTAGAACCAGTGCTATGTAGAAACCGAGTCTCCTCTCCCTAGAGACAGAGGTGGTATGGGGAGAAGGTGTCCTCACATATTGGGGGAAATATTTGTTTTGTTCTTGTTTTATCTTTATAGTAAACACACCTTTGTAAAAAATTAATTGATGTTAATTGGTAAATGGAAAGGGGATGTTATTCAGCTAACTAATTGAGAAACACACTAGAATGGAGGCTCAAGCCAATAGGATTGGAGAAAGACCCTATATGGATATCCCTGGGAACCTGAGGTAGAAGTAGCTGTCCACATTCTGGGAGAGTGAGTCCAGAATCATTACTATAATTGGAGTTTTTTTAAAGACATTTATTTTGGCAGAATAAAATGTTGTTTCAAAAAGCTCTCTCAATAAGATGCTTCTCACATCCATACACCAACATCATTAAAATTCCTTGAAAGATATTATGATAAAGGCAACTTTGTTCAGTACCCTCTGATCATAAATGTGTCAGACCATAAAATGAGAAGGCTGCTTGCTGTGACGAACTATAATAAAGGATGATGCTGAAGTCTTCTACTTGCTTCTTTCTTTTAAAATTACTAGTATTTATTTACTTATTATAAATTACATGTAGTAACAAATTTCCACATAAGTTTTCTGAAGTTATATGATCCAAATTGTCTTCCTCCATTCTTCCTTCCCCCCTCCCAGAGCTGGCAAAAAATTCAATCTGGGTTATTGATGTATTATCATGCAAAATATATTTCCATATTATTCATGTTTGTAATCTCATAAAACCAAAATCCCAAATCATAAACCCAAGTGAACAAGTGATAAATTGTATGATTTGATCTGCATTCTGACTCTGACAGTTCTTTTTCTCTGGAGGAGGAGAACATTCTTTTTCATAAATCCTCAGAATTGTCCTGAATCACTGAAGCTCCACATGCTTCTTTTTGTGGATGACATTATGCTGATTACATCAATCTTCAGGGTGTTATATAGCTTCCTGGAGGAGATCCATGGTCATTTAAAAGAGAATGGAAAACATCTATTGCCCAGATTATGGATTAAGGACCCAGCCCAGCAATAGCTGGAAGACGTGGTCTCATCCAGCAGGTATGCTGCATTTTGATGTCTATAGATCTTGTCTGTCAGTATCTAGTCACACTGCAAATGGACAAGTTCCAAGCCTGGAATTAAAAGAGAGAAGAAGAGGTGTGGATCAGAAAATTGCCATATTCTTTTAATAACCGCATACTTTTTCAAGAGAAAAAGAGGGACTACTGGCATTGTTATTTGGTTATACAACCTAGAATACAATAATTTCCAAGGTTTGAAAATTAGAATAGTGTAGATGGTTGTGGTCAGTGTGAGCAGGCTGCAACAAGTAACAAATGAGGAATTCAGAACAAGAATAAAGAATCTTAACAGAAAAATGAAAGCTAGAGAAAGAAAATGGATTGGTCCTATGGCAAGGCAACAAGATATGACAAATGTTGTGTGGCTTGAGTGCCTCACTAGTATCACAAGTTCAGGAAAATGAAAGGTTTCTAGTTTAATTTCTGTGGTAAGCTTATGATAGGAAACAAAGATTTGCATAGGTTGAACAGACATAGATGGATTATAATCCACATTATTGGAGGGAATATATCAATTGGTGTGGTCCCAGATCCATTTGAGCATTGAAGAACCCTGAAACTTTCCTAAGAACTGATCAAGAAGAGTGCTAGGAAAATACCTTGACAACTGAATGAGCCTCATATCAAGAGGAGGTAAAAGATTGGTTTTTCTAGCCTAAAAGTTTTGAGATGAGAACTAATGTAAATGATTACAACACCAGCTATTACCACTATGGGCTAAAAACGCAATGAAAGTGGTGTCTTTGTCTATATATATTCTTTTAGATTTAGAAGATATTTTAGAGTTCCTCTAATTCATTTAAAATAGAAGGGAACAGGGGCAGCTGGGTAGCTCAGTGGATTGAGAGCCAAGCCTAGACGGGAGGTCCTAGGTTCAAATCCAGCCTCAGACACTTCCCAGCTGTGTGACCCTGGGCAAGTCACTTAACCCCCATTGCCTACCCTTACCACTCTTCTGCCTTGGAGCCAATACACAGTATTGACTCCAAGATGGAAGGTAAGAGTTTAAAAAAAGAAAAAAAAAAGGAGGGCAGCTGGGTAGCTCAGTGGATTGAGAGCCAGGCCTAGAGACGGGAGGTCCTAGGTTCAAATCCGGCCTCAGACACTTCCCAGCTGTGTGACCCTGGGCAAGTCACTTAACCCCCATTGCCTACCCTTACCAATCTTCCACCTATAAGTCAATACACAGAAGTTAAGGGTTTAAAATTAAAAAAAAAAAATGGAAGGGAATTTATAAATTATGTAGCCCAACCCTCTAATTTTACAAATAAATAGTTTAAGTGACTTATCCAAGGCTGCACAGATAGTAAGGAGATGAGATTTGAGTTCAGATTCTCTAACTCCAAAGACATTATTTACATATTATATCTAATGTTCTGTGTAGCTTAGCAATTATCTCAAGATTGCGTATCATTTGTTCCTCTATTTCTCATTCTAATAATCTCTTTTCAACTACTATCATCTTTTTTTTTCAACCAGTCATTTCTTTACCACCACTATTTGCCAAGACAACGGACATTTATGAAATGCTTATACTACCAGGGTATTTTGCTAAATCTGTGTTCCATGAAATATGGATATTACCTCCATTGGTATCTGTAGTAATTCATATACTCCTTTTCATCCTCAGTCAAATATTTATAAAGTGACTGCTACTATATGCCAGGCACTGTGCTAAGTGATAGGGAAACAAAGGCAAAAGTCTCTGCTCTGCAAGAACTCACAGACTAATGGGGGAGATAACATGGGCTAGGCAAATGTGGTTAAGTGACTTACCTAGGCTCACATAGCTAGGAAGTGTCTGAGGCCAGATTTGAACCTAGATCCTCCCAACTCCAGGCCTGGCTATCTGTCTACTGTGCCACTTAGCTGCCCCTGAAAGATCTCTCTTTAAAAGAAATATGGTTCACCAGTGACTGAACCCAGTCTATTGAGAGACTAGATTCCTTCAGTAGAAGTAGATGCTTCTAAGTCTCTTAGTTCTAGTGAGTCTTTAAACACACACACACACACACACACACACACACACACACACACACACACACACATATAAGCAGTTCCAAGATTCCTCCTGAGATCCTGCATACTGTTTAGGGTACTAATGATCAAAATTCAAATAATCTACCTCAATTAATCAGCAAGCATTTCTCTTATTTTCCTTATTATGTAATCTATTACTTGTAATAGGTATAGGCTTTAAAAGTAGGAAAGCAGACTTAGCAGACAGACTAAAGGAAAAAGCCTTGGCTGTCAGCCAGGGACATTCTAAATAGAATGAAGGGAAAAAACTGTTTTCCCTTGAGGACTCTGGTCAAGCTGGGAAAGGAAGAGGGTGTGGATGCCTTTACTTGCCCAGTAAGGAGCTCAAGGAGTGTGGAGTTATCACTGAGTAAGAAGACCTGCCAGGGAAGATCAAGTGAGCAAGAAAATCTAGCTGAGGTGGTGGACATTCCAGTCTGAGACAAGCTCCTTGATTAGCATTTCCTGGATTTACCTTTCTGTGGACCCATTTCCTGTGCCATCAAGAGGAGCTGAAGAAGACATGATTTTTTGAGAGACCCATTTTCCCTTCTAGTCTGCAATAGTCTAATTTGTGTAGTGTAGGCTTTAACCCATTCTCCCACCCCCTGTGTAGTCCCAAATGATTAGTTTCAGCGTGACCTTTCCCCATTATCCCTGACCCTCAATTATTATTAAAACCCTGTGTTTATAATTCTTGTGTCCTTGTACTACCCCTGCCACTTGATGGTTTCACAGATTCCCTGGCTAGGAGGATCAGTGTGGCAGTTAAGGCCCAACAGTCTCTCCTGTCAACTGCCATTTCCCAAACTGCCAAACCCAATTTCCCCAGCTTATTAAGTCCCCACCTATTGTCCATTCCTGTCTCCTACTCACCCTTCTGAACCCAGATAAAATTGGGTATGGACATTGTGGAAGAAGTAGACAAAATTATTACCCCTCACTCCTATGTAGACTTCCCTTTTCCATTGTGTCCAGAGAGAGGGGAAAAAATAAGAGTAAACAACAAAAGAAAAAGAAGGAAGTAGCAATTGAAACCTTCTATGGAGAAAAAAATAAAGAGCAGAACCAACAGACATCCAAGGAAATTCAAGAAAAACCTCAAAAAATCAAGGTAATTGGCTCAGGCTCGGAAGAGCTAAAAAAATAATTCAAAAATCAAGTAAGACAGGTTGAAGAAAAAATTGACATTTTGCTAAAAGGTAGTATAAATAATGAAGAAATATCTGTACTCAATATATATACACAAATGGTACAGCATCCAGATTTTTGAAGGATAAACTAAAGGAGATCAAACCATACTAGTGGGAGACCTCAACCTTCCCTGTTAGAACTAGACAAATTGAACCAAAAAATAAATAAGAAGGAAATGAATGAAATGTTAGAGAAATTAGAGTTAATAGATATCTGGAGAAAACTGAATAGGGATAAAAAGGAATATACATTCTTTTCAACAGCACATGGTACATACACACAAAGACTGACCATGTACTAGGGCATAAAAACATTACAAACAAATGCAGAAAAGCAGAAATAATAAATGCAACTTTTTCAGATCATAATATGATAAAAATCATAATAATGGTTCATGGAGAGGCAAATTTAAAATTAAAATGGAAACTAAATAATACTTCAAAACTGATGGATCAAAGAACAAATCAAAGACACAATTACTGATTTCATTGAAGAGAATGACAAGGAGATGATATATCAAAATCTATGGGATACAGCCAAAGCATTACTCAAGAAATTATTTTTTTAACCCTTACCTTCCATCTTAGAGTCAATACTGTGTATTAGTTCTAAAGTAGAAGAGCAGTAAGGGCTAGGCAATGGGGGTTAAGTGACTTGCCCAGGGTCACCCAGCTAAGAAGTATCCGAGGCCAGATTTGAACCCAGGACCTCCCATCTCTGAGCCTGACTCTTAATCCACTGAGCTACCTAACTGCCCTCAGGGGAGATTTTATATCTCTGAGTGCTTAATCTAATATTAAAAAAGAAAGAAGAGAATCAAATTAACAGGAAGAGGCAATTATGGCAACTATAAAGAGCCATTTTCCCCCAATTATATGACAATAAATATGACAATCTAGGTGAAATAGATGAATATTTACAAAAATATAACTTGCCCAGATTAACAAAAGAAGAAATAGAATACTTAAATAAACCCATATCAGAAAAAAGAAACTGAACAAGCCATTAAGGAACTCCCTAAGAAAAAACCCCCAGGGCCAGATGGATTCACAAGTGAATTCTATCAAACATTTAAAAAGCAAGCCCAATACTACACAAACTATTTGACAAATAAGGTACAAATCCCCAAGCCAGGAAGACGAAAAACAGAGAATAGAAAACTATAGACTAATCTCTTTAATGAATAAAGATGGCAAAAATCTTAAGTAAAATACTAGCAAATAGACTATATAATAAGTTATCACAAAGATTATTCACTATTACCAGATATGATTTATACCAAAATTGCAAGACTGGTTTAATATTAGGAAAACTATCCACAAAATTGACCATATCAACAACCAAACTAACAGAAATCACATGATTATCTCAATAGATGCAGAAAGTCTTTGACAAAATACAACATCCATTCCTATTGAAAATACGAGAAAGTATAAGAATAAAAAGGGCCTTTCCTCAAAATATTAAGCAGTATTTATTAGCAAATATCATCTGCAATGGGGATAAGTTACAAGCCTAATAAAATCAGGAGTGAAGCAAGGATGCCCATTATCACCTACTATTTAATATTATACTAGAAACACTAGCAGTAGCAATTAGAGAAGACAAAGAAACTGAAGGGATTAAAGTAGGTAATGAAGAAACTAAATTATCACTCTTCACAGATGATATGATGGTATACTTAGAGAATCCTAGAAAAGAAAGAAAGAAAAGAAAAGAATCTCTTCAGGTCTGGTTTCCTTTCTAAAAATGTTTGAATGCTTCTTTATTATTAAGCATCCATCATTTCTTCATGCATGATTAAGCTCAGGGTAGTCCCCCTGGGCTGCATCCTGAGGTCCCATTCCTCTTCAGAACATACTCTGTTTCCTCCTACATTTTCTGGTTGGTGCAAAATTGTCTTGTGTTATTTTAATTTCTTTTTCTTTGTTTTATAAGGGCTTTGTCCTAATCATTTGCAGAATTTGTTATTTCTTTATTGGAATTTGCAGTTTGGGACTTTTTCCTAATGGTGATCTATGAATTCTTTCAAATATTTCATTTTTTTATGTTCAGAAATTCTGGACAATTCTCTTCTATTATTTCCCGTATTATGGTGTTAAGATTTTTTGTCCTGCTGTGCTTTTCTGGAAGAGCTAAATATCATTAGGCAATCTCTATGCATCTTTTCTTCTAGATCAATATGTTTCGCATAGTGAGCATATTTTGTCATTGTTTTTTGCTTCTCTTTTTTCACTGCTGTATATTTGCATTCCTTTGTCTCTCTCTTGTTTCTTTGGTGAGACTTGCCATTCAGGATTCCAATTTTTCTATTCTGCCCATTATTTTTGTTGTTTAGGACATAAATTCTGCTCTTATAATTCTTATTTCTCTTTTGAACTCCTTGGGGACACCATGTTGTGATTCCATGTTCTCACATTCCACAGAGTCTTCAATCTTATTAAATGTTGGGTCATTTTTCTTTGTTTTGCAGTTTTTATTCACAGATTCCTGAATTAATTTACTACATCTGGAAACCACATTTTCTTTTGTTGTTACAGTTTCTCTAGTTGAATTTTAAAAATTTTGTGTTTGTTATATTAAAGTTCCCAGGTTCCATCCTTCCTCTCCCCACACTAAAAAAAAGTATCATTCGACTATATATATATATATATATATATATATATATATATATATATATATATATATATATGTATATATACATACATAT
>NC_058134.1:291271856-291288210 GCF_016433145.1 Gracilinanus agilis | reverse complement strand
ACCCGCGTCTCAAAATTGAGACCTGATGTTCTGAGCTTTCTGCTTTTATAGCCACATCTCTACTGATTTTTGGTCTCATGCCAGCTCAAATGCCCTCACTGCATTGTGTTCCAACCTGGTAACTGGCAATCATGCTTGGCCAAAATGGCTTCTTGCAAGAGTATTTATAGTGAATAGATGAAAATAGGTCCAGAAACATCTTCTCTAGCCATCTTTGCAGTAGGTGGCATATAGCATTCATTAGGCAACTAATTTTGTGATGGCAAAGAATTGGAAATTTGAGGGGATGTCCATCATTTGGGGAATGGCTAAACAAATTGGGGTATATGCTAGTGATGAAATACTATTGTGCTGTAAGGAATGAGGAACAGGATGATTTCAGAAAGAGCTGGAAAGACCTTCATGAACTGATTTGAAATGATATATAGAAAGGAGGTAAAGAATTACTTAGCCTAACAACCCAGAGTCTGTCTCAGAATCTCAGCCTCAGAAACAACCCTTTTCTGCTTCCTACCCGGTCTCACCTTATATGCCGTTCCCTTCACCCACTAGCTCTCCAACACATTTCCCCCCAGGAACCAATTACAATTCCTCAATTAGCCTGGCACCACCCAGGGGGGCAGTGCCTGTGGGATCAATTCCCTTGATTGCTGATTGACCCAAATTCAAAACAAATGGACCGAAGTCTAAATCTCTGATTGATCAAATCAAAATACAAATTCCCTTCTCACAAGGATATAGAATGACAAAACATTCATGAAAATAATTCTTACACAATTGTAATTGATCACTTGTCCTGATTATAGAAATTTGTTATAAAAGGGAAAAATAGGGACATGATTATAATAGCATCCAAACTGGTCCTTCATAACTAAGCCTAATGGCATAGAATGTATAATAGGATAAAGCATCTTTAGTTCTGTTTGATTTCAGGTGAGAGTCACAGTTGACAACCATTCATGCAATAAGAATTCCACTTCCTTTATTGCCAGACTCGGGATTAATAAGGTGGGAAGATTTCTTGTATGGGAAACTGAATCCAAAGGGCCTTACCTTAGCCTTCCCAAAGATGCCTTGAGTGGTAAATTCCTGACTAAATGATCCATCAGACCTGAAATAAATAAATTTTTTATTCCAAATTTATTTTTATTTTTTAGCCAACTATATGTAATAACAAATTTCCATATAAGTTTTCTGAAATTATATAATCCATTGTCTCCCTTCTTCCAATCCTCCTCCCTCCCCCAACTGGCAAGTATTTCAATCCAGGATATACATGTATTATCACGCAAAATATATTTCTATATTGTCATTTTTGTCAGTGAATAATCTTCTAAAACCAAAACCTCCAAAAAACCCAAATAAAAAGTTGAAAAATTACATGTTTTCATCTGCATTTTGACTTCAACAGTTCTTCTCTGGAGGTGATAGCATTCTTTGTCTTAAGTCCATCAGAATTGTCCCTGCTGAAAGTAGCTAAGTCTTTCACTGTTGATCATTTCACAATATTGCTGTTACTGTATATAATGTTCTTCTGGTTATACTTATTTCATTTCATATCAGTTCATGAAGGTCTTTCCAGCTCTTTCTGAAATCATCCTGTTCATCATTCCTTACAGCACACTAGTATTTCATCACTAGCATATACCCCAATTTGTTTAGCCATTCCCCAATTGATGGACATCCCCTCAATTTCCAATCCTTTGCCATCACAAAAAGAACAGCTATAAATATTTTTGTACAAGTAGTTTCTTTCCCCTTTTATAAATCTCTTTGTGATACAGATTTAGTAGTGTATACCTGATTTTGAAACTCAAAACAAGATTAGATTACAGTCCTAGAAGATTTTACCTCAAATAACAAGATTCATTGATTACAGTTAAGGCTGGATACAGTGATCACTCTCATGGTGGTACAATAAGCAATAAAAGCTAGATGACTCAGTGAATTGAGAGGCAGGTCCAGAGGCAAAATGTCCAGGGTTCAAATTTGGCCTCAGATACTTCCTAGCCATTTCCTAGTCATTTAACCCCCTTTGCCTACTCCTTACCACTCTTCTGCAAAACAGAAGATAAATTTAAAAAAAGAAGTTACACATAAGAAATTTCACTTAATATCCTTTACTTGTTTTTTTCTTCTTTTCTTCCAGTTTCGACTAATTCTGGTGTAAAGATCAATTATTAAAAACCATTTTTATATTATAAACAAACGTGAATTCCCAGTAATCCAATTTCATTGTTTAGGAATTCTACAACCCAAACAAAAGTCTTTCACTGGACTGATGATTTTGCCCAAACGGATTGTTTAAAAGAACCTGTGATGTTTACAGCGAAAGAATTCATCAATCTTTTCTGTGTATCTTTTTCTACATAGTAATCACCAAATTTCCCTTTTTATATAATTTTTCCAGCCTCTGAGTCACTCAGTTATATACCTGACTGGCAAGATCTTTCCCAAATTCATCACCTGGGAGTTCTCAGGAAGTTCCTCCTTCTCTATTAAATAATTTTCTCTCTCTCTCTCTCTCTCTCTCTCTCTCTCTCTCTCTCTCTCTCTCTCTCTCTCTCTCTCTCTCTTTAAACCCTTGTACTTCGGTGTATTGTCTCATAGGTGGAAGAGTGGTAAGGGTGGGCAATGGGGGACAAGTGACTTGCCCAGGGTCACACAGCTGGGAAGTGTCTGAGGTCAGATTTGAACCTAGGACCTCCTGTCTCTAGGCCTGACTCTCACTCTACTGAGCTACCCAGCTGCCCCAATTTCCTCTTTTTGTAGGGGGGAAGCAAAACAGTTCTTAAAATTCAGATTGAGCATGGTCTCTTACAAAAATGGGTAAGAAGCTCAAATAATTTACAGCACTTAGCTGTAAAAAATAAATCTGTCAGTCTAGGGTTGAGGCAGGAGTATGCTCTTAATTCACTTAAAACAAATTCTAAAAAATGTTAACCCAATCATTCAGTGGAATATTTAAGCATTTACAAAAACATTCAAACCACAATAGAGAACTGAGTGAAAAGATCCCCCCATCCCCCTGTTTTTCCCTTTTCTATCCTTCTACACTCCCAGAACCTAGCTACAGTTCAGGAATGTAAAAGGAAAGAAACTAGCAGAGGTTCACATTCTTTTCTCAGGAAAAGGTTAATAAAACAGAGAGATAGATTTGTTGACAGTGTTTTCCTGCTTTGTGCATACGATTGCATTCACAGACCCACACAATCATAGACATAGAAAAATACACAGACCAACAGCTGTGAGACACTAATATTAAGGTACTCTTGCTTGCCTTACCAGATGTCCCCCACACACACATTATTGGCCTGGAGATGGGATGTCCTGGATTCAAATTTTACCTCAGACACTTCCTAGGTGTGTGACCTTGGGCAACTCACTTAATCACCATTCCCTGTTCTGCCTTGGAACCAATATAGATTTTAAGACAGAAGGCAAGATTTTTTTTTTAAACTAGACTTGTCTTGTTTCTTGCACACTTCCTTTATCAATCATATTTCCTCCTCTGCCTCTCAACCCTCTGACATGCACAGTCAGAATGGGAGAGAGAGGAAGAGAAACTTTACCTGTTCTTTCCCTCTGTGCCATCCTGTCTTCCAAAAAAAACCATTCCCAGTCACCTCTGTCTTTTACCTCGAGATCATTGTGATCTTTATCCTATGATGCAGAGGGCAATTGCCATTTCAGGGGCTCTCATAACAGTGCTAAAAGTTCTCATGTTTGCCTAACCTATAAATCTTACATTAAGCAACATAAAGAGCCAGCACATGGGATTTCCCTCCATGGAAGCCTGTCAAGGCACAAGCCAATGTCTATTTTTTGGGCATCCCTGCACTTGTGCTGCTCAGCAGACCTCTCCCACATCTAGATGGATGCAGGTGGCCAACCCAGGATTGGCCTCAGCAGACATTCCACCTCTCCCAGGGATATGAGATGGCCAGGATTGCCCCTACAGAGGTTTCTCTCCCTAAGTCCTTTTCCTTGATATCCTGCCATCCATGCCAAATATAAGTGGGCAGAACATATCTTTATGCTTTTAATGTGTTTCTTATACATATTGTTTAGTTTTGATTTCTAATCCATTTGGTCAGCCTTCCTTGGTTTTAGGATTTTTTTGCTGAGTTTATCTCATTGACATTCACAGTTATGATTATAAAGTTTGTTTATTCTTTCACGAAGCCCTCTCATTATCTTTCTTCCTTTCTTTTCACTTTCTCTTTTACATATATATATATATATATATATATATATATATATATACACATACACACACACACACACACACACACACACACACACATATATAGTTTGCATTGCTTCTAAAAATTTGATCCTAGGGTCTTCTCTTTCCTTTTCTGTCCTAGCATTAAATCACTCAATTTTCTCTTCTCTTTTTTTAGGGAGAGGGAGGCCTGAAGAAGCAGAAGAAGTCAATCAACTTCCTTCCTGACCCTCTCCTCTAGCTCAGAAACTCCTCTTTCTCCTCCCTAATAATTCCATTCTAGACTCATATTCACTTCATTCTTCTACTATAATTTTTTAAACTTCATTTTGCCTAATACAAAGAATGAAGTTCACTAGTCTTTCTCTACATTATTCCCTACTCCACTGTGCCCAATAAATGTAAAGTACCTTCTTATCCTACTCTTCTAGGATTCCTCTTTTGCATTCCCTATCCCAGTGATGGTGAACCTATGGCACAGATGCCAAAGATAGCAAGCACAGCACCCTCTGTGAGCACATGGCCACCCCTTCCCCAGAATTTGTTACTAGAAAGGCAGAGGGCCTTGGGCAGAGCTGCTCCCCTCCCCCTCTCTACCACAATTGATGGCATTTTTTCACTTCATCTGCCTCTCTACCCAGCAGCCCAATGGGAGCACTTTCTCCCTCCCTTGTGTGGGGTAAAGGGGTGGGGTGGGGCAGGGTGCACCCAATACTTTGGGGGGGCAGCATGGCACATGTCCTCTGGGGGAGGTTGGGCAAGGCACTGGATATGGGGAGGTGTTAGAGTAAGGGCAGGGCCAGGCACTCTAAAAGGTTCACCATCACTTCCCTATCCCATCCCTAGTTTCTCTTGTGTTGTTTTTTTTTCATTGACTCAGAGTCCTAAGGTGGAACTCCCTTAGTGTTTAAGCACTGGATCATCACCTAGAACCTTAAACCTATTCAGATTGCTTTATCTTAAATTTCTTTTATCTGATCCATTTCCATTTCTAAGATCCTCCAGCTTTGGTATTCTTAAAAGGAATGCTTGGAACTCATTTTGTTAGTTAGAAGTCTTCTCTCTCTTGTCTCCCCCTTCCTCTCTCTCTTCCTCTTCTTCTGTCTCTGTCTCTGTCTCTGTCTCTGTCTCTGTCTCTGTCTCTCTCTCACACACACACACACACACACACACACACACACACACACACACACACACACACACTTTCAAAGTCATTCACAGCCTGACCATAATCTTGTTATACCTTGTCACATTGCTCCTCTCTCTGCATACCATGGTTCGGCCAAACTGGCCTTCTTGGCTCTTCCTCACAACTAGCACTCCATTTCCTATCTTCACACCTTTGTACTGATTCTCCTTCATTCTCAAAATGAACTCTCCATGCTTTTCAATCTCTTATATTACTTTCCCCACCCCAAACTGCTCAAGCAACATCTACATGCAGCTTTTCCTGATTCCTTTAATTGCTAGTTCCCTCAAAAAGCTTATCTTGAAATTATATAAAATGCCTCCAAAAGATAGCAAGCCCCTAACAGGTTGCCTTATTAAATCTACAAATGTAACTTCAGATTCCCCTTTTAAGTTGCATAGAAATTGGGTTTCCTTGAAAAGACAGCTTTTAAACTCATTTAACTTATCCCCTAAGCAGCTAACCTAATAAGTATTAGCATATAATTGGCAATTTATTTAAATCTCAAACTCCTAGATACTTAGCCATATAATGTAGGTAATCTAACACAAAGGAAAATTCAAAAATAACTTATGTTTGACTTTTTGAATGCCCCATCTGATTATTACAATTTCTTTTATATAAGCTTTACATTGCTAGTTATGTTTTACTGAGGCAAATAACTAGAAGGCTTTCTATACTCACAGGTGTATAGTCTATAGAGTAATAAATAGTATGAGCAATGTTTTAATTAGCAGCATTTCACAATATTTCTCTCACCAGTATCTTCTGACAAACATCTGTTAATGCCAGTTTTGTCCGAGATGATACGGGTGTCAAGGGTAGTAGGGATATCTGGGTCTTTGCTCCTAGGTAGGAAAGTTAGAAACCCTGAAAGCACATAGGTTTGCTTTCTCCACTGTTTCTTCATTCCCTTGTTGGTGATGATGACTACCTCATCCTGGGTATGCTTCCTCATTAAGGACCTTAAAAACTTCATGGGGTAATAGTGTATATTTTTCTATGACAGCTGGCTGGGTCCCAGGTA
Source organism: Gracilinanus agilis (assembly GCF_016433145.1). Classification (NCBI taxonomy): domain Eukaryota; kingdom Metazoa; phylum Chordata; class Mammalia; order Didelphimorphia; family Didelphidae; genus Gracilinanus; species Gracilinanus agilis. The sequence goes on along the minus strand of NC_058134.1, from coordinate 291,281,766 downwards.
AGCCTACCTTTCTCTTGGCACTGACAGTTGCCCAAGGTACAATTTCTTCTTCTGTAAAATAAATTAATGAAAAATGATTTTTTTCTCTCTCATGTGTGTGGTGCTGTTAGGTGAGTAAGTCTAATGAGTCAGTGAAATCACTTAACTTTAGGTGTTTTTTAATTAAAGACCTGATGGAAAGTTTATCCATAACTCAGTCATGTTTTATAGTCTCCTAGTGCCAAGGCAGATTGAAGGTGGCTCCTGTTTTGGATGTTAGACTTGAACCTAATTAAACATGAATGTTTCAAGGCTCAGGGGAAATTGAAAATATGTAAATTATTAGTCATAATATTGATAGAAAAATTATGTACAATCATGTAGCTCCCCAACCTCTATTCTGTGAGAGAAGACATTCTCACTGCTAATTGATGTTACTTTTATTGTTCTGGTGCTTAAAGGCTACTGAAATAACCATTGTTGTTTTGTTCCTGTTTATGCTTGTTTCTATAGGGTGACAGTGGTGGGCCTTTAATGTGTTACCTTCCAGATGCTGGCAAATTTTATCTAATGGGAATTACCAGTTTTGGACATGGTTGTGCCCGAAAAAATTACCCTGGTGTTTATGTCCGAGTGCAGTTATTCAGAACATGGGTGATAAACCAATTGCTTCGGGCAGCAGGTGAAGACAGAAATAAGGTGAATACTGGACAAGGGCAGGTCTTTCTTATTGTAGTCTTCTTCAGTTTTTTAGTGACCACATAAATTGGCACTGGAACCTTCTTTTTGTAGCTTGCCCTTTTTCATATACTCATATTGCACAAAATGCTAATTTATTTTTATCTTTTGCAAGTAAACTGGCATCTTTGAAGTTGTCACATCAACTTTTCTTATTGATATAAAAAGATTATGATCTTGGATATGTGGTTTTAAATTAGATATGGAACCATATAGACTTTTTCCTGGATAGTCCTAATTACATCACTTTATTATATAATAATATATTTTATATTTGAGGTACATTTGTCAGGACTTATAAAAAAATATATAATTAAATGTACTTTATTATGAATATATTCATATAAATAAAGGAACTCAAACATAAATATGAATGATGTTGGTTATTTATTAAATTTATTGTGATGTAGTGAATAGAGTAATAAACTTAAAGTCGGGACAACCTAAATTTAAATTCTGCCTCTGAAAGCTCTGTGGGCATGGACAAGTAAGGTACAATTTCTCTGAGCTTCGGTTTCATATTCTGTGAAATTAATAAATTAAAAAATGTTTATTAAATGTTTACTATATGCCAGACAGTGGCCCATAGTATGATGTATACAAATACAAGAAAATAAGACTGTTCCTACTTTCATGGAGCTTATAACCTAAAAGGGGAATTAATACATATAGGGTAGTAGAGTTGTGGCTAAGGAGGAGTGTTTTGTTTTTTTTTTTAATAATTTTTTATTTTTAGAAAAAATTTCCCTGGTTACATAAGTCATGTTTTTACCTTATCCTTCACCCCCATCACACACACCCCATCCCCCGACTCACCCCCCACTCCCAGTAGCTAATTCGCATTTCCACTGGTGTGGTCAGTCAAGACTTATTTACACATTATTGATAGTTACATGGGTGTGGTCTTTTCAGGTCTACATCCCCAATCATGTCCTAATCAACCCAAGTGTCCAAGCGTTGTTTTTCTTCTGTGTTTCTACTCCTGTAGTTCTTCCTTTGAATGTGGGTAGTGTTCCTTTCCATAAATCCCTCAGAATTGTCTATATTGTCGACTCTGCTGCTAGTACAGACGTCCATTACATTCGATTTTACCACAGTATATCAGTCTCTGTGTACAATGTTCTTCTGGCTTGTTCCCTAAGAATTTGATAATTTTCAATTATGAATCTAATAAGTTGTTTGGGGAAATGGAAACTTTAATTTTTTTCAATTTGCATTATGTGCTGATTATGAGAATTTGTCACAAGAGTGAAGGTAGAGGGGGAAAACATTTCCTCACAGACCAAAGCTGTCACTGGCTCATGCCATCATTATGTCACTCAAGGATTAGCAGCCTAGATAGTCAGAAAAGGTATAGTTAAGTTAAAAAAGTTAAGCCCTGGGTTGCCTCTCTAATCACAGGATGTTCTCCGTCTTTTGTATACTTACCCATTACATCTCAGAGATATTCTGCTTATCAGCAGTCCAAAAACAAATTTCCATATCCTCAAAGGCTGATCACTCAGTTATTCTTATATATTTTGGCAATAAGAAACAGAAGTGCTGAATTGAGTAGCTCCATAGTAAATATAAATCAGGGCTGTATAAATATAATATATATAAATAATAAATATAAATCCTGGACCTAGGCCTAAGACAAGGCCAAAGAGAAATCTCTTCAGGGTAACCTTTCAGAGAAATTCCAGAATCATATGTGATTTTCCAAAACCACATACATCATTTAAAATATTCCTAGGTCAAAGATTCAATTTATGAGAGCAGAGCATCTATCTGTTCTGTTTCACTTCCCCTCTTTCTCTCTCTCTTTCTCTTCACAAATCTCCATATGCAAGCTTTATGGACCCCAGATCAACAAGCTATTTGGTGGACTCGGCTGGCAACTTTTACTTGTTTGAACATCTCCTTAAAACCTCCGAAGTATACAATTAAAAGATACTCATCTTTAAATTCTATCATACAGTTGTTGTCAACTCTTTGAGGTCATACTTATGTGTTATGTTACTCTTTCAGTCCCTAAATATCAATGTGGAACAATTATAAGCACTTTTTTCTCCTTCCTGTGTGCAAGTTTTTATTACTTAACAACCTTGTCTGTTATTCCTCTTTAACAAGTGAGCTTACTACAATTTAAAAGTTTGATTGTATCAAACCCTTCATAATAATTTAATCTCAGTGGAGTTTAGTTTGAACCCCACAGTTCCAAATCATTTTGATTAAGTCCTTTAGAAATCTTTCATTATTTAAACAAACTGAAGTTCAAATCATTTACCTGTACTCCTCTCAAACCTCTGTCTAAAGCAGAATAGAACCTCCAGTTTAGTTTCCCTTTACCACAAAAAATTGCTACATACCGGATTAAATTCCATCAATAATATTCTGATTTATCATGTGTTGCATCTATCTTGCACTAGAATTCACACCTATTATTTCTTTATCCATTACTCTTATTTATTCTGGTGTCTCCTCTTTACCATTATTGCAAGTAGAGGAAAGGTACTATACTTAAAAAAACAAAACAGACAAACAAAAACTCTTCTTGATTTCAGGGCTGGTCAGATTTTCCTTGTTAAGGGCATATAGTTTGTATATCATATATCCTTAACCTATTCAGGTAGAAAACTTAATTCTCTTTATAGTACAAATTCGTATATATATATTGTATTCACTCATCATTACTTTCTAGCAAACTGAGTCTGAATATATGTTAATCTCTAGATCAAAATTCCTTCTTATACATTCTACACATTTTAAAAAACAATTCATACAACCTTAGTCAAATACAACACTGTTTAGAAATTCCCACTTTTGCAAAATACAAAATTCTTAGTACTTGTATTAAATCTTATGCATAGATTAACCACTTTAAAAAACTTGTTGTGAGTCATGTGATCACTTGTTGCTAGCACATACATTAAAATGACATCTCATTTGAAAAATCCCAAGTTTTGAATCTAGAATAAGTCCTCCTCAACAACATCACAATTTTTTGAATGACTTTTACATCTACAAAGTAGCTAGTACAATTTCTGCCCTTATAGAACAAACATTCCCTCTCTGTCAGGCTGGCTATTAATCACATTTAGACAATTCTCAAATTCATTATGCATTGCAAGGTTTAACAAAACAAACTTCTAATCATGAGTTTTTGTGCTTAATAAAATCTGACTAACATTTCACATTAACTGACAGTTATCACAATAAATGAAATTACATTGTACCATATCAAAATCATTAGTAATCCTCCAAAATTGCATACATCAACTCTTAATTTTAAATTTTAAATAAAAAAATGCCTCAAACTGTGGAGTAAAATCTCCCTTTTCTGTTCTGAATTTTTCTCTTTTTCACTTCCTTGGGGGTCCATTCAAAGAAGAAAGAGGAAAAATCATTGAACAGGTATTTGCTTATGTCCTCTGCTAAGGATTTTTGACTGTGGGAAGGAACTTTTAAATCCCCTCCCCCTCCTACTCAGATTTTTCTCTCTTTTACTTGGACGCCTGCTGCTGGAACAGGCACAGCTTCTCCCATGTAGCCTGCCCAGCCACTACAAAAGAAATTCCCCATTGTGAAACTGCATCTAAAACTCTTTTTGCCCATTCCTTAGTTCAATATTACAGCTAGCCACACAAAAACAGCAAGGGATTCTGATATTTCCAGTTGTAAAGGTCTGTGAAAGAAAAAGGGGCATAGACCAAGAATGGCTATAAATCTTCGCCCATACCAGGTCCTGCCTTACATAAAGACAGTTGGGAAGTTACAGCTATTTTCCCTTCAGCATGACTTAAATCCTGGGTATAATAATAAGGGGTGCCCTGCTGGGTAGGAGACGAGCTATTTGTGGGAGGGGGCCCTGTTGGGAGAGGGGGGTATAGAGGGCTTGATGGGGATGCCAGTGGTAAAGACAGAGGGTCTGGAGAAGGGGATGAGGAAGGTAGAGTGTGTGCCAGAGAAGGTGCAGGGGTATGGGTTCCCTATTGACATAAGGGGTTGGCTCCCTCAGGGTCTTCTTGGAGCACAGGAGGAGGAGGATTGTTCTTTTCTCCTCCCGAGAGGCCTGCTTTTATCTCCTCAGGAGAGTGAGTTGGCTAGCAAAGCAGCCTCTGTTTTAGCAGAGTAATTTTGTCCCTAAAGTCAAGCTGTCATTTTCTTTGGGGTGTCAATAAGTAAATCAATCCAAATACCAATGTAGGGGATCTGATCAGGGTGGCCTGGTGTCCCATACACCTTTCTACGGACCGTGTAGACCACAGAGAGATCTGCAGTCCCCTCTGGGTGCCATTCAACCCCAAATGTGGGCCACTCCAACTCACACAAAGTGCAGAACATACCAGGGGAAACTTGAATTCCATAATTAGCTGCTGCCTTTTTAAACAGCTGAAAATTCTTAAGAATACATGTCAGTGGAGTCTGAGAGTCCAATGATGAGGACTGACCCATTATAGCAAACTACACAAAGACAAAGACCCAACAGAAATCCATAAGACACACACTTAATTATGTACTCATACATCTGAGCCTTACTTTGACCTGAAGTTCTAAGAGACATCTCAACTTGGAACTGGGCTATGGGCTTAATGCCAAGCCCAACAGCCCAACAGTCTTTACTGGATCCAGATTTCCAGAACAGCACCCTAGGGCAAACAGAACTCCAGGGCAAACAGGAGAACTCTAGAGCAGACCAAAATTCCCAGGCTGACCACACCTCTGGAGTAAAAAAGACCTGATTTTCAATTTATTCAAGATTTCAAACACCAGAACTTGGTGGGGGTGGGGGGCGCTCCGGAAAGGGAGCTTCCTCAGATTTCCAATCCAGACTCTCACATTTACACACACTCACAACAGCCCTCTCCCAAGTCCTTATCTCCTGGTGCTGGGTTACACATCTAGCTGGGGCCTCCAATTGAAGTGATGCACTTCATAAAGTGAGTCTGAAGAAGTTCAGATTAATGGAACCAATATTTTAGATGTAGCTACTGGCCAGGACAGTTTCTTGGTGAAAGCTTTGTCAGAAATCATCGTTTGCCGCTCCTGCCTTCTTTTTCTCATTTGAAGCCCAAAAGATTTTGCTCAACCCCTTTGCCTTAAACCTGTGTATGTCCACCCACCTCATATGTGTTTCTTGTAGACAATATATGGTAGGGTTTTGGTTTCTAATCCACTCTGCTATTTGCTTCCATTTTATGGGCGAGTTCATCCCATTCACATTCAGAGTTATAATTATCAGTTGTGTATTTGCCAACATGTTGATATCCTCTCCTAGTTCTACCCCTCCTTCTTACACTATTTCCTTTTAAACTAGTGGTTTGCTTTAAGCCAGTAACCCTTGTCCCCTCCCTTGATTTACTTCCCTTTCTACCCCCTCCCTTATTATTCCCCTCTTTTTTTTAAGGCCTAATGAATTCCCTCCCCCTTCTCCTCCCCTCCCTTTTTTGACCTCACCACTCCCTTGCTCCCCTTGGTTTATCCCTTCTTTCTCAGTAGGGTTAGAGTTTTATATCCCAATGGATATAGCTACTCTTCCCTCTCAGGGTTAATTACACTGAGAGTAAGGTTTGATTATTACCTCTTAATGCTCTCTTCCTCTCCTTCTTATAATAGTATTCATCCCTTCCCCTTCCCATGCCCTCTTTGTGTGTAATAGAATATCCTATTTTTCTTATTCATTCAAGTTTCTCTTGGTATCCTCTTCTATTCACCTCCCTCTTTCCCACCCCCCATATCATCTTAGACCATTTAGTATTCCAACCTCTCCCTATGAATAATTCTTCTAATTACTATAATAGTGAATAGAGTTCACTACAGAGAATTATACATAACATTTCTCCACATAGGAATACAAATAATTAGATCTTATTGAAGCCCTTAAAGAGGCAAATTTAAAAAATAAAAGTTTTCTTACTTTCCCTTCTATTTCTTATTTACCTTTTCATGTTTCTCTTGATTTCTATGGTTGGATATCAAACTTTCCATTTAGTCCTGGTCTTTTCTGTGCAAATACTTGGAAATCTTCTATTTTGTTGAATGCCCAAACTTTCCCCCTGGAAGTATATGGTTAGTTTTTATGGGTAGGTGATCCTTGGTTGTAGACCCAGTTCTCTTGGCTTTCTGAATATCATATTCCAAGCCTTGCGGTCTTGTAGTGTGGAGGCTGCCAGATCCTGTGTGATCCTGATTGGTGCTCCTTGATATCTGAATTGTCTCTTTCTGGCTTCTTGTAAAAATTTTTTCTTTTACTTGGAAGCTCTTGAATTTGGCTATTATATTCCTGGGGGTTGTCTTTTCAGGGTGTAGTGTAGAGGGTGATCTATGTCTATTTCAATGTCTATATTGCCCTCTTGTTGTAGAACTTCAGGGCAGATTTTCCGGATAATTTCTTTTAGTATGGAGTCCAAATTCCTATTAATTTCTGCTTTTTCAGGAAGACCAATGATTCTCAAATTGTCTCTTCTAGACCTGTTTTCTTGATCTGTCAATTTTTCATTGAGATATTTCATGTTTTCTTCTATTTTATCAGCCTTTTGACTTTGTTTTATTTGTTCTTGCTGTCTTGAGAGATCATTGGCTTCTACTTGCCTAATTCTGGTCTTTAGAGACTGGTTTTCTGCTATAATCTTTTGATTTTTCCTTTTCGATTTGGTCTATCCTGTTTTCCAGCTGTTTGATTTTGGACTCCAATTTGCTTATCAATTCTTTTGATTCGGGGGCATCTTTTTCTAATTGCCCAATTCTAGCCTTTAGAGAATGGTTTTCCTTTTCAATCTGGTCATTTCTGGTCTTCAAATTACTTGCCTCACTTTCCAAGTGTGAAATTCTGCCTTTTAAACTGTTATTTTCTTGCCAGATCTCTTCCATCTTTCTCATAATCTCAGATTTGAACTCTTCAAGCCCTTGTGACCAGTTTTCATTTTTTTGGGAAGATTTGGATATGGTTACTTGTTTGTTCTCCTCTGATATTTCCTCTGTTGTCTGGATTTTTTCTGTGTAAAAGTTGTTAAGTATTAAAGGTTTCTTCTTGATCTTTCTTTTCTGAGGTTCCTGAGTCTGGCTTGCCATTTTTAGCCCAGGGCCCTCTCATCTTTAACCTCATGCCCAGGGTCTGTCTGTGCTCTTTAGGCTCCTGAAGTCTCAGGTCTAGTTGTTCTCAGGGTCAAGCCTCCTGGTGGTCCCCTTGCTTGTTCTTCTGCCTGAAGCTCCTTTAACAGTCTCAGGGTACTGTTTCCACAGTCATGCACCCTTCTGCACTGGGTCCCCACCCAAGGTCCGCGCCTGCGCTCAGGATCCGCGTCTGAGCCTGTACTCAGGATCCGAGTCCACGCCTGTGCTCAGGGTCTGTGTTTAAAGTCCGCGAGTTCTTTAGCCTCTTGGGGTCTTAAGTCTTGCTGCTCTCAGGAGCAGGCCCTGGTGATGCCAGATAGCCTGCCAGTGACTTAATGGGTGCCCCAAACTTGCTCTAATTCTTTTGCACTGGCTTTGGCACTGTAGGTGGTGTGGGTGGGGAGGGGGTTGCTCAGCTCGCGTTTTAGTGAGAGCTGTTTCAACCCTTTATAGCATGGAAATGCCCCGATTCCACGTACCTTCAATACTACGCCCTGTTGTGGGGTCCCTTCGTTCGTCTCGATTTGTTTTTATGTCTTCTTGAGGAGTCCTATATGTGTGGGTTAGGAGAGGTCAAGCAGCTGCTTTTTACTCTGCCACCATCTTAACCTGGAAGCCTCTTCTTGGTGAAAGCTGCACCTGACTGAAATTATAATGCAATTTTTATAGGGCACAAGATACAAAGCAAACAATGTTCATTAATGAGACCTTACTGGAGCAAGCAACCCTTATCATCTAGAAGCTATATTCCTCATTAGCATGGGGTACAGGACATTCCATTGTATATCTTACCCTGGACTGGCTGCTAGTGAGTAAGTGAGTTACTTTCTCATGGATCCTGACTGTGTTGTTTTCCTTTTGAGCTGACTGACCACAGGAAACCTCATTTCTGATTTGAACTTTCCCCAGGGAAAAAGGTTTTCTGGGATGAGAGAGAGAGAGAGAGAGAGAGAGAGAGAGAGAGAGAGAGAGAGAGAGAGAGAGAGAGAGAGAGAGAGAGAGAGAGAGAGAGATAGTGTGTGTGTGTGTGTTAGTTGATTGGCTTTACAATGGTAACAAAGGAAAATGAGGAGTTCCAGACTAGAATAACAAGGAGGGCTTTAAAGTGGTCACAATGGTCCCTAAAGGGAAAGATCTAGCCAAGGGCTGGGCCACCTAGGTAAAGGACTTTAGCCTAAGGGGAGAAACCATTGGAACAAAAGAGATACTTAACCCCTGATGGGATTAGCCATCCCTATTTAAACTACTTTAAGGTCTATTGTTAGTCTGAGACTAATGAAGTCAGACTTTCCCTCAGGGAGAAACAAGGTCAACCTGGGTGCTTTCACCTTTAAGATAAGTAAACTGGGGATCATTAAATCATTCTAGGCTACAAGTTTGGTGGCTTCTAGATTCCATGTTGACATGCTACAATTAAAAGAGGGGCTCTTAATCATAAGTCCCAAAATTTGGTTGAACAAAAATGTTTTTTTTTGCTTTTCAATATACTTGGCTTCCTATAGAATCCCACGGGTGGAGCAGTGCGAGATGCAGAAGGGTTAAGAGCCACGGACGGAGCTGAGTAAGTCTAGCTAAGAAGCATTTAAAAAGGACCCCAGGCACAGGAGGCTAAAGCCTTAGCTCTCTTCCTCTGCAAACTACCACGGGGCTGCGATGCTTCAAAGATGGAGCAGCTTAGCATCTAAGTTAGAGCTGAGCCCCGTGCCCGAAAGAGGCTGAGGGTTCATGGAGCAGACATATATGTGGTTCTTGGCTGGCTCCTTTAAAGAAATCCCCTGTCCTTTTATTTTCACCGAGATTCGGCTTTTCACACAACTGTGCCCTAGGACCAGCCCCAAGGTGGACACAAAGAAGGGGCGGGGCCTTCCCTGGTCCCGTGGCTGTGCGGCTGCGCCTGACTCTTGGTCACGTGTCTCTGGGCGTGCCTGTATGTGTAATCCGTCCCGAGTACAGAGCCTCTGAGGCGGAGCTCGGTTAGGTTTGTTAGACTGTGTGTATAGTGAGATACGGAGAGGTCCCCCCAAACCAGACTCTCAAGACCTTCCTCCCCCGCTCCGCCCCTGCGTGCTAACGGCCACACGTGACGTAGCTGGTCACG
>NC_058134.1:291225809-291263574 GCF_016433145.1 Gracilinanus agilis | reverse complement strand
TGTCTTCTTGAGGAGTCCTATATGTGTGGGTTAGGAGAGGTCAAGCAGCTGCTTTTTACTCTGCCACCATCTTAACCTGGAAGCCTCTTCTTGGTGAAAGCTGCACCTGACTGAAATTATAATGCAATTTTTATAGGGCACAAGATACAAAGCAAACAATGTTCATTAATGAGACCTTACTGGAGCAAGCAACCCTTATCATCTAGAAGCTATATTCCTCATTAGCATGGGGTACAGGACATTCCATTGTATATCTTACCCTGGACTGGCTGCTAGTGAGTAAGTGAGTTACTTTCTCATGGATCCTGACTGTGTTGTTTTCCTTTTGAGCTGACTGACCACAGGAAACCTCATTTCTGATTTGAACTTTCCCCAGGGAAAAAGGTTTTCTGGGATGAGAGAGAGAGAGAGAGAGAGAGAGAGAGAGAGAGAGAGAGAGAGAGAGAGAGAGAGAGAGAGAGAGAGAGAGAGAGAGAGAGATAGTGTGTGTGTGTGTGTTAGTTGATTGGCTTTACAATGGTAACAAAGGAAAATGAGGAGTTCCAGACTAGAATAACAAGGAGGGCTTTAAAGTGGTCACAATGGTCCCTAAAGGGAAAGATCTAGCCAAGGGCTGGGCCACCTAGGTAAAGGACTTTAGCCTAAGGGGAGAAACCATTGGAACAAAAGAGATACTTAACCCCTGATGGGATTAGCCATCCCTATTTAAACTACTTTAAGGTCTATTGTTAGTCTGAGACTAATGAAGTCAGACTTTCCCTCAGGGAGAAACAAGGTCAACCTGGGTGCTTTCACCTTTAAGATAAGTAAACTGGGGATCATTAAATCATTCTAGGCTACAAGTTTGGTGGCTTCTAGATTCCATGTTGACATGCTACAATTAAAAGAGGGGCTCTTAATCATAAGTCCCAAAATTTGGTTGAACAAAAATGTTTTTTTTTGCTTTTCAATATACTTGGCTTCCTATAGAATCCCACGGGTGGAGCAGTGCGAGATGCAGAAGGGTTAAGAGCCACGGACGGAGCTGAGTAAGTCTAGCTAAGAAGCATTTAAAAAGGACCCCAGGCACAGGAGGCTAAAGCCTTAGCTCTCTTCCTCTGCAAACTACCACGGGGCTGCGATGCTTCAAAGATGGAGCAGCTTAGCATCTAAGTTAGAGCTGAGCCCCGTGCCCGAAAGAGGCTGAGGGTTCATGGAGCAGACATATATGTGGTTCTTGGCTGGCTCCTTTAAAGAAATCCCCTGTCCTTTTATTTTCACCGAGATTCGGCTTTTCACACAACTGTGCCCTAGGACCAGCCCCAAGGTGGACACAAAGAAGGGGCGGGGCCTTCCCTGGTCCCGTGGCTGTGCGGCTGCGCCTGACTCTTGGTCACGTGTCTCTGGGCGTGCCTGTATGTGTAATCCGTCCCGAGTACAGAGCCTCTGAGGCGGAGCTCGGTTAGGTTTGTTAGACTGTGTGTATAGTGAGATACGGAGAGGTCCCCCCAAACCAGACTCTCAAGACCTTCCTCCCCCGCTCCGCCCCTGCGTGCTAACGGCCACACGTGACGTAGCTGGTCACGCACCAGCCCCTCCCAACAAAAAAAAAAAAAAAATGGGGCGTTGGCTCGCCAGCGCCGCCTTGTGGTTGGCCTGGGGCAGCTTCACGTTTGCCACCTACAAGAGATCCTTCTCGTTCTGGGAGAGGAGTAAGCCCACCCCTCGGGCTGATCTCCCGGGACAGGGGGTCTGAGCACGCCAGAAGAGGGGTAGAGGGCCCAGCCCGAGCAGGAGTACCCGCCCTCCTCAGGAGCCCGGGCGATCGCAGGCCGCAGCCGCAACCCTGGCGGTCGGCCTGGAAGGGCGTAACCGGGCTGGGGCAGGGAGGGAGGGAGGGAAAGGCCGCACGATTTGAGTTAGAAGAGGATAGGGTGGAGGGGGGAACCTGGCAACGAGGGACTGGGAGGCCGAAGGTAACTCCATCTGCGCATGCTCCCAGGCCGGAGCGCCATTGGCTAGTCCTCTTAAGCAGATTTCCCGTACTGCACTAACCAATTATTTTGTACTTTATTAACTTGATGATTTTCTTTACAATTGAGCTTAAGTATTCTCCTTGTGGGGGGATGGCTTTGCATAGTGCTTGTGGTTACGTGGTAGGTTCAGCTTGTCTTGCTTCATTTCTGTAATTGTATTGCTTGTGTGCACCGAGAAATGGAGGCGGTAGAGATTGGGAATCACTTAGGACCAGGAGAGGAATTGATAAGCAGCCGGAGCCTCCAGCCTCCAGTCCCGATAATGAATCGTTTCTGTTTGCATAGATTGTGGGACGGCACCTCGGGGGAATGTGATTTCTGGGTCTCGAATTGTAGGAGGCCACGAATCTCAGATTGGAGCATGGCCATGGATAGTTAGCCTGCAGTTTGTAAAAGTTGTAAACAAATCCATTCATTTGTGTGGGGGATCTATCATTAAAGAAACGTGGGTCCTCACAGCAGCCCACTGCTTTAAACTTTCCAGGTAAGCAGGCTATGATGGTCGCAAGACAAATGTTTTAAATGATAATGTTTCCCCCTTTTGGAGCTCCTAACCTTTCGTTTTAGGTTGAATGCTAAGTGAGGAGGGTTCTGCCACAGGTTGTAGAGAATGAGTGACAACAGAATATGAGTTCAAAACAAAACACTTAACTCCATGGAGACTAGTGGTTTAATTTAATGTTATAAACAATTACTGTCCCTTTGGGGGCAAAGAAACTTCTTACCCGGATCTTTCACAGGTAAAATAAAATCTATTTACTTGTGAGCACACAAGTAAAAAGCAACTTGATTTAATTAAGACAGGTTATGATAAGCATAAAAGGTCTCATTTCACCCCAATGGGATTATTCAACTTTCCCCACCAAATTTAGGATATTTTAAAACATGCTTTACATATTTTGGCCAATTAAAAGATATGGTGGAAGGAAAGGAAAGAAATAAGGAAAAGATGATAGCTATAGTGTCAAAGAAATGATGGCTTACAGAATACACTGGAACAAACCAAACCAGACTATTTTCTCTTTCTAACCCTGCCCCCCACCAAACAACAACCACCTGACAAGCACCCTGTATCTGCATGTCTCCATTCCTTTCCTTTCATTGTTTCTTGTTCCTAAAGTCTAAATAAAAACAAAAATACATTTATTAAACACCAACTTAACATCAGCAAAGTATTACTTTAGGCCAGAGGTTCTTTATCTTTTTTATGTAATGGACTCCTTTGTCAGTCCTTTGGATCTTTTCTCAGAATCATGTTTTTAATTACCTAAAATAAAACAAATGGGATTAAAAAGGAAATCAATTATATTGAAATATAGTATTCAACATAGGTATTTTAAGAGCTACAAGGGGCAACAAGGTGGCTCAGTGAATAGAGTGCTAGGCCTGAAGATGGGAGGTTCTGGGTTCGAATTTGGTCTCAGATACTTGCAAGTTATGCCACCATGGGCAAGTCAGTCCCCATTGTCTAGCCCTTACTGATACTTAGTATTGATTCTAAGACAGAAGATAAGAGTTTTAAAAAAGTTCACAGACTTCAGGTTATGATCCTTGGATCCGGACACTGAGGAAAATGGAAAGTTATAGAAGGCCCCTGTTCTCCAGGATACACCTGATCATATGTACAATATTACACACAGTATTGCATAATGATAAAGTAATATGTGAGGTTTTGAGCAGAAGTGTTACCAACCAAAAGGATCAAAGAAATTTGATTTTGAATTTATAGGATGAGTAGGACTTTTAACAGAGGGAGAGATAGGAGAAAAACATTTTTTAAGTTAATTGAATGCAAGATCCATGTCTTATCTATACTTGTCAATTATATCAGTTTTATATAGTTTTACATCTCTCCCAGCCATCTCCTTTTCACTCACCCAACAACTAGCCATTTTCTTAGCTTTGAACTGTTGAAAGAGCTTCAGAATTGGATTCCTGGTTTCTGTTCTCTTCCTTCTTTCTATCCATCTACCACACAGCTGCCTGAATAATATACCTAAAGCATGACCTGACTAGGCTACTCTCCTCGAGAATTTTTAATGCTGTACTTGTTACTTGACATTTAAAGGGCTTTGAAAACTCTGTCTTCAGCCTACCTGCACATATCCTACACCACCCCCTTTATGAACTCTATGGTACAAACAAAATGGCCATTATTTGTGGTTTCCTGAACTTAACATTCCATTTCTTTCATTTATGACTTTGCACAAACTTCCTCTTTCTCTAAACGAATTAAAGAGAACAACTTTATTGAACTAGCAGGACTCTAAAAATGTCAAACTCTAGAGACTGAGTTTTGGTTTGGAGGAAATTTAGGTTCAGATCTCTGTAGTCTGAGGTAGCACTTGGAGTTAGGAAATGACTTCTGTCTTCCCTTTTAATCTGGTTATCTAGTAGCAAATGTAGATAAGAGAGACTGAAAAAGAGACAAAGACACATACACAGAGAAGAAGAAAGACACAGAGAGATATCCAGTGTAGCAAATTGAAAATATGAAAGAGTTAAAAAGGAACTGCTATAAGAGTAGAGATACAGTCTCCAGAGAAAACACAGATATAGGAATACAGTCACAGCTTCAAGGAACATGATCCTTTGTAGCAAAGAAGACCTGCTATGGAAAGGAGTAAACCCTGGAATACCAAGGACAAATCCAAGGGGAGCTGCACAAGTTGTCTCTGAGGAGAGAATGAACTTCCAGATCCTTCAGAACAGGAGCTGTGCATGGCCTTTGCCTCACAGTATCCTGCTTCAATCACTACATTTGACCCCATACTTCCCATGGACATTGTGAATTTATTAGAGAGTGTGCCCCATGTTTTAGGGGAGAATGCTCTCTAGCTACTGTTTTTCACTAAGCCATATTAGTAAATGCTTTTGCTAAGAATGAATTATGTCTGCTATCTCATGGTGAAAGAGAATCACATTGGTGAGGCCTCATGAGCTAGAGGTTACCCCTAGAACTCCAAGCAGCAGCTGCCCTCTGAGGACCAAAGCCACGAGTATAAGTGGAAGTTGGGAAGGAGCCCAGAAGGGAGTGTTACACAGTCAATAAACAATGTAACAAGCATAGATATTAATTTATAAAAATCCTTTTAAATTTCCACACCTATAACATAAATTAACATCCTTAAATTGATTCACTGGTGTAGATAGCAGCCAATTTGTGCTTGCCTGTTCATTGTGACTCTTGTTCATGTTCATATTTCTCTTCACTTTCTCCTGAAAGAGCAAGGGTAGCAGTGGATAATGCTGACATTTGCCTGCCATTCCTTACCCTCACCATGCAACCAACCTATCCTCTATTCCCATGAAATAATTCTTTGACAACATCTTTTAATCTTGTTTTTAAAAGTTCATCGTTTATGTATTTCAGCCTGTACATGCCCATCAGAAGCACCTCCTGCACTCTCTGTGATACTCGTTTTTAATTGGGGTCATTAAAGGAACTTTGCAATTTCCTAAAGTCAATCCAGCCTGCCTTCTTTTTCCTATTCCACTCTGTGCCCACAGATATATGTACAGATGGATAAGCTCTATAAACTTTCCATCTAAATGAATGTTATAATCAAGGCATCTTGATAATCTTCATGCACTTGGTCTTTTCTGTCTGGGTGGTCAGGCCAAACTCTTTTGAATGGTTATGGCTGTCTTCCAGGATGCTCTTCACTGTTCTGGGGCTTGATGCAACTAGCACAATGTCACCTGCAAACAGGAACATCTGGAAGACCTTGCCATCCACAAGGGATCAAACTTGGACTCAACACTGAATCTTCTGCATTGCAGTGTGAATACTTTGGGTGAGCATACATCTCCCTATTTTATATCTCTTCTGATGTTTGTAATTAGAGGCTCATTGAACTGGTTTATTTGTGGTGTTATATCTTTCAAAAAATCTTGAATGATTTTGATGTATGGATTAACTTGAAAAAAATCCTTTAAAGCAGCAGATTTATTATTTTATGGAATCAAAGATTTTCTTAATTAAGAAATAATAAACAACAGAATCCTACATTTTCTACAAATTTTAGACAATTGTGAAATGGTAAAGATGTGGTTCACCGTTGATTATCACTTATAAAAAATTGTTCTAGGCTACTATTCTCATAGAACATGTTCTTAATTTGTGTATAGATGTCTTGCATAAAAGATTTTGTATAGATAGCTGAGAATAAGAGAATAGGTATGTAGCTTAGTAGTTGTTTTTATTTTCTCAGTCATCTTTTTTTAATAAATTCTGAGTTTACTTCTTCTACATATCTAGTATATTCCCCATTTTCAGATACCTGGTATATCAATACCTTAATGCTTTCATTATAGTGTTTTCTCTGGCATGTATCTTCTCCGTATTACTTCATCTAATCAGGCTTTGTTTTTCTTTTTTCCCCCCAATTTGGTTTTCTTTGGTGCCACATTTTCCCTCTTTTTTTAAAAAAATTTTCCTTGTGGTTACATGAGTCTTTAAAAGTTTTTTAAATATAACTTTTGTTTTATTTTAAAAAATATTTTTCCATAGTTACATGATTCATGTTCTCTCCCCCCTCCTGGAGACAAGCAAATTCCACCTGGTTATTTATACATACTGCTATGGGAAACATGAGAAACTATACAGAGAGTAGGGTCTGATGCAGAGGTTTGTTTAATCCACCTCCTCCATGCAGGATCACTCAAAAATCTATTTCCATATTATTCATTTTTATAATAGAGTAATCTTTTAAAACCAAAACCCCAAATCACATATATAAATCATACATAAGTGAGAAATCATGTTTTTCTTCTGCGTTTCTACTCCCACTGTTCTTTCTCTAGATGTGGATAGTATTCTCTCTCATAAGTCCCACAGAATTGTCATGGATCATTGCATTATTCTTAATAACAGAGTCAATCACATGTGATCATCCCACACTGTTTAAGTCACTGTTTACAATGTTCGCCTGGTTTTGCTTATTTCACTTCACATCAGTTCATGGAGGTCTTTCCAGTTTGTTGTTGTTTTTTTTAGACCCTTACCTTCCATCTTGGAGTCAATACTGTGTATTGTCTCATAGGTGGAAGAGTGGTAAGGGTAGGCAATGGGGCTCAAGTGACTTGCCCAGGGTCACACATCTGGGAAGTGGCTGAGGTCAGGTTTAAACCTAGGACCTCCTGTCTCTAGGCCTGGCTCTCAATCCACTGAGCTACCCAGCTGCCCCCCTTTCCAGTTCTTAAAGAAATCATCCAGTTCATCATTCTTTATAACACAATAATATTCTATCACCATTGCTGGGTGTAGAAGGGGGATTACCAGCAGTCCAGTTCCCCTTGGGGGCAGTACAATTGAGTGAAAATGGAGTGAGAAGAGCCAGTAGGTTTGCAGTGGCTGATCTGAAGTGCCATCTGCTGATTTTAATTTTTATATCATTTTTCTCAAGATTACATCAATGTTGGCATGAATTCCATTCCCAACATACATCTTATCTTTGGAGACAGTGTGTTAGGTGTGTTTGACATATCTCTTGGGCCACACTGGTGAGAAAGCACAGACCTTTTCATGGGAGACAATTTCTTCATATTTCATTCATTATTCTTTTAAGTTAAATTACTGTACCAAATCGGATCTGGGATGGGGAGACTTGGAGACTGTTCTGGCCTGTTCTTGCAGGCACCTGTGTATGGGAATCTGAGTTAGAGATTTAAAATCTTTAACATTAACTCACTATATGCTGGTTTGTTGTGAAGTGACTTCTAGGGGAAGTTTCTGTATTATGGGGATTTATTTAGGAGTTTATTTTGGGATAGAGTATAGTCTGTGACTGTGGTTGTTCTTGCCATGAACCTGTATTGTTTTTCTGTGTTTCCCTGGGGCTGAATAAAAACACTAATTGCAATGGTCAGTAAAAGGGAATGCTAGTGAGAAAAGAGTCACATAGGGGAAACTGAGTGAGAAATTTCCATCCTTCTGACACCTGCTTTGCGGGTTCCAGAACAGGTGACGAGCTATGCTAACCATCATGGGCTTTGATGGCTTCCTGCAACCATCATATACCACAGTTTGTTCAGCCATTCCCCAATTGAGGGACATCCACTCATTTTCCAGTTTTTTGTCTCTTTGGTGCCATTGGGAGGACCATTGATACTGGGTGATGTATAGTAATCCTTGATAATGAAAACAGATTGTAATAATAGCACTCTTGATGCATTTTCTCATTTTTCTTCCGTTTTTTGCTTCCTTCCATTCTTTTATTCTTAAATGCCCTTGATAGGGTTTTGTTTAGTTAAGTCATTAGCCAAGTTTTCTTTTAAATACTTTTTATACCCTACTGATACTCTCTGCTTTATCAGATGATATTGTAAATGATCATTATCAAACTAAATTTTTATAAATTAGTTTATAGTCTAAACTTATATCGACGATGGACACCATTCTGTGCTTGGCAAGTAAACCAAATGTCAACAAACTTCTGTATAAAATTATTGTGATGGGGGGCAGCTGAGTAGCTCAGTGGATTGAGAGTCAGGCCTAGGTTCAAATCCAGCCTCAGACACTTCCCAGCTGTGTGACCCTGGACAAGTCACTTGACCCCTATTGCCCACCCATACCACTCTTCCACCTAAGAGCCAATACACAGAAGTTAAGGGCTTTAAAAAAATAAAATTATTGTGATTAATGTTTTTTTTTAAAAACTTGTAATTTTTTTATTATTTTAATTCAATTTTATTTTCATCTTCAAATTCTTTGCCTTCTATTTCTTCTTCCTTCTCTCATTGAGAAAGCAAGAAACACAAAACTTATTGTAGAAATTTATAGTCAAATAAAATAAATCCCCCTTTTAACCATGTCAAGAAAAAATATATGCCTTAATTGTACTTTTGAGTCCATTACCTCTCCGCTAAGAGGTGGGTAACTTGTTTCCTTTCCTTATGAGTACTCTGGAATTGTGGTTTGTCAAGAGTTCCCAAGTTTTTCAAAGATGTTTCTAGCCAAAATATTGTTGTTACTAATAAACTGTTCTCCTGGTTCTACTCACTTTGCTTTGTATCAATTAATAAAAGTCTTTACCAGTTTCTTTGAAACCACCTCCCTTGTCATTTCTTAAAGCAAATAATATTTTATTATATTTATATACCATAAGTTATCCTTCATTTGGTGGCCATCTTCACAATTTTTTTGCTTCTATGAAAAGAGTTGCTATAAATATTTTTATTCATATGAATCCTTTTCTTTTGATGTTTTTAGGGGAGCATAGACCTGGTAGTGTTACTGCTTTCTTTAAAGATAAAGTTTAGTGGCTTTTTGGACATAGTTCTAAAACACTTTCCAGAATGTCTGGATCAGTTCATAGCTCTACCAACAGTGCATTAGTGTACTTGTTTTTCCACAACCCCTCCAGCCCTTTTTGAGACATTCTTTATTCACATAGCCATTGATACCCAGATATTTTCCTCTGAAAATGGCCTATTTCTATCTCTGGACTTTTATCTTTTGGGGAATGGCTCTTATTTTTATAAAATTTGTATGAATTCTTTATATATCATAGAAGTTTATTGCAAAGATTTTTATCCAGTTTTCTTGTTCTCTTCTAATTTTAGCTGCATTGTGCAGGTTTAGTTTGTGCAAAAACTTTTATCATGAACTCTTCTCCTATCCATAGATCTGACAAGCATTTTCTTTCGTGACCTTCCAATTTGTTTATGCCACCCACTATGGCTAAATCACGTACCCACTTGGAGCTTATTTTGTACAGTGTGAGATGTTGGTCTATACCTTGTTTCTGCCAGACTGCTTTTCCATTTTCCCAATATATTTTTTTAAACCTTTAACTTCTATCTTAGTTGGTAAAGTCTATGCAGTGGTGGTTAAATAACTTGTCCAGAGTCATACAACTAGGAATCTAGATTTGAACCCAAGACTTCCTGTCTCTAATCATGGCTCTCAATCCACTGAGCCACTTTGCTGCTCCTTTCCCAATAGTTTTTGCCAGATACTTAGTTCTTACACCAAAGACCTGGGATCTTTGGGTTTTTGAAACATGAAGCTACTGTACTCAGTTATCTCTGACCTAATTCTGCCATTCATCCTCTCTGTTTCATAATTCATCTCACATTATTTTAAAGATTACTGCTTTGTAGTATAGTTTGAGATCTGGTAGTGCTATATCCCTTCCATTTTTTTTCATTAATTTCCTTGATATTCCTGATCTTCAGATCAATTTTATTATTCTTTCTAGGTCTATAAAACAATCCTGTGGTAGTTTGATTGGCATGATATTGAATAAGTATTTTATAATTTTGTTCATGTTCCCTATTTATGTCTTGGCAGGTAGACTTCCAAGTGTTTTATATTGTAGTTTGTAGTCATTTTAAATAGAAATTCACTTTATGTGTCTTCATGCTTCATTTGTTGGTAATATATAGAAATGCCAATGATTCTTGTGAGTTTATTTAATATCCTGCAATTTTGATAAGTTGTTAGTTGTTTCAATTAGATTTTTTAGTTGAGTAGTGTTTTCTGAATAAATTATCACATTACTTGCAAAAAGTGGTAATTTTGTTACTTTTTTGCCTGTTTTCTTTCCATTTTCTTCTTCTTATTAATATTTCTTATCTAGCACTATACTGAATGGTTATGGTGATAATGGACATCCTTGATTCACTCTTGGTTTTCTTGGAAAAGTTTTTAATTTGTACTTATTATAGATAATATGCTGGCTTTTGGTTTTAGAAGTATAACACCTCTTATATTGAGAAAGAATTATTTATTCTTATGCTTTCCTAGTGTTTTAAAGAGTAATGTGTTGTATTTTGGCTAGGGTTTTTTTTTGTTTTTTTGTTTGTTTGTTTGTTTTGCTCTATTGTCATGATTATGTGATTTTTGTTGTTTTGTTGTTAATATGGTCAGTGATGTTTTTGATTTTCTTAACCAGTTCTGTATTCCTGGTATAAATCCAGTCTCGTCATAGTATATAATATTTATAATACATTGCTGTTGTCTTTTTGCTAACATTTTACTTATTTTTTGCATCAATATTCATTTGGGATAGTAGTGTGTAATTTTATTTTTTTATTTGAATTTTCCTGATTTAGTTATCAAGACTATTTTTATTTGATTGGACTGCCTTTTTTCCTATTTTTTCAGATATTTTTTGTAGTGCTGTAATTAATTGCTTTTAAAATATTTGATAGAATTCACTATTCACTTTAATAGAGTTCATCTATGTTTTTCCTCCCTTTAGTTTATTTATGGTTCATTTGATTTACTTTTTCTAAGACTGGGTTATTTTATTTTGTTTTGATTTGTTTTGTCTTATTTCTTTTTTAAAAATCCTTACCTTCCATCTTAGAATCAATACTGTGTATTGGTTCCAAGGCAGAAGAGTGGCAAAGGCTAGGCAGTGGAAGTTAACTGACCTTGGGGTCACCCAGCTAGGAAGTGTCCAAGTTCATATTTGAACCCAGGACCTCCCATCTCTAGGCCTGGCTCTCAATCCACTGAGCCACCTAGCTGCTAATAACCCCTAATAAAATAACCCCTAATAGGGGTTATTTAAAGCCCTCTATTTTTCCTGTTCTGTTATCCTGGGCAATTTAGTTATTGTAAATATTCATCCTTTTTATTATATTATCAGTTTTATTGGCATATATTTAGGCTAAATAAATAGTTCCTAATAATTTCTTTTATTTTTTCTTCATTGGTTGTGAATTCACCTTTTTCACTTTTGATACTAATAATTTGGTTTTCTTTGATTATTTTAATCAAGATGGCCCATGGCTTATCTATTTTATTGTATATTTTTTCCTCCAAAAATCAGTTCTAATTTTATTAATTCAATGTGTTTTTTTCCCCAATTTTCTTGATTTCTTCTTTGATTTTCAGGATTTCTATTTCGGTGTTTAGTTAGTGGAATTTAATTTGTGGTTTTCTAGTTCTTTAAAAATTAAATGCTTAGGGGGCAGCCGAGTAGCTCAGTGGATTGAGAACCAAGCCTAGCGATGGGAGGTCCTAGGTTCAAATCTGGTCTCAGGCACTTCCCAGCTGTGTGATCCTGGGCAAGCCACTTGACCCCCATTGCCTACCCTTACTACTCTTCTGCCTTGGAGCCAATACATAGTATTGACTCCAAGACGGAAGGTAAGGGTTTAAAAAAAACAATTAAATACTTAATTTGTTGATCTGCTCTTTCTTTAATTGATGAAACTGTTGTAAATTTTCCCCTAAGTATTGTTTTGTTTGCATTTCCAAAATTTCAGTATGTCGTCTCACTGTTGTCATTATCTTTAATGAAATTTTTGTATCTTTGATTTCGTTTTTGACCCTCCCATTCTTTAGGATTAAGTTATCTCTAATAATTGTTCATCTCTGTTTCAAAAAACCTTTATTGAATATAATCTTTATTGTACAATTATTATTAACGGTATGTTTAGTATTTCTGCTTTTCCAAATTTGCTCGTGAAGTTTTTATGTCCTAATGTGGTCAGTTTTTATGAAGGCACTCTGCACAGCTGAAAAATGGGTACAGCCTTTCAATTCTCATTCAGTAATCTTCAGAGAGCTTTCATGTGTAACTTTTATAAAATTATATTTAAGTTCTTGTTTTCTTTTTTGTTTATTTTTTCCATTAGTTTTCTTTAGGTCCAAAAGAGATAAATTGGGGTCCCACACTATCATAACTTTACCGTTTATGTTTTAGGCTAATTTTATTGATGATGATATCTATTCTATTATTCGGCTAGGTTATGCCATTTAGTAAAAATATGTTTAGTATTTATATTGATTTATGGTTCATGGTTCCTTTCAGTATAAAGGAAGGAAATGAATAAACATTTATATATCACTTTCTATGTGCCAGACATAGCATGTCTAAGCTCTTTTAACAGATAATATTTGAAATGTCATTCTCTTTTAATTAGGTGTGTTTTTGCTTTTTATTTATCTGAGCTATCCTTACTCTGCTACATCTCTTTATTTTAGCTCTGTGTATATCTTCCTGTTTCAAGTGTGTTTCTGTAAATAATATATTGTTGGATTCTGCTTTCTAATCCATTGCTTTCTTCTTTTATGGTTGAGTTTCTTTCTTTAACATCACAGTTGTGTTGTTAATTGTTTTCCTCTACCCTTTCTCATACTTTTATTTCTCTTTGTTTTCTGCTTCCTCTTTCATTTTGTTTTGCTTCTAATTAATCTATCCCTTAGTCTGCCCTTCCTCTTTTTTCTCTCCTTCCTTTTAACTCCTTCCCTGGGACCTATGTCCCTGTTTGGTGAAATATATTTCTGTACTCATCTATATGTGTGTGTGTCCATATTTTTCTTTTCTTTGAACAGTTCAGAGTTCAGATATCATCTGTTTCACCCACTCCTTCCTACTTGTTTTATGGACTTACATTTGCATACCCCAGTTATGTAAGCAGATATCTCCCCTCATTCTTCTTTTTCCTTCTCCTGCCCTAGCCAATGTTCCCTGTTCCTCTCCCTTACTATTCTTCTTTTAAAGTCACCAAAACATCACAGTAACATTCCCAGTCCCTTTATCTAATTAGATTTTCACTCTGACTTCTGATAATGATTCTTTTTTTTTAATTTTATCTTTATTCAAATAAAAAATTTACATATAAGTTTTCCAATGTTGTCTCCTTCCTCTCTTCCCTTGCCCCTTCCACAGTTGACAAGTAATTCCACTGGGTTATACCCGTATTAAATGATTGAGTTCTGAGGGATGGGTGTTTCACCAAACAATTTAACCTTTAGTTTCTTATATAGTAGCTTGTTTAGATTTACTTTTTAATGTTTTACTTGATTTTGTGTTTATATGTCAAGCTTTCTATTCTACTTTATGTAATCAAGAGTTCCTGGATGTTACAATTTTCTTCCTTTAATATTATACTCAGTTTTATTGGGTGAGTTATTCTCAGTTGTAAACTTAGATATTTTGTCTTCTGGAATATCACATTCCAAGTTCTCTACTTCTTTATAGTTGTGGCTACTATAACTTGTATGAAGGTCCTGCTGCCTCCTTAGTACTTGAATTATTGGGGTTTTTTTTGCCTGTTATGTATTTTTTCTTTGACTTGAGAACTCTGGATTTTGAATACAATATTCCTTTAAGTTTTCATTTTGAGATTTCTTTCAGGACATGACTGGTAGGTTCTTTCTACTATCTCTAAGAGAGCTGGGCAGTTTTCTTTTGTGACTTCCTGGTGTATGACCTCTAGACTCTTTTTTAGTTATAGTTTTCAGGTAGTCCAGTGAGTCTTCATGATCTTTTTTTCTTAATCTTTTTTTTTTACTATGAGATACCTTATAGTTTCTTTTTTTTCAGTCTTTTTACTTTGTTTTACTATTTTCTATTGTCTCATGAAGTAACTAATTCCTATTTCATCAATTCTAATCTTTGGGGATTTAATTTTTGGACTTCATGCCAAGCTGATAATTTTTTTTCTAAATCCTTCTCCTGTAGTTCCCATATTTCCCCATTAGTGCTTCATCTCTTCTAGTAATTCTGGTTGAATTTGTACCAAAGCTTCATTTTACTTTGAGGCTTTGCTTATACATGTTTTGAGTCATTCTAGGTTTGTGACTTAAGTTTTTGTCATCATGGGATTCTTTTTGTGTTTGATAATTCTTCCAGTCTCGTTCCTAGCTTTGGGCTCTATATACTTCTATATGGGATTACTGAGCTGAGCTTCTCCCCTCTTGCATCCTTCTGCTGCTTACTTTTGAAGTATTGAGTGGTATTGAGTGTCATGTTATTTCAGTTCTCAGGGCAGCCCAGGCTGGGGATTTAGTGCTTACAAAGCGATGTGATCTGAAGCTGTCTATTCACTGCTCTTCTGATTTGATTTCTGCAAGTTCCTGACCCAGATTTGATTCAGAGCAAGACCTCTGTAGACTTATCCCTGGTTGGAAGTTTCAATAGTGTTACTGGACTCAGCCACTGAAAGAAATGTAGGTTCTCATTTGGTCTGGGATTCTCCCCCAATTATTCACTGAAACTAGGAGGAAAGCAGGGAAGCCAGGAGGCTGAGATGAAGATGGAAAGAATTCCAGCCATGGGAGACAGCCAATGAAAATATTCAGAGCACTTAATTCACTTAATAACACTTAATCGGCATGGGTGCTAAGCTACAATGGCAGAGGAGGTACATGAATCCACCTGATCTCTACCAAATTACCCTCCAAACAATTTTGATAAAACAATTTTGATGTCTGAGAAAGAATTCCAGAGTGACAGAACCCACAAAAGGGCTATGTGAAACATTTTTTTAGGCCAAGAAAACTTAGAAGATTGGCAGGAGTGGTCTGTCCACTTCATGGGAATAGAGACCAGAGCAATGTCCCAAGGCAGGCTCCACCTTGGCAAACCAGCACAGGCCTTGGGGCAGCTCAGTCAGCAGCAAAAGCTTCTGGAGTTCTCAGCCACAGATGATTAAGGGGGTTGGACAGTTGATTAGAAAGAGATTACAAGGGTCCCTCTGTTGGTTCTGTGGGCAGGACTCAGTTGCATTGCCCATTCTCAGATCCAGGTTGCAGTCCCACAGTGAGGAGGAACATATACACTAGCTCTTGAGGCCACAGTGGAGAAGGGACCCTGGTCACAGTTCCAGGAAAGAGTGCTTATGGTTGCTCACAGATCAGAGCACAGGCTAAGAGTGTATTAAAGACATTTTTCCTTAAATCATACCATCTTGGAAAAATGGAAGATATAAGCTAGCTCTGAAGGCAGCTGTGCAAAGAACCTAAAGTTTGGGACAGTGCCGCTTTTGCCACAGGAGTGGAGCCTACTTATAACAGTTTACTTAAGTTAAAAGACAAGAAAAAAGTTGGAAAATGAGCAAACAACAAAAAAAGAAACTCAACACAAAAAGTTATTTTGATGGCAAGACAGACCAAAACACAAACTCAGAAGCAGACGGAAAAGTCAATAGTACTGCATCTAAAGCCTCAAAGAAAAATGTGAATTTGTCTCAAGCTCCAAAAGACTTCTAGAGGAGCTCTCAAAAAACAAATAAGGGAGGTAGCAAAAAGATTGGCAAAGAAACAAGAATAATGCAGGAAAATCATGAAAAAAATGTCAAGAGCTTGGTAACAAAGGCACAAAAAATATTGATGAAAATAGTAACTTAAAAAACAGAATAGGCTAATTGGTAAAAGAGGCATAAAAATCTTCTGAAGAGAACTCTATTTTCTGCCTCTTTTTGTATCTCCAAGCACCTCCAGCACTATGTGCTTGGCACATAGTAGGTGTTTAATATTGATTGATAGAGTGACTGAGATGGAATATCTTGTGCTAAGAACAGAAAGGAGACCAGACCAGAGGCCAATTCGAAGAATTCTAAGGAAGGGTGTAAGTATGAAGTATAAGAAGATCAGAAGGGTAAGAAGGAACCAGGTCATGAAGTGTTTATAAGAGGCCACCAAGAGTTATTTGAGTTTATTGAATGGGAAAAAGGTGGTAGGGACAGGCTGGAGAGGAGGGGGCTTAACATGGTAAGACTGACACTATTTTTTTCCCCCATATTTGTCATTGTTATAAGAGCACAGTGATACAAAGCCAAAACTCAAAAAGTAAACTATAAATACACTGATATGGAAGATAGTATGCTTTGATCCACATCTGTCTGACTCTAATAGTCCTTTCTCTGAAGGTGGATTGCATTCACCATCATAAGTTTTTCAGAATTGTCCCAGATTGTTGCATTTCTGAGAGTAGCCAAGTTTTCACAGCCAAGATGATCATTATACAATATGGTACTGTTACTATGTACAATGTTCTCCCAGTTCTGCTTATTTCACTCTGCATCAGTTCATACAGATCTTTCCAGCTTTTTCAGAAATCACTTGCTTATCATTCCTTATAGCGCAATAGTATTTCATCACTCAACATATAACACAATTTGTTCAGCCACTCCCCAATTGATTGACATTCTCTCAATTTCCAATTCTTTGCCACTACAAAAAGAACTGCTATAAATATTTTTGTACAAGTATTTTTTATGATTTTTTAAATTATCTTTTTGGGATATAGACCCAGTTTTACAGGATCAAAGGTATACACGATTTTATAGCCCTTTTGGCATAGTTCTAAATCACTCTCCAGAATGATTGGATCACAACACTAACAATGTATTAGTGTCCCAATTTTACCACATCCTCTCCAATATTTATTTATCCCTTTTCTTTACTGTCATATTGGCCAATCTGATAGGTGTGAAGTGGTACCTCAGCATTGTTTTAATTTGCATTTCTCTAATCAAGAGTGATTTAGAACATTTTTTCATATAATTATTGATAGCTTTGATTTCTTCAACTGAAAATTATTTATTCATATCCTTTGACCATTATCTATTGGAGAATGGCTTATATTCTTATAAATCTGACTTAATTTTCTTTAAGTTTGAGAAATGAGACCTTTATCAGAGAAATGTGTTATAAATTTTCCCCTCAATTTGTTATTTCCCTTCTAATCATGGTTATATTAGTTTTGTTTGTATCAAAATTATTCATTTTATATCTTATAATGCTCTCTATCCCTTGTTGGTCATACATTCTTCCCTTTTCCAGAGATCTGCCAGGTAAACTCTTCTATGGTCTCCTAATTTAGTTATGGTTATCACTTTATATCTAAATCACATGTACATTTTAACCTTATCTTGATATATAGAGTGAGATATTGGTCTATACCTAGTTTCAGCCATACTGTTTTCTAATTTTCTAGCAGTTTTTGTTAAACAATGAAGTCTTATTCCAAAAGCTAGGATCTTTGGGTTTATCCAAACTAGGTTGCAAAAGTCATTTGCCCCTGTATATCATGAATCATCTAATCCAGTGATGGGCAAACTACAGCCTGCAGGCCAGATGGGGCCCCCTGAAATGTTCTATCCAACTGTGGGACATTATTCCTAATCTGACGAATACAAGGAGTAGGATACAATACAATGAAACTTTGAAAGAGTTGCCTTAGAAACAGACTGACAGATGAGCATTTCCTTTCCTTTGGCCCCCTCTTTAAAAAGTTTGCCCATCACTGATCTAATCTATTCCATTGATCCACCATTCTATTTCTTAACCAGTGCCAGACTTTTTTTTAAATTTAAACATTTATTAATAATCATTTTTAACACGGTTACATGATTCATGCTCCTACTTTCCCCTTCACCCCCCGCAACCCCCCACTCATGGCCGACGCACATTTCTACTGGTTTTGTCATGTGTCCTTGATCAAGACCTATTTCCAAATTGTTGGTAGTTGCATTGGTGTGGGAGTTTCGAATCCACACCCTCAATCATGTCCACCCCGACCCATGCATTCAAGCAGTTGTTTTTCTTCTGTGTTTCCTCTCCTGCTGTTCTTCCTCTGAATGTGGGTAGCGTCTTTTCCATAAATCCCTCAGAATTGTCCTGGGTCATTGCATTGCTGCCAGTACAGAAGCCCATTACAAATGCCAGACTGTTTTGATGATTACTGCTTTTGATGATTACTGCTTCATTGTACCGTTTGAGATCTGGTACTGTTGGCCACCATCCCTCATGTTTTTGTTTTTTTTTTTTAATTAGTTCCCTTGATATTCTTGATCTTTTGTTTTTCCAGATGAATTTTTGTTATTATTTTTTCTAGTTCTATAAAATAATTATTTGGTAGTTTGGTATGGCACTAAAGAAGTAAACTAATTTAGATAGAATTATCATTTTTATCTTATTAGTTCAGCCTACCCATGAGCAATTAATATTTTTCTAATTGTTTAGATCTGACTTATTTTGTATGAAAAGCATTTTGTAATTGTGTTCATATAATTTCTGGATTTGTCTTGGTAAGTAGATTCCCATGTATTTTATATTGTGTAGAGTGATTTTAAATGGAATTTCTCTCTCTTGCTGCTGGACTTTGTTGGTAATATATAAAAATGCTGATGATTTATGTGGTTATATTTTATATCTTACAACTCTGCTAAAATGATCAGTTATTTCAATTAGTTTTTTAGTTGATTCTCTAGGATCCTCTAAGTATACTGTCATATCATCTGCAAAAAGTGATAATTTAGTTTCTTCACTGCCTATTTTAATATCTTCAGTTTCTTTTACTTTCATTATTGCTAAAGCTAACATTTCTAGTATAATATTAAAAAATGGTGATGATAATGGGCATCCTTGCTTCATTCCTGAATTTATTGGGAAGGCTTCTAACTTATCCCCATTGCAGATGATAACTTGTTGATGCTTTTAGGTAAATACTACTTATCATTTTAAGACTGGCACTTTAGGGAGATCATTGGAATGGCTGAGCATGGATTGAAGTGGTCAAAGATTTGAGGTAGGCAGGACTAATCACTGAACCACTGCAGTAAGCCAGCTGTTAAGTAATAAGGTCCTGGGGCTAGGGTGATAGAGGCAGGAAGGGGTATATATGAGGAGGTGGAAACAACAGAACTTGGCAGTTGATTGAATATGGGAGTGGAGCTTTGAGAGATCATGAGGAGTTGAGGAGGATTCCTAGGTTGTGAGCTTGAGGGACTGAGAATATAGTAGTACCTTCCACAGCCAAGAGAAATTAGGAAGAAGAAGCAGAGGGGAAAAGGTAAACTGAAATCCTCACTCCAGAGCTTCTGTTTTTATTCTTAATGTCTGGTCCTAAAGGAAGTGTGAGTTGTGGGTCCTAGGAGGGCACCTGGATTTCCAGCCTGTCCTATGCTTAGGGTTTAGGGGAGCAGCAACCTGCATTCTGTAAATGTTTATGTTTTGTTGTTCATTGATAATTTTCTCCCTCCTGGCTAGGTTATCCGCTCTGTGGTTACTAGAGGGTCAGTGCCCTTTCATTCCTCATCTCCACCTCTCTCCACAGTACACTACTTGTGCTTGAGACAGCATGGTAGAATAGAACATTGGCATAGAGTCAAGAAGATCTGGTTCAGTGCCTGCTTGTGATATTTATTAGCTCTGCAACCCTGGACAAGTGGCTTTGCCTCTCTCTAGTTTCAGTTTACTCATCTGTAATATGAGGAACTTAGAACTGATAACCATCCCTTCCACTTTAAAATTGAGTATTTGAGTTATTGTGCACTGTTTATTTGTTTTTTGATGCTATGTGAAGAGTTAAAGTACTGCATTGCAACATTCTTATATACATATTTGGCTCTGGGGAAACCCAGTGCCTTTCAGCAAGGTTGAATTGAAATTTTACATTGAAATATGACAATTCTAAAGGAGGTTGGGTTAGGCAATAAAGGGGGTGGGGTTTAGCTCTATAAGCATACACAGCTCTAAACAAGTGGTGCTACCCTGTAGAAAGAGGTAGAGATGAGGAATAAAAGGTCACTGAATCTCTAGCAACCAAGAGAGAATGACACTGACTTAGCACTTCTGACCTAGCCAGGAGTGGATAAATTACCAGGGTGATAGTGGGACTCAATAACAAATATCCATTAGTGCTATCTCATAACCTGGTGATGAATTAGTATTTCTTTTTTTTTAAAACCCTTAACTTCTATGTATTGGCTCATAGGTGGAAGAGTGGTAAGGGTGGGCAATGGGGGTCAAGTGACTTGAGGGTCACAGAGCTGGGAAGTGTCTGAGGCAGGATTTGAACCTAGGACCTCCCATCTCTAGGCCTGATTCTCAATCCACTGAGTTACCCAGCTGCCCCTGTGAATTAGTATTTCTTCAGACCAATGTTTGTAGAGTTGAATAATTTCTGATTATAGGAGCAGAGATTAAGTAATCTAGGGAGGTTAAATATCAGATAGGAAGTAAGATGCAGGAAATGCCAGGAAGCTGACTCTCACTTGGCCCCTCCAAGTGTTGCTCCTTTGTGGTAGGTATATGTATATTCTACACATTAGGGTGGTCATGATTTGGATCTGTACATTATACCACCTAAGAGATCCTTATCTTCTTTTGAAACAAGATGGAAGCAGAGGATATGAAGCAAGTTGAATGGGGTAGTTGAAAAGGAATTGATATTGGATGAACCTTATCTCATTATAAGAAGCAAAGTCCTAAAATTGGGAGTGGAATAGGACTTGAGACGGATGCTTGAAAAGAATGAAGAGGGTTGGGGATAGTCTCATTGGGAAATGTTGTTTAATTATTCAGTTGTGTCTGACTATACATGACCCCAAGAATTTTGTCCATAGTATTTTCTTGGCAAAGATACTGGAGAGGTTCCTCATCTTCTTCTCCAGAGTGTTCTCATTTTTCAGCCGAGGAACTGAGGCAAATCGGAGTTAAGTGCCTTATTCAGGGTAACATGGCTAGTAAGTGTCTGGGGCTGGATCTCAACTCAGATTTTCCTGATTCCAGGTCTGAAACTCTAGCCACTTGTACCCCCTAGCTGCCCCATGTTATAAATAAAATAGGGACTCTTTGAAATGCTACTATGCTTCTAGGGGATATTGGTTTGGGAAACTGCCTTGTATTCCCCTAGGTAGCTGGTGACTGGGAACACCCACTCAGTCACCTTTGCTTGATGGTATAATGCCCTGTTTCTATATAACAGTGCCCAGGCAGGACCCTTGTGGTCTGGTGGATGAGTAACCCTTTCAGGTCCCACCTGGGTTTGGATTAATTAATAATATTGGGCTCTATTAGCCTTGGATTACGCTGTTCATCTGACTGCGTTGCTCCTTCCCCAAGGGTCATGATATAATGGCCATTCAGGAAGGTACTTAATAAAACTTTATCTATTGATGTTAAATAGGGAAAGGAATAATCAGGAATAGATTGGAGATAGGAAACCCTGTCACTAATAGCTATGATCAATAATCCCTCAGGACTGTAGGCTGTTGTTTCAGTAAGCTGGAGCTAGTGGTTTTCCCTCTTCTGGTTCAGCTTGGCCACTGCCAAACCAGAGGGGGCAATCTGCTCCGTTGGTCCAGATATTGTGATTTCTCTCAGCTTCCTTGTTAACAGTTTGTGATGTCAGCCTGCACAGCCTTTAGGAAGTAACCACCCTTAAGAAAATCCACCCTCTTCTTCTTATACCTCCTACCTCCTGGTTCGCATCTGGGCCCAGAGATATAAATATCTAATGATGATTCAAATGCCTAAAGATTTAGGGAGATTCAGAGAGGATTGATGACCCACAGTCAGAGATCCACAGATCACTGCTCCAAGATCAAAGATCAAAGATCAATGGTCAAAGCTCAAAGCCCAAAGACCTGAGCCCAAAGACCAAAGACTCCTCCCAGATGACTGTTAGGGGTATTTATATCCCCAGGTCAACTGCCTTTGCTCCTGTCCTCACAGCATCCAGGAACATTCCGATGTCTCCAACTGTCTTCACCTGTCAATCAAGGTGAGACTAACAATTCTCAGAGTTTGAATATAACACCCAATAAGAGTCAAGAGTAAGTAAAATTATTATTATAGGGTTATTGTGCAGCAGTAAGTACCCAAGCAAATTTAGATATGAATTTATAGTGGACCTAGTAGTAATTTTTAAAAATTTCATGGTGGGAGTTAACTAGTTGGAGTTTAGTAGACTAGGGTCAGAGGAGGGCAAGGGATTTAAGGGTAGAGATAAGTTTTTACTGAAATAGCTAACCATGGAGTCAAATGATTGACAGGGTCAGGATTGGGTAGGAGGAAAAGTGAATCTATAACAGAGGTGAGAGACTTAGAAATAAGATGAGTTTAAGGTACCAGGAGGTAGAGAACAAGTTCACTGAGGGTTATAGTGTGGAAATAGTAAAGAGTCAGGAGATGGTAGTCAGAGAAGGAAAAGTCAAAGCTTTGGGAGGCAGAATAGTTCCGAGTATGGTGAGCTATGTATCCTCTAGCTGCGTTGGGTTTTTCTTGATCTCTAGGTGACAAAAAGAGGAAGTGTGGAATTAATTAGGGAATCATAGTAAATGGAGTAAAAGAACTCACATAGGATGTTCTGCTACTGAGTGATTCCCAAAAATGTTGTGGTAGGAGCAATATTTGTCACATAAGCTAGGCTACTTTTTTCTTTGAGGAGATTGAAACCATCCTTGAGACTTAAGTGGATTGGGGACTAAGGCTCAGGTTGTTGACACAATTTATTGGTAGACCAACAGAGGAGTTAGGAGCTATTTCCTCAGGCTTGACCAGCAACTTAAAGGGCCAACAAAAGGTGGGCTGCTACACTCAGCTGAGTCAGTACTCTGTCCTCATTGACTATCCTTTCCATGTTAAGGCTAAGTTAGCCTTTTATTCATTGGTTCGCAAGTGTTTCACTTCTTTCCCATTTCAAACCTGAAGTCGCAAGTGTGCCTTACACCAGTTGGAGAGGTTGTACTTTGGAATAGTTACGGAGTTTATCTTTAAGTCTTTGGCCATCCTGAGTTTGGGATGTAATTCTGGCATTCTTTCTGGAGATGACATAGGGAGAAGATGGCTAGAAAGCTGATAAAAGAAGATTATACTTGAGCTACCAGGAGAAGTCTCCAGGACTAGTATCCAGAAAACAAAAGATCCTCCTGGTGGCTGCCCAGGAGTTACAAGAACTCCATGGAATGGGAGTTCATGGTGATGGGATAATTTCCAACTCTCCTTCTCCATCACCCCCAACAGACTTTGAACTCAAGGTGTTTGAGAGCTCTTCCACATATAAAGGTCTTCAGGCCCAACAGACTATCAGGAGTGGAGATTGGATGAATGATACTAGGATGGGTTTTATTGATACAGCCAAGCAGAATATCAGAGGATAGGGAGAGAGACAACAGTGACTTCCTTTGCCCCGCTACCACTCCATGGGAGGAGCAGCCTAGATGCTGCTAAGGTGCAGCGCTAAGGATTTGGATTTACGGAAGGGTTTCCAGACACAGACCTGACATGAAAAGTGTTCTCACTGGTGGAGCATTGGGGTCAGGGGGATGCTATTGGAGAACCCTAATAGTGATGGTTATTCTCTAAAGATAACTTAATAAAGATTTAGGAAAGCCTAGAATATGGTACCCCTTAAAATCTGAAAGTTGGAATTTTAACTGCACCACATCAGCAAGCTTATGGAAGTGTTTTGGCAGCCAGCCTCAACTGGGACTGGGAGAGGCTAAGCCTTAAGAATAACACTGTGCAATGGGGGCCAGGCCTGGGGAGTGGGAGGAGACTGCGCATTCCTCTGGCTACTTGCTCTCTTTCCCTGTGAGAACAAGGAGGCCTGATGCAGAGGGTGTAGTGGTCAAAATGAGGATATTAAGCAATGCAGCCTCTAGTCTGGAGTTTAAAGTTAGTTATTTTTATTTTGGTTGTAGTAAAGATTCCATGTAATTTATGAGTAGTTCTTTGTGGTCACACTGAGAAGGGAAAAACTCTGGGGATATCTATGTATGCACACTACAAATGAGGCCAGTAATACTGTGGAGTGGTTTCACTAGATGTAACCAGACTATTGCAGGGGCCAGTTTGAACGTATCTAGTTAAGTGAATTGAGACAGTTCAAACCTAGAGAAGCTATTGGTTAAAGTGTGTCCATTGAGCTAGGGGTTTCACACATTTTCTTTGTAGTAGATAAAAGAAGTCAAAGGATGTGAGGAATAAAGTTGCTCTTAATTTTAAAATCAAGTGAATTTAAGCTTTTATATTTCTTTTGCAAACACAGCTAGAATCTCAATTGCTTTTTACTTGTGTGTCTACAACAGTTTGGGGGCGTTAGAGGATTGAATCTAGTGTCAACAAGACCTGGGTCCAAATTCTGCCCCTGACACATACTAGCTATGGCCACGTGTGGGTAAGCCATTTAACTTTTTGGTACCCCAGACAGCTCTCTAAGACTTAGGGAGTTTCCACACCAGAGAGTTCTTAATACAGGTGAAATTATTGGTCTGGACAAAAACAAAACAAAGTAAAAAACCTTAAATGAATATTCTTATGGTTGGTGGACTCCAATGGAAAAAACATGTGTGTATATATACATACACACACATAATCTACACATGATACACATATATTACATATGCGAATATATACATATATACACACATATAAAAGAGTCACGGCAGCCTGGAGTTAGAGGGGAATTGGTTTCCAGACTGCCTTTGCAAAGACTAGAGAATATTACTTTAAGTAAGTTCAGTCTAAGAACTATAGATTTCCTCATCCCTGGTTGAGGTTGAAAGAAGCCACTAAGGGCCCCAAAATGTCAGAGCATTGGGTACATGAAAAGTAACTTATTCCTGGATATAATTTATAGCCAACTATAAAATTAATTAATTCCAGGAGCAACATGTTCTAAATGAGGTTAAAATATTTGAACCTATAGAAGGTATCCATTATGATGGAGAGACCCCAAAGGAAGAGCAGCATTGAGAAATGCCCTAGTCTTATTGACTATACTGAGGTTGTGACATGGTTACAACTGACTCACTGATTCTTATGGATATTGATGTAATTGGGTAGGAAAAACTGTTCTGAGAGATATTCCATTTTACTAGCCACTACTTCTACTACAGTCCAGAAAGAAGAGAGTTATTGTTGGAGGACAGACATCTGTATTCTTCCGTTCTCTCGCTCCTTGTTTCTCAACCTATTTTTTTTAAACCCCTTACCTTCTGCCTTAGAATCAATATTGTATGTTGGTTCTAAGACAGAAGAGTGGTAAGGGTAGGCAATGGGGTTAAGTGACTTGCTCAGGGTCGCATTGCTAGGAAGTGTCTGATACCAGATTTGAACCCAGGACCTCCCGTCTCTAGGCCTGGCTCTCAATTCGCTGAGCTACCCAGCTGCCCCTTGCCCCTATTTTTTTTTTTATAGTTTCTCTACCACTTTGCTTTATTAATCTTTGATGCTTTCTTTGGTTTTATGTACTTCCTTTCTTCCCCCTAAAAAGGTTCATTGAATGTGTCACTAAAGATTTTTAGAATCACTAGAAAGTCACAGAATTCTAAAATCCCATTGTTGGAAGGGATTTTAGAGACCATCTAGTCCTACTCCTATCCATGAAGCATCTCTAGCAAGTGCTTGTCTGACCTCTGCTGATATACCTTCAGTAGAGGAGAATATACAAAGTGGAGAGAAAGATTATAAAAGGCTTTCGATGATCATTGAAAAAATACTTTAATTAGTGATCATTTTTCTTACTTTTTTATTTGAACATTGAGTTTATACATCACACGCTTTATTTTTAAAACCTTGCTTTTTGTCTTAGAATTGATACTAAGCATTGATTTCAAGGCAGAAGGGCAAAAAGGACCAGGCATTTGGGATTATGACTTGCCCAGGGCAACAGAGCTAGGAAGTATCTGAGGCCACATTTGAACCCAGGACCTCCCATCTCTAGGCCTAACTCTCAACCACTGAGCCCATCTACCTGGAGCATTTTTTTAATTTTGTAAAATATATTTTGTAAAATAAAAACACTATATGGGCTAACATCACAAAGTTAAGAAAGTCTTGAAATATATATATTTTTAGTTAAATATTCATTGGTAATATAAGGGTATTTGCTTTATTCCAGAGAGCCACAATTTTGGATAGCTGTGATTGGAATTAACAATATTGAACAGCCCCATCTGAAGCGTAAGGAAGTAAAAATTGATACAATCATCATCCATCCAGAATTCAAGCCTAATACCTTTGAAAATGACATTGCACTTGTTCATTTAAAACACCCTGTGACTTATAATAATCTTGTTCGGCCCATCTGTTTGCCAGTTTTTTATGATGCACCAAAAATAACTGAGACCACCCGGTGCTTCATAAGTGGTTGGGGGAAAAGAACAGAAGAAGGTAAATATTGACTAGATTTTATTGATGTGTGATAGACTTTTAGTTCCATATTAATAGTTTAAAAACAAACCTTAGGCTTGATTCTCTTTTTAGTGGTTAGAAAATTCTCTGCCTTTTCCCATTGCAGTCACCTTTTCAAACTTCAAAAATCACATGACTGACCAATGTGAGAATTGGTTTTACTGGACTATTCATACTAGTTATGAGGGTTTTCTTTTTCTTAAAAAAAATTCAGTGAAGAGCAAGTGGGAGGGAGAGATATTTGTAAAAATAAGTAAATTTTTAAAAATATTTATCAGAGGAAAAGAGATCATAGGAGTGAGTATCCCATTAGAGGACATAAATTATGTGTTAACCTCTTTACTGAAGATATGAATTAAGTCTAATGAACTATTTCCTTCCTCCCTCCCCTATCCCCTATTTTAACTCCCCTTAATTCCTGTAAAATCCTTTTTCATGTTCATCAGACCATTATCCCTCTCTCCTTTCTGCCATTCAGTTTTTATACATTTGTTTCTTACTATATTCTTTTGTACCAATGATATGTCTTCAGTACTTTTGATGATGCACATTTTGTATTCTTGGTTAGATTGTAAACCCAGAAATAAGGATCAAAGCTTCTAGGTTTTTATGTCTGTTTTGTTGTTGTTGTTGCTGCTGCTGCTGTTTGTTTTTCCTTCTAGCTTAGGATCAGTTTTAAGACAGAAAAACAGCAAGGACCAAGCAATTGGGTTAAGTGATTTGCCCAAGGACACACAGCTAAGAAATGTCTGAGGCCAGATTTGAACTGACTCCAGGCCACACCTAGCTGCTCTGCTTGTGTTTTTGTGTGTGTGTCCCTCCCCCCCCCCCCCAATAGAATCAACTTAGTCCTCAGTGCTTGGTACCTGATAGTTAACTGAACTGATGAGGATTATCAAAGAAATGAAAAGTGCCTGAGAAATTTATGTTCTATTTGGAAATACTTAATGGCAAAGACTTAGTAAAGTCTTTGCCATTAAGTATTTTCTTTGTCTACATTTGCTGATTAATTGATAAAGGCCATTCCTAAATGAAAACCTTGTGGGCAGATGGGGTGGTAGCATATAAATATAGAGTTAGGACATGCTACTTACCACTTGGCTGACTTTGGACAAATAGCTTACTTAATTTGTTTGGAATTTCATTTCTTCACCTCTAAAGGGAAGGTTGGACTGTGTGGCCTTTTCCAGATCTGAAAGAACCTATAACTTAAGAGCATTTCCCAAGCCACATGGAGCAAAACCTGAATGAACTAGAACACTCTTGCTAAAGTGCAATTTCTTCTGTCCTCTAGTATTGTATCAGAGAAAATACAAATTAATACTCCGTACTTCTTTTTTTTAAAACATTTATTAATATTCATTTTAACATGGTTACATGATTTCCATACTTCTTTTTAAAAAGCAAGTTTCATACTACATCAGCGTACATTCTTTTACTATCAGTATCTATAGTGATAATACTCTACCAATGTGTTCAAAGCTACTCTGTGTTCTTCAGATAACAAAGAAAAATTCATTCATGTTCTGAACACTTAGGAAAGTGCACATTTTAGGAAAATGATCAACATTGAGAGTATTAATAAAAAGAGCCCTAGAGTTAGAGGAATTCAATTAAAATCATGTTTCTCATATGACATGTAACATTTGTGACCTTGGGAAAATCATGTAACCTCCCCAGCTTTCTGTTTCCTTATCTGTAAAGTAAGACTAGATGGCTTCTGAGACCCTCATTCTACTTTAGATCTATGCTCCTAAAATCACGTAATCCGAAATAATTTCTCTTAATCCTTCAGTGTTCTAATTAATTAACATTTTGTAATGCATAAGAATACAATACAGATATTATCAGGGTAGAGATTATTTGAGGAAGATTCCTGACGATGGATTTTAAAAGATGAAAGGAATGGGAGAGGGGAGGAGCCAGGACAAGTTCAGATGCAAGATATGATTTGCAAAGATATAGGAAGAGGCTAGAAAAATCAAGTAAGGGTAAATAGTACAGTGGACAGAATACTAAGCCTGGAGTCAGGAATACAGAGAAGAATAGTTAAAAGGCAGATAATTTAAGAATCCTGATTATGGTTTTAAAATGTTTTGAAATGTCTAGCATTTGAGTAAGCTAATCTTACTCTGTTCTTAGAAAAAAGAATGAGAGTCCTCTCATGAGGCTGGCATTCAGTTAGGCTACTTCTTTTTCCTTTAAACAACTTCATGGTAGAAATGCATAGCATCACTTTCAAAATGAGAGGGGGAAAATATGTTGTTTCCAGGTTTTCCATGTTATACTGTGGCAGGTAGGAATATAATGTCTCAGTATAAACAAAGGGATTTAATTTTGATGAAAAAAACTATAAACTTTTAATAAAAATGTCAAAGTAGGACTTTTCCCCCCAGCAATGTAGAAAGTCATGTATAGGTTATCTAGAATTTATCATAGTAATACACAAATCCAAGAGACAGAGAAGAATCAACAGAATTTAGTGAAGATTAGAAATGAAGTTGAATGGAATTAAAAGCAATTATAAAATCAGGAGCTTAGAAGGAACAGGAGAAATGTTGGTGCCATTAAAGCTAGCAGGAAATTGGAGGAAGATGAAGATTTCATTTGACACCTTATAATATTTCAACTGCTAGTTTCTCGGGGCCCTAGGCTCTCTAAGACTCAGTCACAGAGAAGATAGGGATGGATTTTGGCAAAGGGAGTACCTCCCTGGGAGCTTCATATACAGGTGAAATCACAGATTTAGTTAAAGAATAAACCAAGCCAACCAAGCCAACTAATCCCTAGTCAGGTTTCAGAGTAAATCCAA
Organism: Gracilinanus agilis; assembly: GCF_016433145.1. Classification (NCBI taxonomy): domain Eukaryota; kingdom Metazoa; phylum Chordata; class Mammalia; order Didelphimorphia; family Didelphidae; genus Gracilinanus; species Gracilinanus agilis. The sequence goes on along the minus strand of NC_058134.1, from coordinate 291,234,074 downwards.
ATAGAGATGCCTTGTAGTTATTCTCTACTAAGAATAAGAGAGGTACTGAGAAGTCAGTTGTTCCTGTCCAACTTATTGGGTATTCTAGGTCAGAAGAACCATTCTCTTGGTGAATATCTTAGGTCTGTGAGGAGCATAGCTTTCATCTAGACATACAGCAGCAGTGTGTAAAAGACAGAGAAATCAGACCTATAGCTACTCCTCTGTATTCTTCTTCCCTTCCTTGGGGAAGCCTTCTTTAATAGTCTTCTTTGGATTCAAGAAGTAGCAAAACGAAGATATAAGTAAATTCAAATTTTGTTCTTTGAAAAATTCAGTTACTTTTGTGTCATTGACAAATTTTGTCATTTATTCAGCAAATATTTGGGTAGTGCCTATTGTATACAAAGTGGCACAATGGATTGAAGAGACTAGCACCTAGGAGACAGAAATCAGTCAATAAGTATGTGCCTACTATGTGTCAGGTGTGTGGTAGATGTTAGGGGGGATGCAAATACAAAGAATGAAACATATTATATATAAATATAATGTAGAAAAAAATTGAATGGAAAGTAGTTTGGGAGGATCAGGAAAGACTTCAAGTAGAAGCTGGTGTTTGAGCCACATCTTAAAAGAAGACTATGAGGCTGGAGTAAGTGTGACCAGTGCAAAAGCCCACATACGGGAGGTGGGATGCCATGTGTGAGGAACAGTTTGTCTGGATCAGAGGGCAGGAATGGGACTGGAAAGATATATTGGGGAGACACATATTCAAGCCATGCTTCTAGTTGAGTAACCATGAGTAAGTGACTTAACCTCTAAATTGTTGCTGAGAAAACAAATCGGTTAAATACTAAGATTATCAGTTCATATCATGTTGAAAAAAAAAAGGATTGGTGCCTCAAATAGTATATGGATTTTTGTTACAGGTACACTGACATCTTCATTACAAGAGGCTGAAGTAACTTTTATTTCTAGGCGTACATGTAATGCAGTAGGAAGTTATGCAGGAAGAGTTCCTAATACTTCATTTTGTGCAGGTGATAATTTTGGAAATGTTGATTCCTGCACGGTAAGGCTATAGAATTTTCCTTTAAAATAGAAAAGAGTGAAACAGTTTTTCAGGAGATTTTTGGTTGGAACTCCTGGAAGTGTCACTCCAGGGAGAGGCACTGTATTCCCTCCAAAATCCAGCTCTGGAATCATGAATTCTAGGCTCAGTCTTTGGGAGTCCAACCCCAAAGAGAGATAATTCAGGTTTTTTGTTTGACCCATATATGCAAATATAGTTCTAGTAATTCTTATTGTAATGGCAAAGAAGTGGAAACACCTGGAGTATCCATCAATTCAGGAATTGCTGGATAAATTAGAGTATATAAGTATAATGATGCAAAAAAAAAAAGATGGTTTCAGACACTCCTGAAAGACATCAGGTGAACTGATGCAGAGTGAACAGAACCAATTTATACAATAACAAAACCGTAAAAAATAAGCAATTTTAAAAGACTTAAGAACTCTCTTCATGATTCCAAAGAACCTATGTTAAGGCATGCTTACTTCCTGACAGAGATATGATGGACTTAGAATGAAAAATGGAATATGCATTTTTTAGATGTGGCCAGTATAGGAATTTGTTATGCTTAACTGCATATTTTTGTTATGAGGTTTTTTGTTTTTTGTTTTTCTATTGGAAGTATTAGGAGAGAAATTCTTTTGTTCATTGAAAAAAAACTTGAATTTAAAAAATTATCCTAGATATTGTTTGCTTTTGAATTCTTCTGTTTTCACACCATAGATTTGTTATTATAAAATATGCCATTTTGGGATCCAATCCTATTATTTTAAAAAGTTTAAAAAACATTTTTAACAGTTGAAATGTTTCCTTTGTTGTCTGAAAAAAAATCTGAATTTATACTGATAGGAATTTCTTAAAATGCCTTATTCTGTATGTGTATTCCATTGCCTCTTCATCAAAAGATGAGAAACATGCATCATCCTTAGTTTTCTGGAGTTATTGATTGATCATTGTATTGATCAAAGTTCTTAAGCCTTCCAGAATTAATGTCCTTTACAGGGTTGTAGTCAGTGTAATAATAGTATTTCTAATTATAATCATTTTACTCTGCATTATTACACACAAGTATTCCTAAATTTCTTTAAAAAATATAGCCAAAGATACACTCATTTTTCAGTTGACAGCCATTAAAACCCAAGTATTAAAATAAACTGACCTTAGAACCAGATCTTCAAATCACTGTATCACCAAACGTTAAACCAGGATTTTCAGAAATAATGAAGAATCTGCCCTTCTGTCATTTCTTTCATCACCATATTTTTATATTATATCCATATACCTTAAATTTGTTCAGCCATTCCCAAGTTGTTGGCACTCATAATGTTTCCAGTTCTTTGTTCCCACAAAAAAAAAAAAAGACATGTATGTCATTTACCTCTATCTTTAATTTCATTTGGTAGAAGCCAATTGGTGTCATTGGGTCAGACAGTTCGGTGACTTGGGGGATAATTCCAAATTGTTTTTCAGAAATGATTGGACCATTTCCTAGGTTCAGTAGCAGTGCATCTACTTGTTGTCTTCCCATAGTCTTTCTAATATTTATCATTATTACCAATCTATTGGATATGCAGTAGAAACAAAGAATTGCTTTAATTTACATAGCTTGTTAGTAATTATTTGTTATATTTTTTCATATGACTGTTGATAGCTTCCATTATACTTATTTTGAGAATTGCCTGTACTTGTTTTTAAATATCTTTATCAATTTATTATATATCTTGCACATAAACTTTTGATCGGAGAAATTTGCTGCAAATATTTTAACTAGTTAAAATGTTTGTGCCTTGCCTACATAGTATACCCTCAATATATGTTATTTAGTTCTTTTTTTAATCACGTTTTTAGTTATGTTGTTCACATTAAACAAATGTGTCCCTTTGTTGGTTGGTAAAACTAAACACATCATTTGGGGTTCATGAACTATTATTTTGAGTGGCTACTGACTCACAGCAGGCCTCAAACATGCAGGAACACTTCTTGGAGTTCCAGGGGCTAATATTTGTGTTATCTATTTCCTAGAGTTAGTTTTAGGATTAAATAAGATAATATTTGTAAAGCAATAGTGTCAGCTATTATCGTTCCAGATCAAAGCCATACTGGCAGAAAGCTTATCTAAGAACCTCTAAAGTCTTTACCTGTAGCTAATGGGGGAGGAAGTGATTAGAAAAAAAGAGAGAATAGTAGATTGGGGACAAATAAAAAATGCATACTTTATGTACATGATATTATGTAGTATATTACTAATATTCCATATTTTTGCAACTTAAAAAAGGTAATTGAATTAATCCTATTTGGGGTCTTTTTTTTTTCATAGGGTGACAGTGGAGGTCCTTTGATGTGTTACTTTGCAGAACATGACAGATTTTTTCTGACCGGTATTACCAGTGCTGGAGTTGGCTGTGGCAGACCATTTTTCCCTGGCATTTATACTGATGTGCAATTATATGAAACATGGATAAAAAAACAGTTGTATCTAGAAGATCTTAGAGGAAAAAATGAAATTACTATTGTACGGGGAAAGATTATAATAATTATGGTATTTATCGTCTTATTTGTGCCTATATAAGATTAAGACAAAGGTAACTTCATTTTGTAATGTATCTTTTTCACATCTCCATGTCATATAATTATTCATCTTTTAATGAATTAACTGCCCTCTCTGAATTTTTCATATCAGCATTTCTTATTGATGTGAAAGAGTTCTGACAGGTTAAGTATATAGTTTAAATTTGATACTGAACCATATATTTTTTCTTTGATATGTCTGTATTGTTTCATTATGTAATAATACTACTTTATATTTATCATACTTTCCCCACAGTTTGTATCAAGTATACATTTCAACATATACTTTATAATACATATAATTATCCAAAGTAAAATGTATAATGGAAATAATAGTTGGTCATTTTGATTTTTTTAGTTTAGCTTCCCCCCCCCCCCAAGTCTAGACCTGTTATTTAATGTTAGAAGAGATCCATTGCTACATTTCAACAACTCCTCTGTCACTTATTTAGAAGGGCTTGTATCAGAGGGACCTACTGTGGATAACTGAAAACAAAGATATAAGGAAATACCTGCTGACCCCGCATATTTGTGTTGTCTTTCCCAACTCCTGCTCCTGAGCTTACCACTCACAAAAAAAAAGTAAAATGTTTATATTTATCTATCTATCTGTCTGTCTATCCATCATCCATCCATCCATGTATCTATCTACTAGCTAGAAAATGGAAGTGGAAGCAAAAGAGATGGGGTGGGGTGGGGGGGCCTTTGCTGCTTTGCAGACAGATCTCCAGCCTTCTGGGTTGACCAGGGATAACTAAAACCTTAGAAAAGGAAACCATAGCTAAAAGTGCCCTACTGTCTAATTTTTCTTATCTGGATTCTGAGAATGACCTGCCCATGGTTAAGCAACTAATATATTTCAGAGAAAGGACTTAAAACTAGTTCTTCTACCCTACAGGCTAGGTTTCTATCTATACGCCTTGCTCTCTCCAATTAAATTTTTTGCATCTATCTTAAACACGAGGTTTTATGTTGTTATATTATTATTCAAATAAGGAATAGCCTTTTGTGGTTATAAATCTTGTGTTTGTCATCTTACCATAGAGACATTTAAATTCTGACTAAAGTACTTTAAGACAGTTCATTTTTAATCATCTATGTTCAGGGAGAGAGAGAAGTATTTTTTTACCCCAAAACTGTAGAAGATTCTAGTACTCTTTCAGTTTGATTTCAGAATATGTTATATGATTTGGAGTTGGAGTTTTTGGTTTTGCAGCAACAATTTACCTTCATAAATGTGTTTCGCTGAAGCCAATCTTAAAGTTCATTTCCTTCCTGGGTTCATCCTTCATGCCAAAAAGAAATGGCTCAGCAGTGTGCTGGCATTCTGAGTTGTAAACCTTCATTCAGACAATTTATCAGTTGCATTAGCATAACCTACTAAGTGTCCCAATTCTCCCCTGAAACACTAGAAAATATTTCTGTTAAAGAAGAATTCCCTATTTTCATTTTGTCTGAAACAATAGGAAGATTCCTTAGTCTTTGGTGTCCATTCAGGTCCTAGCAGAGGCCCGACTATATTTGCTGAGTAGGAAGAAATCAGTATACTGACTAATCAGTAACCCTGATGGCTGTAGCTAGAGCGGCTGCCAGAGCTGCTCGTGACTTGCAATTAAAAATAGGGAGAAACTGGGTTTCTTTGCTGGTGTTTCAAGTTTGTCTGTTATAAATCAACTGCAATTATTTTGGAGTAGAGAGAGCTGAGATGGGGCTTATGGCCAAGCACCATGGTTTCCAGAGACTATTGTGTTGAAAAGGTTTTCTCTCTGTGTCTGTGTTGCTTTTGATATATACATGGAGGCAGCTTAGTGGCTCAGTGGAAGAGAGCCAGCCCTGATTCACATCATCTGGCCTCAGATCCATTGTGGCTGTGTGATCCTGGACAAGTCACTTAACCCCCATTGCCTACCCCCTTACCAAGACAGAGGGTAAGGATTGAAGAAGAAGAAGAAGAAGAAGCATGGCATGAGCGCTGCTATGGACTGAAGAAAGGTGCTGATTCTGTTTGCCCAACTGACTGGCTTGCCTGACAGACACTGTATCCAAGGAAAGGACTCTAGAGAGAACTGTACCACATGTATAGGATACCTTGGACAAATTGTTTTCTCATATCTAGGCCTCAGTTTAATCATCTTTAAATAGTTATACTTGAACTATCTACATAAGAAGACTGTCGTGAGGATCAAATGGGATAATGTATACAAAGTCTCATTACCATTCTAATGATCTCCCCAGAGAAGCTACCAGGGCAGTCTCTGGAGGTACAGATTCAAGGAATAGAGAGATATGTTGGGGCCCCAGTTTTCCCCCTAGGTCTGTGTTCCCTGTTAGCCTTTTTCACCGTGTCTCTCAAACTCCGCTTCTCCATTTTTCTCAAGTCATTTTGTGGTCTCTCTCCCTCACCTACTCCATTTGCAATATCCTGGGCTTAGAGGTCCCTCCAAAAACCAATCAGGAATCACACCTTGTACACAGTATCACAGAATTGTCTAGGGTACTATCCTAGCTACTTGGAACAAGGAGTGTTTTTTTTTAATTAGTTTTTCAGTTACATGTAGAAACTATTTTTGACAATTGTTTTCTGATGTTTTAGGTTTCAGATTTTCTCCCTCCTCTTTCCCCAGACAGTAAATAGCCTGTTATAGTTTATACCTGTATTTTCATGCAATTCATATTTTCAGATTGCTCATGTCATGATAGAAGATATGCACATAAATAAATCTCATGAAACAAATAAAGTGGAAGATAGCATGTTTTGATCCTTACTCAAATTCCAGTAGATCCTTCTTTGGCTATAGTTAGCATTTTCTTCACAAGCCCTTTGTGGTTATCTTAGAGAATTGCTTTTGCTGATAACGGTGAACTGATGGCCCTAGAGTGCAAATTAAAGCATAGTTTCTTTTTTAAATGATTTTTAGTCATGGCTAATGCAGGAATTTATTTTGCATGACTATTCACAGTTGTAATGGATTGAGTTTTTTGTTTTATTTATTTATTTATTTGCCTTCTCAATAAGTGGAGAAAGAGAGAGGGAGAGAATTTGGAATTTAAAAAAATGAAAAAAATGAATTTGTGCTGTAAGAAATGATGAACAGGGTGATTTCAGAAAGAGCTGGAAAGATCTACACAAACTGATACAGAGTGAAATAAGCAGAATCAGAACACAGTACTGTACACAGTAACAGCAATATTGTGGGATGATGAACTGTAATAGTCTTAGCTACTCTCAGCAATAGAATGATCCAGGTAATTCTGAAGGTTTTATGACAAGGAATGCTATCCATCTCCAGGGAAAGAACTGTTGTAGTTGGAATGCCCCCTCAAAGCATACGATTTTTCACTTTAGTTTATTTGGGTTTTGGTTTTGAGGTTTTGGTTTCATATGGACAATATGGAGATAGGTTTTGCATGATAATACATATTTAACTAAGATCAAATCACTTACCATCTCTGGGAGAGGGGAGGGAATAGAGGTATGGAGACAACTTGGATTTTATAATGTCAAATAAAAAACACTTTATTTTTTGTTTATGTATAATTGGTTAAAAATAGCTTTTGAGGGGCAGCTGGGTAGCTCAGTGGAGTGAGAGTCAGACCTAGAGACGGGAGGTCCTAGGTTCAAACCCGGCCTCAGCCACTTCCCAGCTGTGTGACCTTGGGCAAGTCACTTGACCCCCCATTGCCCACCCTTACCAATCTTCCACCTATGAGACAATACACCGAAGTACAAGGGTTTAAAAAAATAGCTTTTGAAAAATCAGCTTTCCCAATTAACTAGAACATATATGTCTTGCACATATAAGAAAAAAAATTCCTGATAAAGGGACCAAAAATATGATAAGGTTACCTTTAGACATAATGAGACACTAGAGACCTTCACACAGAACTGAAGTATTACTTTTGGGTTATGTAAATGGAATTAGCTCACCCTCATTCATTCTTTAGACTGTAGCCACCAGGAATAATGTCACCCCACCCAACTTAGAATTAAGTGGGGAGGGGGAGGTCTGTGACCCACATGTAAGTGACAAATCAAAAAACAAGTGACTGCCCCACGGGCAGTCCAAAACAGGGTTGAGGCTACCATTTGTCCATGTGAAACTGGAGGTGGATGCAGGAAGTGATGAAAGCTGCTATCTTTTAAATATGATGGTAATTTCCTGTGCGGGGCTTTTGGCGCTTTGAACTTGGTGTTGAAGGATCTCTGGTGAGACCTCAGGCGGCTTCCCTCTGGATTGTCCCGTGGGTGAGTTAGGCTGACTCTCTTTCTCTTCCTTTGGCATTGCTAGAGGCTCTACCCTCAGGGAGGCCTCTCTTCTTAGAGGAGGCCTTATGACTAGAAGCCTTGTTTTAATTAACCTCCGTGTTCTCTCTGCTGGGGCCTCTGAAGCCTCCCTGGTTCAGGCCTCCAGTCCAGGCCAGAGTTTCTCTCTCTCATTTTCCCTACCTTCAACCTTCCTAATTGTAAATAAACCACCATAAAAGTCATCCTGACTCGGTCTCTTATTTTGGAATCGAGATACCTGGTGACCAAACTTTAAATATTCAGTCCAACCATAATCTTTCCCATTTTCCCCTTTTATAGGGGAATGGTGTGGAGCTAATTATTGTATGTATGCATGTATATATATATATATATATATATT